>NC_140029.1:65938945-66504945 GCF_963513975.1 Fringilla coelebs | reverse complement strand
GGCGTAACCCTAACCCTAACACTAGGCAGGAAAATCGGTTTCGGGGCCAGGGCTGGTCCAGAGTAAAAAGCCGCTGCGGCAGCCATGTTGTTGCAGTTTTGCACTCCCCTTGGGATGCCTTTGGCAGCTGCGGTGCGCCTGGAGCCGTGGGCTCTTTGGTTTCCGAGACGCTAACCCTAGGCGTAACCCTAACCCTAACCCTAGGCAGGAAAATCAGTTTCGGAGCAGGTGTTTTCCCGAATAAAAAGCCGCTCGGGAAGCCATGTTGTTGCAGTTTTGCACTCCCCTTGGGATGCCTTTGGCAGCTGCGGTGTGCATCGAGCCGTGGGCTCTTTGGTTTCCGAGACACTAACCCTAGGCGTAACCCTAACCCTAACCCGAGGCAGGAAAATCGGTTTAGGGCCAGGGCTGGTCCAGAGTAAAAAGCCGTCAAGGCAGCCATGTTGTTGCAGTTTTGCACTCCCCTTGGCATGCCTTTGGCAGCTGCGGTGCGCATCAAGCCGTGGGCTCTTTGGTTTCCGAGACGCTAACCCTAGGCGTAACCCTAACCCTAACCCTAGGCAGGAAAATCGGTTTAGGGCCAGGGCTGGTCCCGAGTAAAAAGCCGTCAAGGCAGCCATGTTGTTGCAGTTTTGCACTCCCCTTGGGATGCCTTTGGCAGCTGCGGTGTGCATCGAGCCGTGGGCTCTTTGGTTTCCGAGACGCTAACCCTAGGCGTAACCCTAACCCTAACCCAAGGCAGGAAAATCGGTTTAGGGCCAGGGCTGGTCCCGAGTAAATAGCCGCTGGGGGAGCCATGTTGTTGCAGTTTTGCAGTCCCCTTGGGATGCCTTTGGCAGCTGCGGTGTGCATCGCGCCGTGGACTCTTTGGTTTCCGAGACGCTAACCCTAGGCGTAACCCTAACCCTAACCCTAGGCAGGAAAATCAGTTTCGGAGCAGGTGTTTTCCCGAATAAAAAGCCGCTCGTGAAGCCATGTTGTTGCAGTTTTGCACTCCCCTTGGGATGCCTTTGGCAGCTGCGGTGTGCATTGAGCCGTGGGCTCTTTGGTTTCCGAGACGCTAACCCTAGGCGTAACCCTAACCCTAACCCTAGGCAGGAAAATCGGTTTAGGGCCAGGGCTGGTCCAGAGTAAAAAGCCGTCAAGGCAGCCATGTTGTTGCAGTTTTGCACTCCCCTTGGGATGCCTTTGGCAGCTGCGGTGTGCATCGAGCCGTGGGCTCTTTGGTTTCCGAGACGCTAACCCTAGGCGTAACCCTAACCCTAACCCTAGGCAGCAAAATCGGTTTCGGGGCAGGCATGGGCCTGAGTAAAAAGCCGTCAAGGCAGCCATGTTGTTGAGGTTTTGCACTCCCCTTGGGATGCCTTTGGCAGCTGCGGTGTGCATCGAGCTGTGGGCTCTTTGGTTTCTGAGACACTAACCCTAGGCGTAACCCTAACCCTAACCCTAGGCAGGAAAATCGGTTTAGGGCCAGGGCTGGTCCAGAGTAAAAAGCCGTCAAGGCAGCCATGTTGTTGCAGTTTTGCACTCCCCTTGGGATGCCTTTGGCAGCTGCGGTGTGCATCGAGCCGTGGGCTCTTTGGTTTCCGAGACGCTAACCCTAGGCATAACCCTAACCCTAACCCTAGGCAGGAAAATCAGTTTCGGAGCAGGTGTTTTCCCGAATAAAACGCCGCTCGGGCAGCCATGTTGTTGCAGTTTTGCACTCCCCTTGGGATGCCTTTGGCAGCTGCGGTGTGCATCGAGCCGTGGGCTCTTTGGTTTCCGAGACGCTAACCCTAGGCGTAACCCTAACCCTAACCCTAGGCAGGAAAATCGGTTTAGGGCCAGGGCTGGTCCAGAGTAAAAAGCCGTCAAGGCAGCCATGTTGTTGCAGTTTTGCACTCCCCTTGGGATGCCTTTGGCAGCTGCGGTGTGCATCGAGCCGTGGGCTCTTTGGTTTCCGAGACGCTAACCCTAGGCGTACCCCTAACCCTAACCCTAGGCAGGAAAATCGGTTTAGGGCCAGGGCTGGTCCAGAGTAAAAAGCCGTCAAGGCAGCCATGTTGTTGCAGTTTTGCACTCCCCTTGGGATGCCTTTGGCAGCTGCGGTGTGCATCGAGCTGTGGGCTCTTTGGTTTCCGAGACGCTAACCCTAGGCGTAACCCTAACCCTAACCCTAGGCAGGAAAATCGGTTTAGGGCCAGGGCTGGTCCAGAGTAAAAAGCCGTCAAGGCAGCCATGTTGTTGCAGTTTTGCACTCCCCTTGGGATGCCTTTGGCAGCTGCGATGTGCATCGAGCCGTGGGCTCTTTGGTTTCCGAGACGCTAACCCTAGGCGTAACCCTAACCCTAACCCTAGGCAGGAAAATCGGTTTAGGGCCAGGGCTGGTCCAGAGTAAAAAGCCGTCAAGGCAGCCATGTTGTTGCAGTTTTGCACTCCCCTTGGGATGCCTTTGGCAGCTGCGGTGTGCATCGAGCCGTGGGCTCTTTGGTTTCCGAGACGCTAACTCTAGGCGTAACCCTAACCCTAACCCTAGGCAGCAAAATCGGTTTAGGGCCAGGGCTGGTCCAGAGTAAAAAGCCGTCAAGGCAGCCATGTTGTTGCAGTTTTGCACTCCCCTTGGGATGCCTTTGGCAGCTGCGGTGTGCATCGAGCCGTGGGCTCTTTGGTTTCCGAGACGCTAACCCTAGGCGTAACCCTAACCCTAACCCTAGGCAGGAAAATCGGTTTAGGGCCAGGGCTGGTCCCGAGTAAAAAGCCGTCAAGGCAGCCATGTTGTTGCAGTTTTGCACTTCCCTTGAGATGCCTTTGGCAGCTGCAGTGTGCATCGAGCCGTGGGCTCTTTGGTTTCCGAGACGCTAACCCTAGGCGTAACCCTAACCCTAACCCTTTGCAGGAAAATCGGTTTAGGGCCAGGGCTGGTCCAGAGTAAAAAGCCGCTGGGGCAGCCATGTTGTTGCAGTTTTGCACTCCCCTTGGGATGCCTTTGGCAGCTGCGGTGTGCATCGAGCCGTGGGCTCTTTGGTTTCCGAGACGCTAACCCTAGGCGTAACCCTAACCCTAACACTAGGCAGGAAAATCGGTTTAGGGCCAGGGCTGGTCCAGAGTAAAAAGCTGTCAAGGCAGCCATGTTGTTGCAGTTTTGCACTCCCCTTGGGATCCTTTGGCAGCTGCGGTGTGCATCGAGCCGTGGGCTCTTTGGTTTCCGAGACGCTAACCCTAGGCGTAACCCTAACCCTAACCCTAGGCAGGAAAATCGGTTTAGGGCCAGGGCTGGTCCAGAGTAAAAAGCCGTCAAGGCAGCCATGTTGTTGCAGTTTTGCACTCCCCTTGGCATGCCTTTGGCAGCTGCGGTGCGCCTGGAGCCGTGGGCTCTTTGGTTTCTGAGACGCTAACCCTAGGCGTAACCCTAACCCTAACCCTAGGCAGGAAAATCGGTTTAGGGCCAGGGCTGGTCCAGAGTAAAAAGCCGTCAAGGCAGCCATGTTGTTGCAGTTTTGCACTCCCCTTGGGATGCCTTTGGCAGCTGCGGTGTGCATCGAGCCGTGGGCTCTTTGGTTTCCGAGACGCTAACCCTAGGCGTAACCCTAACCCTAACCCAAGGCAGGAAAATCGGTTTAGGGCCAGGGCTGGTCCCGAGTAAAAAGCCGCTGCGGCTGCAATGTTGTTGCAGTTTTGCACTCCCCTTGGGATGCCTTTGGCAGCTGCGGTGTGCATCGAGCCGTGGGCTCTTTGGTTTCCGAGACGCTAACCCTAGGCGTAACCCTAACCCTAACCCTAGGCAGGAAAATCGGTTTAGGGCCAGGGCTGGTCCCGAGTAAAAAGCCGTCAAGGCAGCCATGTTGTTGCAGTTTTGCACTTCCCTTGAGATGCCTTTGGCAGCTGCAGTGTGCATCGAGCCGTGGGCTCTTTGGTTTCCGAGACGCTAACCCTAGGCGTAACCCTAACCCTAACCCTAGGCAGGAAAATCGGTTTAGGGCCAGGGCTGGTCCAGAGTAAAAAGCCGCTGGGGCAGCCATGTTGTTGCAGTTTTGCACTCCCCTTGGGATGCCTTTGGCAGCTGCGGTGCGCCTGGAGCCGTGGGCTCTTTGGTTTCCGAGACGCTAACCCTAGGCTTAACCCTAACCCTAACACTAGGCAGGAAAATCGGTTTAGGGCCAGGGCTGGTCCAGAGTAAAAAGCCGTCAAGGCAGCCATGTTGTTGCAGTTTTGCACTCCCCTTGGGATGCCTTTGGCAGCTGCGGTGCGACTGGAGCCGTGGGCTCTTTGGTTTCTGAGACGCTAACCCTAGGCGTAACCCTAACCCTAACCCTAGGCAGGAAAATCGGTTTAGGGCCAGGGCTGGTCCCGAGTAAAAAGCCGTCAAGGCAGCCATGTTGTTGCAGTTTTGCACTCCCCTTGGGATGCCTTTGGCAGCTGCGGTGTGCATCGAGCCGTGGGCTCTTTGGTTTCCGAGACGCTAACCCTAGGCGTAACCCTAACCCTAACCCTAGGCAGGAAAATCGGTTTAGGGCCAGGGCTGGTCCAGAGTAAAAAGCCGTCAAGGCAGCCATGTTGTTGCAGTTTTGCACTCCCCTTGGGATGCCTTTGGCAGCTGCGGTGTGCATCGCGCCGTGGACTCTTTGGTTTCCGAGACGCTAACCCTAGGCAAAACCCTAACCCTAACCCTAGGCAGGAAAATCAGTTTTGGAGCAGGTGTTTTCCCGAATAAAAAGCCGCTCGGGCAGCCATGTTGTTGCAGTTTTGCACTCCCCTTGGGATGCCTTTGGCAGCTGCGGTGTGCATTGAGCCGTGGGCTCTTTGGTTTCCGAGACGCTAACCCTAGGCGTAACCCTAACCCTAACCCTAGGCAGGAAAATCGGTTTAGGGCCAGGGCTGGTCCAGAGTAAAAAGCCGTCAAGGCAGCCATGTTGTTGCAGTTTTGCACTCCCCTTGGGATGCCTTTGGCAGCTGCGGTGTGCATCGAGCCGTGGGCTCTTTGGTTTCCGAGACGCTAACCCTAGGCGTACCCCTAACCCTAACCCTAGGCAGGAAAATCGGTTTAGGGCCAGGGCTGGTCCAGAGTAAAAAGCCGTCAAGGCAGCCATGTTGTTGCAGTTTTGCACTCCCCTTGGGATGCCTTTGGCAGCTGCGGTGTGCATCGAGCCGTGGGCTCTTTGGTTTCCGAGACGCTAACCCTAGGCGTAACCCTAACCCTAACCCTAGGCAGCAAAATCGGTTTCGGGGCAGGCGTGGGCCAGAGTAAAAAGCCGTCAAGGCAGCCATGTTGTTGAGGTTTTGCACTCCCCTTGGGATGCCTTTGGCAGCTGCGGTGTGCATCGAGCCGTGGGCTCTTTGGTTTCCGAGACGCTAACCCTAGGCGTAACCCTAACCCTAACCCTAGGCAGGAAAATCGGTTTAGGGCCAGGGCTGGTCCAGAGTAAAAAGCCGTCAAGGCAGCCATTTTGTTGAGGTTTTGCACTCCCCTTGGGATGCCTTTGGCAGCTGCGGTGTGCATCGAGCTGTGGACTCTTTGGTTTCCGAGACACTAACCCTAGGCGTAACCCTAACCCTAACCCTAGGCAGGAAAATCGGTTTAGGGCCAGGGCTGGTCCAGAGTAAAAAGCCGTCAAGGCAGCCATGTTGTTGCAGTTTTGCACTCCCCTTGGCATGCTTTTGGCAGCTGCGGTGTGCATCGAGCCGTGGGGTCTTTGGTTTCCGAGACGCTAACCCTAGGCGTAACCCTAACCCTAACCCTAGGCAGGAAAATCGGTTTAGGGCCAGGGCTGGTCCAGAGTAAAAAGCCGTCAAGGCAGCCATGTTGTTGCAGTTTTGCAGTCCCCTTGGGATGCCTTTGGCAGCTGCGGAGTGCATCGAGCCGTGGGCTCTTTGGTTTCCGAGACGCTAACCCTAGGCGTAACCCTAACCCTAACCCTAGGCAGGAAAATCAGTTTTGGAGCAGGTGTTTTCCTGAATAAAAAGCCGCTCGGGCAGCCATGTTGTTGCAGTTTTGCACTCCCCTTGGGATGCCTTTGGCAGCTGCGGTGTGCATCGAGCCGTGGGCTCTTTGGTTTCCGAGACGCTAACCCTAGGCGTACCCCTAACCCTAACCATAGGCAGGAAAATCGGTTTAGGGCCAGGGCTGGTCCAGAGTAAAAAGCCGTCAAGGCAGCCATGTTGTTGCAGTTTTGCACTAACCCTTGAGATGCCTTTGGCAGCTGCGTTGTGCATTGAGCCGTGGGCTCTTTGGTTTCCGAGACGCTAACCCTAGGCGTAACCCTAACCCTAACCCTAGGCAGCAAAATCGGTTTCGGGGCAGGCGTGGGCCAGAGTAAAAAGCCGTCAAGGCAGCCATGTTGTTGAGGTTTTGCACTCCCCTTGGGATGCCTTTGGCAGCTGCGGTGTGCATCGAGCCGTGGGCTCTTTGGTTTCCGAGACGCTAACCCTAGGCGTAACCCTAACCCTAACCCTAGGCAGGAAAATCGGTTTAGGGCCAGGGCTGGTCCAGAGTAAAAAGCCGTCAAGGCAGCCATGTTGTTGCGGTTTTGCACTCCCCTTGGCATGCTTTTGGCAGCTGCGGTGTGCATCGAGCCGTGGGCTCTTTGGTTTCCGAGACGCTAACCCTAGGCGTAACCCTAACCCTAACCCTAGGCAGGAAAATCGGTTTAGGGCCAGGGCTGGTCCAGAGTAAAAAGCCGTCAAGGCAGCCATGTTGTTGCAGTTTTGCAGTCCCCTTGGGATGCCTTTGGCAGCTGCGGAGTGCATCGAGCCGTGGGCTCTTTGGTTTCCGAGACGCTAACCCTAGGCAAAACCCTAACCCTAACCCTAGGCAGGAAAATCAGTTTTGGAGCAGGTGTTTTCCCGAATAAAAAGCCGCTCGGGCAGCCATGTTGTTGCAGTTTTGCACTCCCCTTGGGATGCCTTTGGCAGCTGCGGTGTGCATCGAGCCGTGGGCTCTTTGGTTTCCGAGACGCTAACCCTAGGCGTACCCCTAACCCTAACCCTAGGCAGGAAAATCGGTTTAGGGCCAGGGCTGGTCCAGAGTAAAAAGCCGTCAAGGCAGCCATGTTGTTGCAGTTTTGCACTAACCCTTGAGATGCCTTTGGCAGCTGCGGTGTGCATCGAGCCGTGGGCTCTTTGGTTTCTGAGACGCTAACCCTAGGCGTAACCCTAACCTTAACCCTAGGCAGGAAAATCGGTTTAGGGCCAGGGCTTGTCCAGAGTAAAAAGCCGTCAAGGCAGCCATGTTGTTGCAGTTTTGCACTCCCCTTGGGATGCCTTTGGCAGCTGCGGTGTGCATCGAGCTGTGGGCTCTTTGGTTTCCGAGACGCTAACCCTAGGCGTAACCCTAACCCTAACCCTAGGCAGGAAAATCGGTTTAGGGCCAGGGTTGGTCCAGAGTAAAAAGCCGTCAAGGCAGCCATGTTGTTGCAGTTTTGCACTCCCCTTGGGATGCCTTTGGCAGCTGCGATGTGCATCGAGCCGTGGGCTCTTTGGTTTCCGAGACGCTAACCCTAGGCGTAACCCTAACCCTAACCCTAGGCAGGAAAATCGGTTTAGGGCCAGGGCTGGTCCAGAGTAAAAAGCCGTCAAGGCAGCCATGTTGTTGCAGTTTTGCACTCCCCTTGGGATGCCTTTGGCAGCTGCGGTGTGCATCGAGCCGTGGGCTCTTTGGTTTCCGAGACGCTAACCCTAGGCGTAACCCTAACCCTAACCCTAGGCAGGAAAATCGGTTTAGGGCCAGGGCTGGTCCAGAGTAAAAAGCCGCTGCGGCAGCCATGTTGTTGCAGTTTTGCACTCCCCTTGGCATGCCTTTGGCAGCTGCGGTGCGCCTGGAGCCGTGGGCTCTTTGGTTTCTGAGACGCTAACCCTAGGCGTAACCCTAACCCTAACCCTAGGCAGGAAAATCGGTTTAGGGCCAGGGCTGGTCCAGAGTAAAACGCCGTCAAGGCAGCCATGTTGTTGCAGTTTTGCACTCCCCTTGGGATGCCTTTGGCAGCTGCGGTGTGCATCGAGCCGTGGGCTCTTTGGTTTCCGAGACGCTAACCCTAGGCGTAACCCTAACCCTAACCCAAGGCAGGAAAATCGGTTTAGGGCCAGGGCTGGTCCCGAGTAAAAAGCCGCTGCGGCAGCAATGTTGTTGCAGTTTTGCACTCCCCTTGAGATGCCTTTGGCAGCTGCGGTGTGCATCGAGCCGTGGGCTCTTTGGTTTCCGAGACGCTAACCCTAGGCGTAACCCTAACCCTAACCCTAGGCAGGAAAATCGGTTTAGGGCCAGGGCTGGTCCCGAGTAAAAAGCCGTCAAGGCAGCCATGTTGTTGCAGTTTTGCACTTCCCTTGAGATGCCTTTGGCAGCTGCAGTGTGCATTGAGCCGTGGGCTCTTTGGTTTCCGAGACGCTAACCCTAGGCGTAACCCTAACCCTAACCCTAGGCAGGAAAATCGGTTTAGGGCCAGGGCTGGTCCCGAGTAAATAGCCGCTGGGGGAGCCATGTTGTTGCAGTTTTGCAGTCCCCTTGGGATGCCTTTGGCAGCTGCGGTGTGCATCGCGCCGTGGACTCTTTGGTTTCCGAGACGCTAACCCTAGGCGTAACCCTAACCCTAACCCTAGGCAGGAAAATCAGTTTCGGAGCAGGTGTTTTCCCGAATAAAAAGCCGCTCGGGAAGCCATGTTGTTGCAGTTTTGCAGTCCCCTTGGGATGCCTTTGGCAGCTGCGGTGTGCATTGAGCCGTGGGCTCTTTGGTTTCCGAGACGCTAACCCTAGGCGTAACCCTAACCCTAACCCTAGGCAGGAAAATCGGTTTAGGGCCAGGGCTGGTCCAGAGTAAAAAGCCGTCAAAGCAGCCATGTTGTTGCAGTTTTGCACTCCCCTTGGGATGCCTTTGGCAGCTGCGGTGTGCATCGAGCCGTGGGCTCTTTGGTTTCCGAGACGCTAACCCTAGGCGTACCCCTAACCCTAACCCTAGGCAGGAAAATCGGTTTAGGGCCAGGGCTGGTCCAGAGTAAAAAGCCGTCAAGGCAGCCATGTTGTTGCAGTTTTGCACTCCCCTTGGGATGCCTTTGGCAGCTGCGGTGTGCATCGAGCCGTGGGCTCTTTGGTTTCCGAGACGCTAACCCTAGGCGTAACCCTAACCCTAACCCTAGGCAGCAAAATCGGTTTCGGGGCAGGCGTGGGCCAGAGTAAAAAGCCGTCAAGGCAGCCATGTTGTTGAGGTTTTGCACTCCCCTTGGGATGCCTTTGGCAGCTGCGGTGTGCATCGAGCCGTGGGCTCTTTGGTTTCCGAGACGCTAACCCTAGGCGTAACCCTAACCCTAACCCTAGGCAGGAAAATCGGTTTAGGGCCAGGGCTGGTCCAGAGTAAAAAGCCGTCAAGGCAGCCATGTTGTTGAGGTTTTGCACTCCCCTTGGGATGCCTTTGGCAGCTGCGGTGTGCATCGAGCTGTGGGCTCTTTGGTTTCCAAGACACTAACCCTAGGCGTAACCCTAACCCTAACCCTAGGCAGGAAAATCGGTTTAGGGCCAGGGCTGGTCCAGAGTAAAAAGCCGTCAAGGCAGCCATGTTGTTGCAGTTTTGCACTCCCCTTGGCATGCTTTTGGCAGCTGCGGTGTGCATCGAGCCGTGGGCTCTTTGGTTTCCGAGACGCTAACCCTAGGCGTAACCCTAACCCTAACCCTAGGCAGGAAAATCGGTTTAGGGCCAGGGCTGGTCCAGAGTAAAAAGCCGTCAAGGCAGCCATGTTGTTGCAGTTTTGCAGTCCCCTTGGGATGCCTTTGGCAGCTGCGGTGTGCATCGAGCCGTGGGCTCTTTGGTTTCCGAGACGCTAACCCTAGGCATAACCCTAACCCTAACCCTAGGCAGGAAAATCAGTTTTGGAGCAGGTGTTTTCCCGAATAAAAAGCCGCTCGGGCAGCCATGTTGTTGCAGTTTTGCACTCCCCTTGGGATGCCTTTGGCAGCTGCGGTGTGCATCGAGCCGTGGGCTCTTTGGTTTCCGAGACGCTAACCCTAGGCGTACCCCTAACCCTAACCCTAGGCAGGAAAATCGGTTTAGGGCCAGGGCTGGTCCAGAGTAAAAAGCCGTCAAGGCAGCCATGTTGTTGCAGTTTTGCACTCCCCTTGGGATGCCTTTGGCAGCTGCGGTGTGCATCGAGCCGTGGGCTCTTTGGTTTCCGAGACGCTAACCCTAGGCGTAACCCTAACCCTAACCCTAGGCAGGAAAATCGGTTTAGGGCCAGGGCTGGTCCAGAGTAAAAAGCCGCTGGGGCAGCCATGTTGTTGCAGTTTTGCACTTCCCTTGAGATGCCTTTGGCAGCTGCAGTGTGCATCGAGCCGTGGGCTCTTTGGTTTCCGAGACGCTAACCCTAGGCGTAACCCTAACCCTAACCCTAGGCAGGAAAATCGGTTTAGGGCCAGGGCTGGTCCAGAGTAAAAAGCCGTCAAGGCAGCCATGTTGTTGCAGTTTTGCACTCCCCTTGGGATGCCTTTGGCAGCTGCGGTGTGCATCGAGCCGTGGGCTCTTTGGTTTCCGAGACGCTAACCCTAGGCGTAACCCTAACCCTAACACTAGGCAGGAAAATCGGTTTAGGGCCAGGGCTGGTCCAGAGTAAAAAGCCGTCAAGGCAGCCATGTTGTTGCAGTTTTGCACTCCCCTTGGCATGCTTTTGGCAGCTGCGGTGTGCATCGAGCCGTGGGCTCTTTGGTTTCCGAGACGCTAACCCTAGGCCTAACCCTAACCCTAACCCTAGGCAGGAAAATCGGTTTAGGGCCAGGGCTGGTCCAGAGTAAAAAGCCGTCAAGGCAGCCATGTTGTTGCAGTTTTGCACTCCCCTTGGCATGCCTTTGGCAGCTGCGGTGCGCCTGGAGCCGTGGGCTCTTTGGTTTCTGAGACGCTAACCCTAGGCGTAACCCTAACCCTAACCCTAGGCAGGAAAATCGGTTTAGGGCCAGGGCTGGTCCAGAGTAAAAAGCCGTCAAGGCAGCCATGTTGTTGCAGTTTTGCACTCCCCTTGGGATGCCTTTGGCAGCTGCGGTGTGCATCGAGCCGTGGGCTCTTTGGTTTCCGAGACGCTAACCCTAGGCGTAACCCTAACCCTAACCCAAGGCAGGAAAATCGGTTTAGGGCCAGGGCTGGTCCCGAGTAAAAAGCCGCTGCGGCAGCAATGTTGTTGCAGTTTTGCACTCCCCTTGGGATGCCTTTGGCAGCTGCGGTGTGCATCGAGCCGTGGGCTCTTTGGTTTCCGAGACGCTAACCCTAGGCGTAACCCTAACCCTAACCCTAGGCAGGAAAATCGGTTTAGGGCCAGGGCTGGTCCCGAGTAAAAAGCCGTCAAGGCAGCCATGTTGTTGCAGTTTTGCACTTCCCTTGAGATGCCTTTGGCAGCTGCAGTGTGCATCGAGCCGTGGGCTCTTTGGTTTCCGAGACGCTAACCCTAGGCGTAACCCTAACCCTAACCCTAGGCAGGAAAATCGGTTTAGGGCCAGGGCTGGTCCAGAGTAAAAAGCCGTCAAGGCAGCCATGTTGTTGCAGTTTTGCACTCCCCTTGGGATGCCTTTGGCAGCTGCGGTGCGACTGGAGCCGTGGGCTCTTTGGTTTCTGAGACGCTAACCCTAGGCGTAACCCTAACCCTAACCCTAGGCAGGAACATCGGTTTAGGGCCAGGGCTGGTCCAGAGTAAAAAGCCGTCAAGGCAGCCATGTTGTTGCAGTTTTGCACTCCCCTTGGCATGCCTTTGGCAGCTGCGGTGCGCCTGGAGCCGTGGGCTCTTTGGTTTCTGAGACGCTAACCCTAGGCGTAACCCTAACCCTAACCCTAGGCAGGAAAATCGGTTTAGGGCCAGGGCTGGTCCAGAGTAAAAAGCCGTCAAGGCAGCCATGTTGTTGCAGTTTTGCACTCCCCTTGGGATGCCTTTGGCAGCTGCGGTGTGCATCGAGCCGTGGGCTCTTTGGTTTCCGAGACGCTAACCCTAGGCGTAACCCTAACCCTAACCCTAGGCAGGAAAATCGGTTTAGGGCCAGGGCTGGTCCCGAGTAAAAAGCCGCTGCGGCAGCAATGTTGTTGCAGTTTTGCACTCCCCTTGGGATGCCTTTGGCAGCTGCGGTGTGCATCGAGCCGTGGGCTCTTTGGTTTCCGAGACGCTAACCCTAGGCGTAACCCTAACCCTAACCCTAGGCAGGAAAATCGGTTTAGGGCCAGGGCTGGTCCCGAGTAAAAAGCCGTCAAGGCAGCCATGTTGTTGCAGTTTTGCACTTCCCTTGAGATGCCTTTGGCAGCTGCGGTGTGCATCGAGCCGTGGGCTCTTTGGTTTCCGAGACGCTAACCCTAGGCGTAACCCTAACCCTAACCCTAGGCAGGAAAATCGGTTTAGGGCCAGGGCTGGTCCAGAGTAAAAAGCCGTCAAGGCAGCCATGTTGTTGCAGTTTTGCACTCCCCTTGGGATGCCTTTGGCAGCTGCGGTGTGCATCAAGCCGTGGGCTCTTTGGTTTCCGAGACGCTAACCCTAGGCGTAACCCTAACCCTAACCCTAGGCAGGAAAATCGGTTTAGGGCCAGGGCTGGTCCAGAGTAAAAAGCTGCTGCGGCAGCCATGTTGTTGCAGTTTTGCACTCCCCTTGGGATGCCTTTGGCAGCTGCGGTGTGCATCGAGCCGTGGGCTCTTTGGTTTCCGAGACGCTAACCCTAGGCGTAACCCTAACCCTAACCCTAGGCAGGAAAATCGGTTTAGGGCCAGGGCTGGTCCAGAGTAAAAAGCCGTCAAGGCAGCCATGTTGTTGCAGTTTTGCACTCCCCTTGGGATGCCTTTGGCAGCTGCGGTGTGCATCGAGCCGTGGGCTCTTTGGTTTCTGAGACGCTAACCCTAGGCGTAACCCTAACCCTAACCCTTTGCAGGAAAATCGGTTTAGGGCCAGGGCTGGTCCAGAGTAAAAAGCCGTCAAGGCAGCCATGTTGTTGCAGTTTTGCACTCCCCTTGGGATGCCTTTGGCAGCTGCGGTGTGCATCGAGCCGTGGGCTCTTTGGTTTCCGAGACGCTAACCCTAGGCGTAACCCTAACCCTAACCCTAGGCAGGAAAATCGGTTTAGGGCCAGGGCTGGTCCAGAGTAAAAAGCTGCTGCGGCAGCCATGTTGTTGCAGTTTTGCACTCCCCTTGGGATGCCTTTGTCAGCTGCGGTGTGCATCGAGCCGTGGGCTCTTTGGTTTCTGAGACGCTAACCCTAGGCGTAACCCTAACCCTAACCCTAGGCAGGAAAATCGGTTTAGGGCCAGGGCTGGTCCAGAGTAAAAAGCCGTCAAGGCAGCCATGTTGTTGCAGTTTTGCACTCCCCTTGGGATGCCTTTGGCAGCTGCAGTGTGCATCGAGCCGTGGGCTCTTTGGTTTCCGAGACGCTAACCCTAGGCGTAACCCTAACCCTAACCCTAGGCAGGAAAATCGGTTTAGTGCCAGGGCTGGTCCCGAGTAAAAAGCCGTCAAGGCAGCCATGTTGTTGCAGTTTTGCACTCCCCTTGGGATGCCTTTGGCAGCTGCGGTGTGCATCGAGCCGTGGGCTCTTTGGTTTCCGAGACGCTAACCCTAGGCGTAACCCTAACCCTAACCCTAGGCAGGAAAATCGGTTTAGGGCCAGGGCTGGTCCAGAGTAAAAAGCCGCTGGGGCAGCCATGTTGTTGCAGTTTTGCACTCCCCTTGGGATGCCTTTGGCAGCTGCGGTGTGCATCGATCGGTGGGCTCTTTGGTTTCCGAGACGCTAACCCTAGGCGTAACCCTAACCCTAACCCTAGGCAGGAAAATCGGTTTAGGGCCAGGGCTGGTCCAGAGTAAAAAGCCGTCAAGGCAGCCATGTTGTTGCAGTTTTGCACTCCCCTTGGGATGCCTTTGGCAGCTGCGGTGTGCATCGAGCCGTGGGCTCTTTGGTTTCCGAGACGCTAACCCTAGGCGTAACCCTAACCCTAACCCTAGGCAGGAAAATCGGTTTAGGGCCAGGGCTGGTCCAGAGTAAAAAGCCGTCAAGGCAGCCATGTTGTTGCAGTTTTGCACTCCCCTTGGGATGCCTTTGGCAGCTGCGGTGTGCATCGAGCCGTGGGCTCTTTGGTTTCTGAGACGCTAACCCTAGGCGTAACCCTAACCCTAACCCTTTGCAGGAAAATCGGTTTAGGGCCAGGGCTGGTCCAGAGTAAAAAGCCGTCAAGGCAGCCATGTTGTTGCAGTTTTGCACTCCCCTTGGGATGCCTTTGGCAGCTGCGGTGTGCATCGAGCCGTGGGCTCTTTGGTTTCCGAGACGCTAACCCTAGGCGTAACCCTAACCCTAACCCTAGGCAGGAAAATCGGTTTAGGGCCAGGGCTGGTCCAGAGTAAAAAGCTGCTGCGGCAGCCATGTTGTTGCAGTTTTGCACTCCCCTTGGGATGCCTTTGTCAGCTGCGGTGTGCATCGAGCCGTGGGCTCTTTGGTTTCTGAGACGCTAACCCTAGGCGTAACCCTAACCCTAACCCTAGGCAGGAAAATCGGTTTAGGGCCAGGGCTGGTCCAGAGTAAAAAGCCGTCAAGGCAGCCATGTTGTTGCAGTTTTGCACTCCCCTTGGGATGCCTTTGGCAGCTGCGGTGTGCATCGAGCCGTGGGCTCTTTGGTTTCCGAGACGCTAACCCTAGGCGTAACCCTAACCCTAACCCTAGGCAGGAAAATCAGTTTCGGGGCCAGGGCTGGTCCAGAGTAAAAAGCCGGTGCGGCAGCCATGTTGTTGCAGTTTTGCACTCCCCTTGGGATGCCTTTGGCAGCTGCGGTGTGCATCGAGCCGTGGGCTCTTTGGTTTCCGAGACGCTAACCCTAGGCGTAACCCTAACCCTAACCCTAGGCAGGAAAATCGGTTTAGGGCCAGGGCTGGTCCAGAGTAAAAAGCCGCTGCGGCAGCCATGTTGTTGCAGTTTTGCACTCCCCTTGGGATGCCTTTGGCAGCTGCGGTGTGCATCGAGCCGTGGGCTCTTTGGTTTCCGAGACGCTAACCCTAGGCGTAACCCTAACCCTAACCCTAGGCAGGAAAATCGGTTTAGGGCCAGGGCTGGTCCCGAGTTAAAAGCCGCTGCGGCAGCCATGTTGTTGCAGTTTTGCACTCCCCTTGGGATGCCTTTGGCAGCTGCGGTGCGCCTGGAGCCGTGGGCTCTTTGGTTTCCGAGACGCTAACCCTAGGCGTAACCCTAACCCTAACCCTAGGCAGGAAAATCGGTTTCGGGGCAGGCGTGGGCCAGAGTAAAAAGCCGTCAAGGCAGCCATGTTGTTGCAGTTTTGCACTCCCCTTGGGATGCCTTTGGCAGCTGCGGTGTGCATCGAGCCGTGGGCTCTTTGGTTTCCGAGACGCTAACCCTAGGCGTAACCCTAACCCTAACCCTAGGCAGGAAAATCGGTTTTGGGCCAGGGCTGGTCCCGAGTAAAAAGCCATCAAGGCAGCCATGTTGTTGCAGTTTTGCACTCCCCTTGGGATGCCTTTGGCAGCTGCTGTGTGCATCGAGCCGTGGGCTCTTTGGTTTCTGAGACGCTAACCCTAGGCATAACCCTAACCCTAACCCTAGGCAGGAAAATCGGTTTAGGGCCAGGGCTGGTCCAGAGTAAAAAGCCGTCAAGGCAGCCATGTTGTTGCAGTTTTGCACTCCCCTTGGGATGCCTTTGGCAGCTGCGGTGTGCATCGAGCCGTGGGCTCTTTGGTTTCCGAGACGCTAACCCTAGGCGTAACCCTAACCCTAACACTAGGCAGGAAAATCGGTTTAGGGCCAGGGCTGGTCCAGAGTAAAAAGCCGTCAAGGCAGCCATGTTGTTGCAGTTTTGCACTCCCCTTGGGATGCCTTTGGCAGCTGCGGTGTGCATCGAGCCGTGGGCTCTTTGGTTTCCGAGACGCTAACCCTAGGCGTAACCCTAACCCTAACCCAAGGCAGGAAAATCGGTTTAGGGCCAGGGCTATCCCGAGTAAAAAGCCGCTGGGGCAGCCATGTTGTTGCAGTTTTGCACTCCCCTTGGGATGCCTTTGGCAGCTGCGGTGTGCATCGAGCCGTGGGCTCTTTGGTTTCCGAGACGCTAACCCTAGGCATAACCCAAATCCTAACCCTAGGCAGGAAAATCGGTTTAGGGCCAGGGCTGGTCCCGAGTAAAAAGCCGTCAAGGCAGCCATGTTGTTGCAGTTTTGCACTCCCCTTGGGATGCCTTTGGCAGCTGCGGTGTGCATCGAGCCATGGGCTCTTTGGTTTCCGAGACGCTAACCCTAGGCGTAACCCTAACCCTAACCCTAGGCAGGAAAATCGGTTTAGGGCCAGGGCTGGTCCAGTGTAAAAAGCCGTCAAGGCAGCCATGTTGTTACAGTTTTGCACTCCCCTTGGGATGCCTTTGGCAGCTGCGGTGTGCATCGAGCCGTGGGCTCTTTGGTTTCCGAGACGCTAACCCTAGGCGTAACCCTAACCCTAACCCTAGGCAGGAAAATCGGTTTAGGGCCAGGGCTGGTCCAGAGTAAAAAGCCGCTGGGGCAGCCATGTTGTTGCAGTTTTGCACTCCCCTTGGGATGCCTTTGGCAGCTGCGGTGTGCATCGATCGGTGGGCTCTTTGGTTTCCGAGACGCTAACCCTAGGCGTAACCCTAACCCTAACCCTAGGCAGGAAAATCGGTTTAGGGCCAGGGCTGGTCCAGAGTAAAAAGCCGTCAAGGCAGCCATGTTGTTGCAGTTTTGCACTCCCCTTGGGATGCCTTTGGCAGCTGCGGTGTGCATCGAGCCGTGGGCTCTTTGGTTTCCGAGACGCTAACCCTAGGCGTAACCCTAACCCTAACCCTAGGCAGGAAAATCGGTTTAGGGCCAGGGCTGGTCCAGAGTAAAAAGCTGCTGCGGCAGCCATGTTGTTGCAGTTTTGCACTCCCCTTGGGATGCCTTTGGCAGCTGCGGTGTGCATCGAGCCGTGGGCTCTTTGGTTTCTGAGACGCTAACCCTAGGCGTAACCCTAACCCTAACCCTAGGCAGGAAAATCGGTTTAGGGCCAGGGCTGGTCCAGAGTAAAAAGCCGTCAAGGCAGCCATGTTGTTGCAGTTTTGCACTCCCCTTGGGATGCCTTTGGCAGCTGCGGTGTGCATCGAGCCGTGGGCTCTTTGGTTTCTGAGACGCTAACCCTAGGCGTAACCCTAACCCTAACCCTTTGCAGGAAAATCGGTTTAGGGCCAGGGCTGGTCCAGAGTAAAAAGCCGTCAAGGCAGCCATGTTGTTGCAGTTTTGCACTCCCCTTGGGATGCCTTTGGCAGCTGCGGTGTGCATCGAGCCGTGGGCTCTTTGGTTTCCGAGACGCTAACCCTAGGCGTAACCCTAACCCTAACCCTAGGCAGGAAAATCGGTTTAGGGCCAGGGCTGGTCCAGAGTAAAAAGCTGCTGCGGCAGCCATGTTGTTGCAGTTTTGCACTCCCCTTGGGATGCCTTTGTCAGCTGCGGTGTGCATCGAGCCGTGGGCTCTTTGGTTTCTGAGACGCTAACCCTAGGCGTAACCCTAACCCTAACCCTAGGCAGGAAAATCGGTTTAGGGCCAGGGCTGGTCCAGAGTAAAAAGCCGTCAAGGCAGCCATGTTGTTGCAGTTTTGCACTCCCCTTGGGATGCCTTTGGCAGCTGCGGTGTGCATCGAGCCGTGGGCTCTTTGGTTTCCGAGACGCTAACCCTAGGCGTAACCCTAACCCTAACCCTAGGCAGGAAAATCAGTTTCGTGGCCAGGGCTGGTCCAGAGTAAAAAGCCGGTGCGGCAGCCATGTTGTTGCAGTTTTGCACTCCCCTTGGGATGCCTTTGGCAGCTGCGGTGTGCATCGAGCCGTGGGCTCTTTGGTTTCCGAGACGCTAACCCTAGGCGTAACCCTAACCCTAACCCTAGGCAGGAAAATCGGTTTAGGGCCAGGGCTGGTCCCGAGTTAAAAGCCGCTGCGGCAGCCATGTTGTTGCAGTTTTGCACTCCCCTTGGGATGCCTTTGGCAGCTGCGGTGTGCATCGAGCCGTGGGCTCTTTGGTTTCCGAGACGCTAACCCTAGGCGTAACCCTAACCCTAACCCTAGGCAGGAAAATCGGTTTAGGGCCAGGGCTGGTCCCGAGTTAAAAGCCGCTGCGGCAGCCATGTTGTTGCAGTTTTGCACTCCCCTTGGGATGCCTTTGGCAGCTGCGGTGCGCCTGGAGCCGTGGTCTCTTTGGTTTCCGAGACGCTAACCCTAGGCGTAACCCTAACCCTAACCCTAGGCAGGAAAATCGGTTTCGGGGCAGGCGTGGGCCAGAGTAAAAAGCCGTCAAGGCAGCCATGTTGTTGCAGTTTTGCACTCCCCTTGGGATGCCTTTGGCAGCTGCGGTGTGCATCGAGCCGTGGGCTCTTTGGTTTCCGAGACGCTAACCCTAGGCGTAACCCTAACCCTAACCCTAGGCAGGAAAATCGGTTTAGGGCCAGGGCTGGTCCAGAGTAAAAAGCTGCTGCGGCAGCCATGTTGTTGCAGTTTTGCACTCCCCTTGGGATGCCTTTGTCAGCTGCGGTGTGCATCGAGCCGTGGGCTCTTTGGTTTCTGAGACGCTAACCCTAGGCGTAACCCTAACCCTAACCCTAGGCAGGAAAATCGGTTTAGGGCCAGGGCTGGTCCAGAGTAAAAAGCCGTCAAGGCAGCCATGTTGTTGCAGTTTTGCACTCCCCTTGGGATGCCTTTGGCAGCTGCGGTGTGCATCGAGCCGTGGGCTCTTTGGTTTCCGAGACGCTAACCCTAGGCGTAACCCTAACCCTAACCCTAGGCAGGAAAATCAGTTTCGGGGCCAGGGCTGGTCCAGAGTAAAAAGCCGGTGCGGCAGCCATGTTGTTGCAGTTTTGCACTCCCCTTGGGATGCCTTTGGCAGCTGCGGTGTGCATCGAGCCGTGGGCTCTTTGGTTTCCGAGACGCTAACCCTAGGCGTAACCCTAACCCTAACCCTAGGCAGGAAAATCGGTTTAGGGCCAGGGCTGGTCCCGAGTTAAAAGCCGCTGCGGCAGCCATGTTGTTGCAGTTTTGCACTCCCCTTGGGATGCCTTTGGCAGCTGCGGTGTGCATCGAGCCGTGGGCTCTTTGGTTTCCGAGACGCTAACCCTAGGCGTAACCCTAACCCTAACCCTAGGCAGGAAAATCGGTTTAGGGCCAGGGCTGGTCCCGAGTTAAAAGCCGCTGCGGCAGCCATGTTGTTGCAGTTTTGCACTCCCCTTGGGATGCCTTTGGCAGCTGCGGTGCGCCTGGAGCCGTGGTCTCTTTGGTTTCCGAGACGCTAACCCTAGGCGTAACCCTAACCCTAACCCTAGGCAGGAAAATCGGTTTCGGGGCAGGCGTGGGCCAGAGTAAAAAGCCGTCAAGGCAGCCATGTTGTTGCAGTTTTGCACTCCCCTTGGGATGCCTTTGGCAGCTGCGGTGTGCATCGAGCCGTGGGCTCTTTGGTTTCCGAGACGCTAACCCTAGGCGTAACCCTAACCCTAACCCTAGGCAGGAAAATCGGTTTTGGGCCAGGGCTGGTCCCGAGTAAAAAGCCATCAAGGCAGCCATGTTGTTGCAGTTTTGCACTCCCCTTGGGATGCCTTTGGCAGCTGCTGTGTGCATCGAGCCGTGGGCTCTTTGGTTTCTGAGACGCTAACCCTAGGCATAACCCTAACCCTAACCCTAGGCAGGAAAATCGGTTTAGGGCCAGGGCTGGTCCAGAGTAAAAAGCCGTCAAGGCAGCCATGTTGTTGCAGTTTTGCACTCCCCTTGGGATGCCTTTGGCAGCTGCGGTGTGCATCGAGCCGTGGGCTCTTTGGTTTCCGAGACGCTAACCCTAGGCGTAACCCTAACCCTAACACTAGGCAGGAAAATCGGTTTAGGGCCAGGGCTGGTCCAGAGTAAAAAGCCGTCAAGGCAGCCATGTTGTTGCAGTTTTGCACTCCCCTTGGGATGCCTTTGGCAGCTGCGGTGTGCATCGAGCCGTGGGCTCTTTGGTTTCCGAGACGCTAACCCTAGGCGTAACCCTAACCCTAACCCTAGGCAGGAAAATCGGTTTAGGGCCAGGGCTGGTCCAGAGTAAAAAGCCGTCAAGGCAGCAATGTTGTTGCAGTTTTGCACTCCCCTTGGGATGCCTTTGGCAGCTGCGGTGTGCATCGAGCCGTGGGCTCTTTGGTTTCCGAGACGCTAACCCTAGGCATAACCCAAATCCTAACCCTAGGCAGGAAAATCGGTTTAGGGCCAGGGCTGGTCCCGAGTAAAAAGCCGTCAAGGCAGCCATGTTGTTGCAGTTTTGCACTCCCCTTGGGATGCCTTTGGCAGCTGCGGTGTGCATCGAGCCATGGGCTCTTTGGTTTCCGAGACGCTAACCCTAGGCGTAACCCTAACCCTAACCCTAGGCAGGAAAATCGGTTTAGGGCCAGGGCTGGTCCAGTGTAAAAAGCCGTCAAGGCAGCCATGTTGTTACAGTTTTGCACTCCCCTTGGGATGCCTTTGGCAGCTGCGGTGTGCATCGAGCCGTGGGCTCTTTGGTTTCCGAGACGCTAACCCTAGGCGTAACCCTAACCCTAACCCTAGGCAGGAAAATCGGTTTAGGGCCAGGGCTGGTCCCGAGTAAAAAGCTGTCAAGGCAGCCATGTTTTTGCAGTTTTGCACTAACCCTTGAGATGCCTTTGGCAGCTGCGGTGTGCATCGTGCCGTGGGCTCTTTGGTTTCCGAGACGCTAACCCTAGGCGTAACCCTAACCCTAACCCTAGGCAGGAAAATCGGTTTAGGGCCAGGGCTGGTCCAGAGTAAAAAGCCGCTGGGGCAGCCATGTTGTTGCAGTTTTGCACTCCCCTTGGGATGCCTTTGGCAGCTGCGGTGTGCATCAAGCCGTGGGCTCTTTGGTTTCCGAGACGCTAACCCTAGGCGTAACCCTAACCCTAACCCTAGGCAGGAAAATCGGTTTCGGGGCAGGCGTGGTCCCGAGTAAAATGCCGTCAAGGCAGCCATGTTGTTGCAGTTTTGCACTCCCCTTGGGATGCCTTTGGCAGCTGCGGTGTGCATCGAGCCGTGGGCTCTTTGGTTTCCGAGACGCTAACCCTAGGCGTAACCCTAACCCTAACCCTAGGCAGGAAAATCGGTTTCGGGGCAGGCGTGGGCCAGAGTAAAAAGCCGTCAAGGCAGCCATGTTGTTGCAGTTTTGCACTCCCCTTGGGATGCCTTTGGCAGCTGCGGTGCGCCTGGAGCCGTGGGCTCTTTGGTTTCCGAGACGCTAACCCTAGGCGTAACCCTAACCCTAACCCTAGGCAGGAAAATCGGTTTAGGGCCAGGGCTGGTCCAGAGTAAAAAGCCGCTGGGGCAGCAATGTTGTTGCAGTTTTGCACTCCCCTTGGGATGCCTTTGGCAGCTGCGGTGTGCATCGAGCCGTGGGCTCTTTGTTTTCCGAGACGCTAACCCTAGGCATAACCCTAACCCTAACCCTAGGCAGGAAAATCAGTTTCGGGGCAGTTGTTATCGCGAATAAAAAGCCGCTGGGGGAGCCATGTTGTTGCAGTTTTGCACTCCCCTTGGGATGCCTTTGGCAGATGCGGTGTGCATCGAGCCATGGGCTCTTTGGTTTCCGAGACGCTAACCCTAGGCGTAACCCTAACCCTAACCCTAGGCAGGAAAATCGGTTTAGGTCCAGGGCTGGTCCCGAGTAAAAAGCCGCTGGGGGAGCCATGTTGTTGCAGTTTTGCACTCCCCTTGGGATGCCTTTGGCAGCTGCGGTGTGCATCGATCGGTGGGCTCTTTGGTTTCCGAGACGCTAACCCTAGGCGTAACCCTAACCCTAACCCTAGGCAGGAAAATCGGTTTAGGGCCAGGGCTGGTCCCGAGTAAAAAGCCGCTGGGGCAGCCATGTTGTTGCAGTTTTGCACTCCCCTTGGGATGCCTTTGGCAGCTGCGGTGTGCATCGAGCCGTGGGCTCTTTGGTTTCCGAGACGCTAACCCTAGGCGTAACCCTAACCCTAACCCTAGGCAGGAAAATCGGTTTAGGGCCAGGGCTGGTCCAGAGTAAAAAGCTGCTGCGGCAGCCATGTTGTTGCAGTTTTGCACTCCCCTTGGGATGCCTTTGTCAGCTGCGGTGTGCATCGAGCCGTGGGCTCTTTGGTTTCTGAGACGCTAACCCTAGGCGTAACCCTAACCCTAACCCTAGGCAGGAAAATCGGTTTAGGGCCAGGGCTGGTCCAGAGTAAAAAGCCGTCAAGGCAGCCATGTTGTTGCAGTTTTGCACTCCCCTTGGGATGCCTTTGGCAGCTGCGGTGTGCATCGAGCCGTGGGCTCTTTGGTTTCCGAGACGCTAACCCTAGGCGTAACCCTAACCCTAACCCTAGGCAGGAAAATCGGTTTAGTGCCAGGGCTGGTCCCGAGTAAAAAGCCGTCAAGGCAGCCATGTTGTTGCAGTTTTGCACTCCCCTTGGGATGCCTTTGGCAGCTGCGGTGTGCATCGAGCCGTGGGCTCTTTGGTTTCCGAGACGCTAACCCTAGGCGTAACCCTAACCCTAACCCTAGGCAGGAAAATCGGTTTAGGGCCAGGGCTGGTCCAGAGTAAAAAGCCACTGGGGCAGCCATGTTGTTGCAGTTTTGCACTCCCCTTGGGATGCCTTTTGCAGCTGCGGTGTGCATCGAGCCATGGGCTCTTTGGTTTCCGAGACGCTAACCCTAGGCGTAACCCTAACCCTAACCCTAGGCAGGAAAATCGGTTTAGGGCCATGGCTGGTCCCGAGTAAAAAGCCGTCAAGGCAGCCATGTTGTTGCAGTTTTGCACTCCCCTTGGGATGCCTTTGGCAGCTGCGGTGTGCATCGATCGGTGGGCTCTTTGGTTTCCGAGACGCTAACCCTAGGCGTAACCCTAACCCTAACCCTAGGCAGGAAAATCGGTTTAGGGCCAGGGCTGGTCCCGAGTAAAAAGCCGTCAAGGCAGCCATGTTTTTGCAGTTTTGCACTAACCCTTGAGATGCCTTTGGCAGCTGCGGTGTGCATCGTGCCGTGGGCTCTTTGGTTTCCGAGACGCTAACCCTAGGCGTAACCCTAACCCTAACCCTAGGCAGGAAAATCGGTTTAGGGCCAGGGCTGGTCCAGAGTAAAAAGCCGCTGGGGCAGCCATGTTGTTGCAGTTTTGCACTCCCCTTGGGATGCCTTTGGCAGCTGCGGTGCGCCTGGAGCCGTGGTCTCTTTGGTTTCCGAGACGCTAACCCTAGGCGTAACCCTAACCCTAACCCTAGGCAGGAAAATCGGTTTCGGGGCAGGCGTGGGCCAGAGTAAAAAGCCGTCAAGGCAGCCATGTTGTTGCAGTTTTGCACTCCCCTTGGGATGCCTTTGGCAGCTGCGGTGTGCATCGAGCCGTGGGCTCTTTGGTTTCCGAGACGCTAACCCTAGGCGTAACCCTAACCCTAACCCTAGGCAGGAAAATCGGTTTTGGGCCAGGGCTGGTCGAGAGTAAAAAGCCATCAAGGCAGCCATGTTGTTGCAGTTTTGCACTCCCCTTGGGATGCCTTTGGCAGCTGCTGTGTGCATCGAGCCGTGGGCTCTTTGGTTTCCGAGACGCTAACCCTAGGCGTAACCCTAACCCTAACCCTAGGCAGGAAAATCGGTTTCGGGCCAGGCGTGGGCCAGAGGAAAAAGCCGTCAAGGCAGCCATGTTGTTGCAGTTTTGCACTCCCCTTGGGATGCCTTTGGCAGCTGCGGTGTGCATCAAGCCGTGGGCTCTTTGGTTTCCGAGACGCTAACCCTAGGCGTAACCCTAACCCTAACCCTAGGCAGGAAAATCGGTTTCGGGGCAGGCGTGGTCCCGAGTAAAAAGCCGTCAAGGCAGCCATGTTGTTGCAGTTTTGCACTCCCCTTGGGATGCCTTTGGCAGCTGCGGTGTGCATCGAGCCCTGGGCTCTTTGGTTTCCGAGACGCTAACCCTAGGCGTACCCCTAACCCTAACCCTAGGCAGGAAAATCGGTTTCGGGGCAGGCGTGGGCCAGAGTAAAAAGCCGCTGGGGCAGCAATGTTGTTGCAGTTTTGCACTCCCCTTGGGATGCCTTTGGCAGCTGCGGTGCGCCTGGAGCCGTGGGCTCTTTGGTTTCTGAGACGCTAACCCTAGGCATAACCCTAACCCTAACCCTAGGCAGGAAAATCGGTTTAGGGCCAGGGCTGGTCCAGAGTAAAAAGCCGTCAAGGCAGCCATGTTGTTGCAGTTTTGCACTCCCCTTGGGATGCCTTTGGCAGCTGCGGTGTGCATCGAGCCGTGGGCTCTTTGGTTTCCGAGACGCTAACCCTAGGCGTAACCCTAACCCTAACACTAGGCAGGAAAATCGGTTTAGGGCCAGGGCTGGTCCAGAGTAAAAAGCCGTCAAGGCAGCCATGTTGTTGCAGTTTTGCACTCCCCTTGGGATGCCTTTGGCAGCTGCGGTGTGCATCGAGCCGTGGGCTCTTTGGTTTCCGAGACGCTAACCCTAGGCGTAACCCTAACCCTAACCCAAGGCAGGAAAATCGGTTTATGGCCAGGGCTGGTCCCGAGTAAAAAGCCGCTGGGGCAGCAATGTTGTTGCAGTTTTGCACTCCCCTTGGGATGCCTTTGGCAGCTGCGGTGTGCATCGAGCCGTGGGCTCTTTGGTTTCCGAGACGCTAACCCTAGGCATAACCCAAATCCTAACCCTAGGCAGGAAAATCGGTTTAGGGCCAGGGCTGGTCCAGGGTAAAAAGCCGTCAAGGCAGCCATGTTGTTGCAGTTTTGCACTCCCCTTGGGATGCCTTTGGCAGCTGCGGTGTGCATCGAGCCGTGGGCTCTTTGGTTTCCGAGACGCTAACCCTAGGCGTACCCCTAACCCTAACCCTAGGCAGGAAAATCGGTTTCGGGGCAGGCGTGGGCCAGAGTAAAAAGCCGTCAAGGCAGCCATGTTGTTGCAGTTTTGCACTCCCCTTGGGATGCCTTTGGCAGCTGCGGTGCGCCTGGAGCCGTGGGCTCTTTGGTTTCCGAGACGCTAACCCTAGGCGTAACCCTAACCCTAACCCTAGGCAGGAAAATCGGTTTAGGGCCAGGGCTGGTCCAGAGTAAAAAGCCGCTGGGGCAGCAATGTTGTTGCAGTTTTGCACTCCCCTTGGGATGCCTTTGGCAGCTGCGGTGTGCATCGAGCCGTGGGCTCTTTGGTTTCCGAGACGCTAACCCTAGGCATAACCCTAACCCTAACCCTAGGCAGGAAAATCAGTTTCGGGGCAGTTGTTATCCCGAATAAAAAGCCGCTGGGGGAGCCATGTTGTTGCAGTTTTGCACTCCCCTTGGGATGCCTTTGGCAGATGCGGTGTGCATCGAGCCATGGGCTCTTTGGTTTCCGAGACGCTAACCCTAGGCGTAACCCTAACCCTAACCCTAGGCAGGAAAATCGGTTTAGGTCCAGGGCTGGTCCCGAGTAAAAAGCCGCTGGGGGAGCCATGTTGTTGCAGTTTTGCACTCCCCTTGGGATGCCTTTGGCAGCTGCGGTGTGCATCGAGCCGTGGGCTCTTTGGTTTCCGAGACGCTAACCCTAGGCGTAACCCTAACCCTAACCCTAGGCAGGAAAATCGGTTTAGGGCCAGGGCTGGTCCAGAGTAAAAAGCCGCTGGGGCAGCCATGTTGTTGCAGTTTTGCACTCCCCTTGGGATGCCTTTGGCAGCTGCGGTGTGCATCGAGCCGTGGGCTCTTTGGTTTCCGAGACGCTAACCCTAGGCGTAACCCTAACCCTAACCCTAGGCAGGAAAATCGGTTTAGGGCCAGGGCTGGTCCAGAGTAAAAAGCCGTCAAGGCAGCCATGTTGTTGCAGTTTTGCACTCCCCTTGGGATGCCTTTGGCAGCTGCGGTGTGCATCGCGCCGTGGGCTCTTTGGTTTCCGAGACGCTAACCCTAGGCATAACCCTAACCCTAACCCTAGGCAGGAAAATCGGTTTAGGGCCAGGGCTGGTCCCGAGTAAAAAGCCGTCAAGGCAGCCATGTTGTTGCAGTTTTGCACTCCCCTTGGGATGCCTTTGGCAGCTGCGGTGTGCATCGAGCCGTGGGCTCTTTGGTTTCCGAGACGCTAACCCTAGGCGTAACCCTAACCCTAACCCTAGGCAGGAAAATCGGTTTAGGGCCAGGGCTGGTCCAGAGTAAAAAGCCGTCAAGGCAGCCATGTTGTTGCAGTTTTGCACTCCCCTTGGGATGCCTTTGGCAGCTGCGGTGTGCATCGAGCCGTGGGCTCTTTGGTTTCCGAGATGCTAACACTAGGCGTAACCCTAACCCAACACGAGGCAGGAAAATCGGTTTAGGGCCAGGGCTGGTCCAGAGTAAAAATCCGCCAAGGCAGCCATGTTGTTGCAGTTTTGCACTCCCCTTGGGATGCCTTTGGCCGCTGCGGTGTGCATCGCGCCGTGGGCTCTTTGGTTTCCGAGACGCTAACCCTAGGCGTAACCCTAACCCTAACCCTAGGCAGGAAAATCGGTTTAGTGGCAGGTGTTATCCCGAATAAAAAGCGGCTGCGGCAGCCATGTTGTTGCAGTTTTGCACTCCCCTTGGGATGCCGTTGGCAGCTGCGGTGTGCATCGAGCTGTGGGCTCTTTGGTGTCCGAGACGCTAACCCTAGGCGTAACCCTAACCCTAACCCTAGGCAGGAAAATCGGTTTAGGACCAGGGCTGGTCCAGAGTAAAAAGCCGTCAAGGCAGCCATGTTGTTGCAGTTTTGCACTCCCCTTGGGATGCCTTCTGCAGCTGCGGTGTGCATCGAGCCGTGGGCTCTTTGGTTTCCGAGACGCTAACCCTAGGCGTAACCCTAACCCTAACCCTAGGCAGGAAAATCGGTTTCGGGGCAGGCGTGGGCCAGAGTAAAAAGCCGTCAAGGCAGCCATGTTGTTGCAGCTTTGCACTCCCCTTGGGATGCCTTTGGCAGCTGCGGTGCGCCTGGAGCCGTGGGCTCTTTGGTTTCCGAGACGCTAACCCTAGGCGTAACCCTAACCCTAACCCTAGGCAGGAAAATCGGTTTAGGGCCAGGGCTGGTCCCGAGCAAAAAGCCGCTGGGGCAGCAATGTTGTTGCAGTTTTGCACTCCCCTTGGGATGCCTTTGGCAGCTGCGGTGTGCATCGAGCCGTGGGCTCTTTGGTTTCCGAGACGCTAACCCTAGGCGTAACCCTAACCCTAACCCTAGGCAGGAAAATCGGTCTCGGGGCAGGTGTTATCCCGAATAAAAAGCCGCTGGGGGAGCCATGTTGTTGCAGTTTTGCACTCCCCTTGGGATGCCTTTGGAAGCTGTGGTGTGCATCGTGCCGTGGGCTCTTTGGTTTCCGAGACGCTAACCCTAGGCGTAACCCTAACCCTAACCTTAGGCAGGAAAATCGGTTTAGGGCCAGGGCTGGTCCAGAGTAAAAAGCCGCTGGGGCAGCCATGTTGTTGCAGTTTTGCACTCCCCTTGGGATGCCTTTGGCAGCTGCGGTGTGCATCAAGCCGTGGGCTCTTTGGTTTCCGAGACGCTAACCCTAGGCGTAACCCTAACCCTAACCCTAGGCAGGAAAATCGGTTTCGGGGCAGGCGTGGTCCCGAGTAAAATGCCGTCAAGGCAGCCATGTTGTTGCAGTTTTGCACTCCCCTTGGGATGCCTTTGGCAGCTGCGGTGTGCATCGAGCCGTGGGCTCTTTGGTTTCCGAGACGCTAACCCTAGGCGTAACCCTAACCCTAACCCTAGGCAGGAAAATCGGTTTCGGGGCAGGCGTGGGCCAGAGTAAAAAGCCGTCAAGGCAGCCATGTTGTTGCAGTTTTGCACTCCCCTTGGGATGCCTTTGGCAGCTGCGGTGCGCCTGGAGCCGTGGGCTCTTTGGTTTCCGAGACGCTAACCCTAGGCGTAACCCTAACCCTAACCCTAGGCAGGAAAATCGGTTTAGGGCCAGGGCTGGTCCAGAGTAAAAAGCCGCTGGGGCAGCAATGTTGTTGCAGTTTTGCACTCCCCTTGGGATGCCTTTGGCAGCTGCGGTGTGCATCGAGCCGTGGGCTCTTTGTTTTCCGAGACGCTAACCCTAGGCATAACCCTAACCCTAACCCTAGGCAGGAAAATCAGTTTCGGGGCAGTTGTTATCCCGAATAAAAAGCCGCTGGGGGAGCCATGTTGTTGCAGTTTTGCACTCCCCTTGGGATGCCTTTGGCAGATGCGGTGTGCATCGAGCCATGGGCTCTTTGGTTTCCGAGACGCTAACCCTAGGCGTAACCCTAACCCTAACCCTAGGCAGGAAAATCGGTTTAGGTCCAGGGCTGGTCCCGAGTAAAAAGCCGCTGGGGGAGCCATGTTGTTGCAGTTTTGCACTCCCCTTGGGATGCCTTTGGCAGCTGCGGTGTGCATCGATCGGTGGGCTCTTTGGTTTCCGAGACGCTAACCCTAGGCGTAACCCTAACCCTAACCCTAGGCAGGAAAATCGGTTTAGGGCCAGGGCTGGTCCCGAGTAAAAAGCCGCTGGGGCAGCCATGTTGTTGCAGTTTTGCACTCCCCTTGGGATGCCTTTGGCAGCTGCGGTGTGCATCGAGCCGTGGGCTCTTTGGTTTCCGAGACGCTAACCCTAGGCGTAACCCTAACCCTAACCCTAGGCAGGAAAATCGGTTTAGGGCCAGGGCTGGTCCAGAGTAAAAAGCTGCTGCGGCAGCCATGTTGTTGCAGTTTTGCACTCCCCTTGGGATGCCTTTGTCAGCTGCGGTGTGCATCGAGCCGTGGGCTCTTTGGTTTCTGAGACGCTAACCCTAGGCGTAACCCTAACCCTAACCCTAGGCAGGAAAATCGGTTTAGGGCCAGGGCTGGTCCAGAGTAAAAAGCCGTCAAGGCAGCCATGTTGTTGCAGTTTTGCACTCCCCTTGGGATGCCTTTGGCAGCTGCGGTGTGCATCGAGCCGTGGGCTCTTTGGTTTCCGAGACGCTAACCCTAGGCGTAACCCTAACCCTAACCCTAGGCAGGAAAATCGGTTTAGTGCCAGGGCTGGTCCCGAGTAAAAAGCCGTCAAGGCAGCCATGTTGTTGCAGTTTTGCACTCCCCTTGGGATGCCTTTGGCAGCTGCGGTGTGCATCGAGCCGTGGGCTCTTTGGTTTCCGAGACGCTAACCCTAGGCGTAACCCTAACCCTAACCCTAGGCAGGAAAATCGGTTTAGGGCCAGGGCTGGTCCAGAGTAAAAAGCCACTGGGGCAGCCATGTTGTTGCAGTTTTGCACTCCCCTTGGGATGCCTTTGGCAGCTGCGGTGTGCATCGAGCCATGGGCTCTTTGGTTTCCGAGACGCTAACCCTAGGCGTAACCCTAACCCTAACCCTAGGCAGGAAAATCGGTTTAGGGCCATGGCTGGTCCCGAGTAAAAAGCCGTCAAGGCAGCCATGTTGTTGCAGTTTTGCACTCCCCTTGGGATGCCTTTGGCAGCTGCGGTGTGCATCGATCGGTGGGCTCTTTGGTTTCCGAGACGCTAACCCTAGGCGTAACCCTAACCCTAACCCTAGGCAGGAAAATCGGTTTAGGGCCAGGGCTGGTCCCGAGTAAAAAGCCGTCAAGGCAGCCATGTTTTTGCAGTTTTGCACTAACCCTTGAGATGCCTTTGGCAGCTGCGGTGTGCATCGTGCCGTGGGCTCTTTGGTTTCCGAGACGCTAACCCTAGGCGTAACCCTAACCCTAACCCTAGGCAGGAAAATCGGTTTAGGGCCAGGGCTGGTCCAGAGTAAAAAGCCGCTGGGGCAGCCATGTTGTTGCAGTTTTGCACTCCCCTTGGGATGCCTTTGGCAGCTGCGGTGCGCCTGGAGCCGTGGTCTCTTTGGTTTCCGAGACGCTAACCCTAGGCGTAACCCTAACCCTAACCCTAGGCAGGAAAATCGGTTTCGGGGCAGGCGTGGGCCAGAGTAAAAAGCCGTCAAGGCAGCCATGTTGTTGCAGTTTTGCACTCCCCTTGGGATGCCTTTGGCAGCTGCGGTGTGCATCGAGCCGTGGGCTCTTTGGTTTCCGAGACGCTAACCCTAGGCGTAACCCTAACCCTAACCCTAGGCAGGAAAATCGGTTTTGGGCCAGGGCTGGTCGAGAGTAAAAAGCCATCAAGGCAGCCATGTTGTTGCAGTTTTGCACTCCCCTTGGGATGCCTTTGGCAGCTGCTGTGTGCATCGAGCCGTGGGCTCTTTGGTTTCCGAGACGCTAACCCTAGGCGTAACCCTAACCCTAACCCTAGGCAGGAAAATCGGTTTCGGGCCAGGCGTGGGCCAGAGGAAAAAGCCGTCAAGGCAGCCATGTTGTTGCAGTTTTGCACTCCCCTTGGGATGCCTTTGGCAGCTGCAGTGTGCATCGAGCCGTGGGCTCTTTGGTTTCCGAGACGCTAACCCTAGGCGTAACCCTAACCCTAACCCTAGGCAGGAAAATCGGTTTCGGGGCAGGCGTGGTCCCGAGTAAAATGCCGTCAAGGCAGCCATGTTGTTGCAGTTTTGCACTCCCCTTGGGATGCCTTTGGCAGCTGCGGTGTGCATCGAGCCCTGGGCTCTTTGGTTTCCGAGACGCTAACCCTAGGCGTAACCCTAACCCTAACCCTAGGCAGGAAAATCGGTTTCGGGGCAGGCGTGGGCCAGAGTAAAAAGCCGCTGGGGCAGCAATGTTGTTGCAGTTTTGCACTCCCCTTGGGATGCCTTTGGCAGCTGCGGTGCGCCTGGAGCCGTGGGCTCTTTGGTTTCTGAGACGCTAACCCTAGGCATAACCCTAACCCTAACCCTAGGCAGGAAAATCGGTTTAGGGCCAGGGCTGGTCCAGAGTAAAAAGCCGTCAAGGCAGCCATGTTGTTGCAGTTTTGCACTCCCCTTGGGATGCCTTTGGCAGCTGCGGTGTGCATCGAGCCGTGGGCTCTTTGGTTTCCGAGACGCTAACCCTAGGCGTAACCCTAACCCTAACCCTAGGCAGGAAAATCGGTTTAGGGCCAGGGCTGGTCCAGAGTAAAAAGCCGTCAAGGCAGCCATGTTGTTGCAGTTTTGCACTCCCCTTGGGATGCCTTTGGCAGCTGCGGTGTGCATCGAGCCGTGGGCTCTTTGGTTTCCGAGACGCTAACCCTAGGCGTAACCCTAACCCTAACCCTAGGCAGGAAAATCGGTTTATGGCCAGGGCTGGTCCCGAGTAAAAAGCCGCTGGGGCAGCAATGTTGTTGCAGTTTTGCACTCCCCTTGGGATGCCTTTGGCAGCTGCGGTGTGCATCGAGCCGTGGGCTCTTTGGTTTCCGAGACGCTAACCCTAGGCATAACCCAAATCCTAACCCTAGGCAGGAAAATCGGTTTAGGGCCAGGGCTGGTCCAGGGTAAAAAGCCGTCAAGGCAGCCATGTTGTTGCAGTTTTGCACTCCCCTTGGGATGCCTTTGGCAGCTGCGGTGTGCATCGAGCCGTGGGCTCTTTGGTTTCCGAGACGCTAACCCTAGGCGTACCCCTAACCCTAACCCTAGGCAGGAAAATCGGTTTCGGGGCAGGCGTGGGCCAGAGTAAAAAGCCGTCAAGGCAGCCATGTTGTTGCAGTTTTGCACTCCCCTTGGGATGCCTTTGGCAGCTGCGGTGCGCCTGGAGCCGTGGGCTCTTTGGTTTCCGAGACGCTAACCCTAGGCGTAACCCTAACCCTAACCCTAGGCAGGAAAATCGGTTTAGGGCCAGGGCTGGTCCAGAGTAAAAAGCCGCTGGGGCAGCAATGTTGTTGCAGTTTTGCACTCCCCTTGGGATGCCTTTGGCAGCTGCGGTGTGCATCGAGCCGTGGGCTCTTTGGTTTCCGAGACGCTAACCCTAGGCATAACCCTAACCCTAACCCTAGGCAGGAAAATCAGTTTCGGGGCAGTTGTTATCCCGAATAAAAAGCCGCTGGGGGAGCCATGTTGTTGCAGTTTTGCACTCCCCTTGGGATGCCTTTGGCAGATGCGGTGTGCATCGAGCCATGGGCTCTTTGGTTTCCGAGACGCTAACCCTAGGCGTAACCCTAACCCTAACCCTAGGCAGGAAAATCGGTTTAGGTCCAGGGCTGGTCCCGAGTAAAAAGCCGCTGGGGGAGCCATGTTGTTGCAGTTTTGCACTCCCCTTGGGATGCCTTTGGCAGCTGCGGTGTGCATCGAGCCGTGGGCTCTTTGGTTTCCGAGACGCTAACCCTAGGCGTAACCCTAACCCTAACCCTAGGCAGGAAAATCGGTTTAGGGCCAGGGCTGGTCCCGAGTAAAAAGCCGCTGGGGCAGCCATGTTGTTGCAGTTTTGCACTCCCCTTGGGATGCCTTTGGCAGCTGCGGTGTGCATCGAGCCGTGGGCTCTTTGGTTTCCGAGACGCTAACCCTAGGCGTAACCCTAACCCTAACCCTAGGCAGGAAAATCGGTTTAGGGCCAGGGCTGGTCCAGAGTAAAAAGCCGTCAAGGCAGCCATGTTGTTGCAGTTTTGCACTCCCCTTGGGATGCCTTTGGCAGCTGCGGTGTGCATCGCGCCGTGGGCTCTTTGGTTTCCGAGACGCTAACCCTAGGCATAACCCTAACCCTAACCCTAGGCAGGAAAATCGGTTTAGGGCCAGGGCTGGTCCCGAGTAAAAAGCCGTCAAGGCAGCCATGTTGTTGCAGTTTTGCACTCCCCTTGGGATGCCTTTGGCAGCTGCGGTGTGCATCGAGCCGTGGGCTCTTTGGTTTCCGAGACGCTAACCCTAGGCGTAACCCTAACCCTAACCCTAGGCAGGAAAATCGGTTTAGGGCCAGGGCTGGTCCAGAGTAAAAAGCCGTCAAGGCAGCCATGTTGTTGCAGTTTTGCACTCCCCTTGGGATGCCTTTGGCAGCTGCGGTGTGCATCGAGCCGTGGGCTCTTTGGTTTCCGAGACGCTAACCCTAGGCGTAACCCTAACCCTAACCCTAGGCAGGAAAATCGGTTTAGGGCCAGGGCTGGTCCAGAGTAAAAAGCCGTCAAGGCAGCCATGTTGTTGCAGTTTTGCACTCCCCTTGGGATGCCTTTGGCAGCTGCGGTGTGCATCGAGCCGTGGGCTCTTTGGTTTCCGAGACGCTAACCCTAGGCGTAACCCTAACCCTAACCCTAGGCAGGAAAATCGGTTTATGGCCAGGGCTGGTCCCGAGTAAAAAGCCGCTGGGGCAGCAATGTTGTTGCAGTTTTGCACTCCCCTTGGGATGCCTTTGGCAGCTGCGGTGTGCATCGAGCCGTGGGCTCTTTGGTTTCCGAGACGCTAACCCTAGGCATAACCCAAATCCTAACCCTAGGCAGGAAAATCGGTTTAGGGCCAGGGCTGGTCCAGGGTAAAAAGCCGTCAAGGCAGCCATGTTGTTGCAGTTTTGCACTCCCCTTGGGATGCCTTTGGCAGCTGCGGTGTGCATCGAGCCGTGGGCTCTTTGGTTTCCGAGACGCTAACCCTAGGCGTACCCCTAACCCTAACCCTAGGCAGGAAAATCGGTTTCGGGGCAGGCGTGGGCCAGAGTAAAAAGCCGTCAAGGCAGCCATGTTGTTGCAGTTTTGCACTCCCCTTGGGATGCCTTTGGCAGCTGCGGTGCGCCTGGAGCCGTGGGCTCTTTGGTTTCCGAGACGCTAACCCTAGGCGTAACCCTAACCCTAACCCTAGGCAGGAAAATCGGTTTAGGGCCAGGGCTGGTCCAGAGTAAAAAGCCGCTGGGGCAGCAATGTTGTTGCAGTTTTGCACTCCCCTTGGGATGCCTTTGGCAGCTGCGGTGTGCATCGAGCCGTGGGCTCTTTGGTTTCCGAGACGCTAACCCTAGGCATAACCCTAACCCTAACCCTAGGCAGGAAAATCAGTTTCGGGGCAGTTGTTATCCCGAATAAAAAGCCGCTGGGGGAGCCATGTTGTTGCAGTTTTGCACTCCCCTTGGGATGCCTTTGGCAGATGCGGTGTGCATCGAGCCATGGGCTCTTTGGTTTCCGAGACGCTAACCCTAGGCGTAACCCTAACCCTAACCCTAGGCAGGAAAATCGGTTTAGGTCCAGGGCTGGTCCCGAGTAAAAAGCCGCTGGGGGAGCCATGTTGTTGCAGTTTTGCACTCCCCTTGGGATGCCTTTGGCAGCTGCGGTGTGCATCGAGCCGTGGGCTCTTTGGTTTCCGAGACGCTAACCCTAGGCGTAACCCTAACCCTAACCCTAGGCAGGAAAATCGGTTTAGGGCCAGGGCTGGTCCCGAGTAAAAAGCCGCTGGGGCAGCCATGTTGTTGCAGTTTTGCACTCCCCTTGGGATGCCTTTGGCAGCTGCGGTGTGCATCGAGCCGTGGGCTCTTTGGTTTCCGAGACGCTAACCCTAGGCGTAACCCTAACCCTAACCCTAGGCAGGAAAATCGGTTTAGGGCCAGGGCTGGTCCAGAGTAAAAAGCCGTCAAGGCAGCCATGTTGTTGCAGTTTTGCACTCCCCTTGGGATGCCTTTGGCAGCTGCGGTGTGCATCGCGCCGTGGGCTCTTTGGTTTCCGAGACGCTAACCCTAGGCATAACCCTAACCCTAACCCTAGGCAGGAAAATCGGTTTAGGGCCAGGGCTGGTCCCGAGTAAAAAGCCGTCAAGGCAGCCATGTTGTTGCAGTTTTGCACTCCCCTTGGGATGCCTTTGGCAGCTGCGGTGTGCATCGAGCCGTGGGCTCTTTGGTTTCCGAGACGCTAACCCTAGGCGTAACCCTAACCCTAACCCTAGGCAGGAAAATCGGTTTAGGGCCAGGGCTGGTCCAGAGTAAAAAGCCGTCAAGGCAGCCATGTTGTTGCAGTTTTGCACTCCCCTTGGGATGCCTTTGGCAGCTGCGGTGTGCATCGAGCCGTGGGCTCTTTGGTTTCCGAGATGCTAACACTAGGCGTAACCCTAACCCAACACGAGGCAGGAAAATCGGTTTAGGGCCAGGGCTGGTCCAGAGTAAAAATCCGCCAAGGCAGCCATGTTGTTGCAGTTTTGCACTCCCCTTGGGATGCCTTTGGCCGCTGCGGTGTGCATCGCGCCGTGGGCTCTTTGGTTTCCGAGACGCTAACCCTAGGCGTAACCCTAACCCTAACCCTAGGCAGGAAAATCGGTTTAGGTCCAGGGCTGGTCCCGAGTAAAAAGCCGCTGGGGGAGCCATGTTGTTGCAGTTTTGCACTCCCCTTGGGATGCCTTTGGCAGCTGCGGTGTGCATCGATCGGTGGGCTCTTTGGTTTCCGAGACGCTAACCCTAGGCGTAACCCTAACCCTAACCCTAGGCAGGAAAATCGGTTTAGGGCCAGGGCTGGTCCCGAGTAAAAAGCCGCTGGGGCAGCCATGTTGTTGCAGTTTTGCACTCCCCTTGGGATGCCTTTGGCAGCTGCGGTGTGCATCGAGCCGTGGGCTCTTTGGTTTCCGAGACGCTAACCCTAGGCGTAACCCTAACCCTAACCCTAGGCAGGAAAATCGGTTTAGGGCCAGGGCTGGTCCAGAGTAAAAAGCTGCTGCGGCAGCCATGTTGTTGCAGTTTTGCACTCCCCTTGGGATGCCTTTGTCAGCTGCGGTGTGCATCGAGCCGTGGGCTCTTTGGTTTCTGAGACGCTAACCCTAGGCGTAACCCTAACCCTAACCCTAGGCAGGAAAATCGGTTTAGGGCCAGGGCTGGTCCAGAGTAAAAAGCCGTCAAGGCAGCCATGTTGTTGCAGTTTTGCACTCCCCTTGGGATGCCTTTGGCAGCTGCGGTGTGCATCGAGCCGTGGGCTCTTTGGTTTCCGAGACGCTAACCCTAGGCGTAACCCTAACCCTAACCCTAGGCAGGAAAATCGGTTTAGTGCCAGGGCTGGTCCCGAGTAAAAAGCCGTCAAGGCAGCCATGTTGTTGCAGTTTTGCACTCCCCTTGGGATGCCTTTGGCAGCTGCGGTGTGCATCGAGCCGTGGGCTCTTTGGTTTCCGAGACGCTAACCCTAGGCGTAACCCTAACCCTAACCCTAGGCAGGAAAATCGGTTTAGGGCCAGGGCTGGTCCAGAGTAAAAAGCCACTGGGGCAGCCATGTTGTTGCAGTTTTGCACTCCCCTTGGGATGCCTTTGGCAGCTGCGGTGTGCATCGAGCCATGGGCTCTTTGGTTTCCGAGACGCTAACCCTAGGCGTAACCCTAACCCTAACCCTAGGCAGGAAAATCGGTTTAGGGCCATGGCTGGTCCCGAGTAAAAAGCCGTCAAGGCAGCCATGTTGTTGCAGTTTTGCACTCCCCTTGGGATGCCTTTGGCAGCTGCGGTGTGCATCGATCGGTGGGGTCTTTGGTTTCCGAGACGCTAACCCTAGGCGTAACCCTAACCCTAACCCTAGGCAGGAAAATCGGTTTAGGGCCAGGGCTGGTCCCGAGTAAAAAGCCGTCAAGGCAGCCATGTTTTTGCAGTTTTGCACTAACCCTTGAGATGCCTTTGGCAGCTGCGGTGTGCATCGTGCCGTGGGCTCTTTGGTTTCCGAGACGCTAACCCTAGGCGTAACCCTAACCCTAACCCTAGGCAGGAAAATCGGTTTAGGGCCAGGGCTGGTCCAGAGTAAAAAGCCGCTGGGGCAGCCATGTTGTTGCAGTTTTGCACTCCCCTTGGGATGCCTTTGGCAGCTGCGGTGCGCCTGGAGCCGTGGTCTCTTTGGTTTCCGAGACGCTAACCCTAGGCGTAACCCTAACCCTAACCCTAGGCAGGAAAATCGGTTTCGGGGCAGGCGTGGGCCAGAGTAAAAAGCCGTCAAGGCAGCCATGTTGTTGCAGTTTTGCACTCCCCTTGGGATGCCTTTGGCAGCTGCGGTGTGCATCGAGCCGTGGGCTCTTTGGTTTCCGAGACGCTAACCCTAGGCGTAACCCTAACCCTAACCCTAGGCAGGAAAATCGGTTTTGGGCCAGGGCTGGTCGAGAGTAAAAAGCCATCAAGGCAGCCATGTTGTTGCAGTTTTGCACTCCCCTTGGGATGCCTTTGGCAGCTGCTGTGTGCATCGAGCCGTGGGCTCTTTGGTTTCCGAGACGCTAACCCTAGGCGTAACCCTAACCCTAACCCTAGGCAGGAAAATCGGTTTCGGGCCAGGCGTGGGCCAGAGGAAAAAGCCGTCAAGGCAGCCATGTTGTTGCAGTTTTGCACTCCCCTTGGGATGCCTTTGGCAGCTGCGGTGTGCATCAAGCTGTGGGCTCTTTGGTTTCCGAGACGCTAACCCTAGGCGTAACCCTAACCCTAACCCTAGGCAGGAAAATCGGTTTCGGGGCAGGCGTGGTCCCGAGTAAAATGCCGTCAAGGCAGCCATGTTGTTGCAGTTTTGCACTCCCCTTGGGATGCCTTTGGCAGCTGCGGTGTGCATCGAGCCCTGGGCTCTTTGGTTTCCGAGACGCTAACCCTAGGCGTAACCCTAACCCTAACCCTAGGCAGGAAAATCGGTTTCGGGGCAGGCGTGGGCCAGAGTAAAAAGCCGCTGGGGCAGCAATGTTGTTGCAGTTTTGCACTCCCCTTGGGATGCCTTTGGCAGCTGCGGTGCGCCTGGAGCCGTGGGCTCTTTGGTTTCTGAGACGCTAACCCTAGGCATAACCCTAACCCTAACCCTAGGCAGGAAAATCGGTTTAGGGCCAGGGCTGGTCCAGAGTAAAAAGCCGTCAAGGCAGCCATGTTGTTGCAGTTTTGCACTCCCCTTGGGATGCCTTTGGCAGCTGCGGTGTGCATCGAGCCGTGGGCTCTTTGGTTTCCGAGACGCTAACCCTAGGCGTAACCCTAACCCTAACACTAGGCAGGAAAATCGGTTTAGGGCCAGGGCTGGTCCAGAGTAAAAAGCCGTCAAGGCAGCCATGTTGTTGCAGTTTTGCACTCCCCTTGGGATGCCTTTGGCAGCTGCGGTGTGCATCGAGCCGTGGGCTCTTTGGTTTCCGAGACGCTAACCCTAGGCGTAACCCTAACCCTAACCCTAGGCAGGAAAATCGGTTTATGGCCAGGGCTGGTCCCGAGTAAAAAGCCGCTGGGGCAGCAATGTTGTTGCAGTTTTGCACTCCCCTTGGGATGCCTTTGGCAGCTGCGGTGTGCATCGAGCCGTGGGCTCTTTGGTTTCCGAGACGCTAACCCTAGGCATAACCCAAATCCTAACCCTAGGCAGGAAAATCGGTTTAGGGCCAGGGCTGGTCCAGGGTAAAAAGCCGTCAAGGCAGCCATGTTGTTGCAGTTTTGCACTCCCCTTGGGATGCCTTTGGCAGCTGCGGTGTGCATCGAGCCGTGGGCTCTTTGGTTTCCGAGACGCTAACCCTAGGCGTACCCCTAACCCTAACCCTAGGCAGGAAAATCGGTTTCGGGGCAGGCGTGGGCCAGAGTAAAAAGCCGTCAAGGCAGCCATGTTGTTGCAGTTTTGCACTCCCCTTGGGATGCCTTTGGCAGCTGCGGTGCGCCTGGAGCCGTGGGCTCTTTGGTTTCCGAGACGCTAACCCTAGGCGTAACCCTAACCCTAACCCTAGGCAGGAAAATCGGTTTAGGGCCAGGGCTGGTCCAGAGTAAAAAGCCGCTGGGGCAGCAATGTTGTTGCAGTTTTGCACTCCCCTTGGGATGCCTTTGGCAGCTGCGGTGTGCATCGAGCCGTGGGCTCTTTGGTTTCCGAGACGCTAACCCTAGGCATAACCCTAACCCTAACCCTAGGCAGGAAAATCAGTTTCGGGGCAGTTGTTATCCCGAATAAAAAGCCGCTGGGGGAGCCATGTTGTTGCAGTTTTGCACTCCCCTTGGGATGCCTTTGGCAGATGCGGTGTGCATCGAGCCATGGGCTCTTTGGTTTCCGAGACGCTAACCCTAGGCGTAACCCTAACCCTAACCCTAGGCAGGAAAATCGGTTTAGGTCCAGGGCTGGTCCCGAGTAAAAAGCCGCTGGGGGAGCCATGTTGTTGCAGTTTTGCACTCCCCTTGGGATGCCTTTGGCAGCTGCGGTGTGCATCGAGCCGTGGGCTCTTTGGTTTCCGAGACGCTAACCCTAGGCGTAACCCTAACCCTAACCCTAGGCAGGAAAATCGGTTTAGGGCCAGGGCTGGTCCCGAGTAAAAAGCCGCTGGGGCAGCCATGTTGTTGCAGTTTTGCACTCCCCTTGGGATGCCTTTGGCAGCTGCGGTGTGCATCGAGCCGTGGGCTCTTTGGTTTCCGAGACGCTAACCCTAGGCGTAACCCTAACCCTAACCCTAGGCAGGAAAATCGGTTTAGGGCCAGGGCTGGTCCAGAGTAAAAAGCCGTCAAGGCAGCCATGTTGTTGCAGTTTTGCACTCCCCTTGGGATGCCTTTGGCAGCTGCGGTGTGCATCGCGCCGTGGGCTCTTTGGTTTCCGAGACGCTAACCCTAGGCATAACCCTAACCCTAACCCTAGGCAGGAAAATCGGTTTAGGGCCAGGGCTGGTCCCGAGTAAAAAGCCGTCAAGGCAGCCATGTTGTTGCAGTTTTGCACTCCCCTTGGGATGCCTTTGGCAGCTGCGGTGTGCATCGAGCCGTGGGCTCTTTGGTTTCCGAGACGCTAACCCTAGGCGTAACCCTAACCCTAACCCTAGGCAGGAAAATCGGTTTAGGGCCAGGGCTGGTCCAGAGTAAAAAGCCGTCAAGGCAGCCATGTTGTTGCAGTTTTGCACTCCCCTTGGGATGCCTTTGGCAGCTGCGGTGTGCATCGAGCCGTGGGCTCTTTGGTTTCCGAGATGCTAACACTAGGCGTAACCCTAACCCAACACGAGGCAGGAAAATCGGTTTAGGGCCAGGGCTGGTCCAGAGTAAAAATCCGCCAAGGCAGCCATGTTGTTGCAGTTTTGCACTCCCCTTGGGATGCCTTTGGCCGCTGCGGTGTGCATCGCGCCGTGGGCTCTTTGGTTTCCGAGACGCTAACCCTAGGCGTAACCCTAACCCTAACCCTAGGCAGGAAAATCGGTTTAGTGGCAGGTGTTATCCCGAATAAAAAGCGGCTGCGGCAGCCATGTTGTTGCAGTTTTGCACTCCCCTTGGGATGCCGTTGGCAGCTGCGGTGTGCATCGAGCTGTGGGCTCTTTGGTGTCCGAGACGCTAACCCTAGGCGTAACCCTAACCCTAACCCTAGGCAGGAAAATCGGTTTAGGACCAGGGCTGGTCCAGAGTAAAAAGCCGTCAAGGCAGCCATGTTGTTGCAGTTTTGCACTCCCCTTGGGATGCCTTCTGCAGCTGCGGTGTGCATCGAGCCGTGGGCTCTTTGGTTTCCGAGACGCTAACCCTAGGCGTAACCCTAACCCTAACCCTAGGCAGGAAAATCGGTTTCGGGGCAGGCGTGGGCCAGAGTAAAAAGCCGTCAAGGCAGCCATGTTGTTGCAGCTTTGCACTCCCCTTGGGATGCCTTTGGCAGCTGCGGTGCGCCTGGAGCCGTGGGCTCTTTGGTTTCCGAGACGCTAACCCTAGGCGTAACCCTAACCCTAACCCTAGGCAGGAAAATCGGTTTAGGGCCAGGGCTGGTCCCGAGCAAAAAGCCGCTGGGGCAGCAATGTTGTTGCAGTTTTGCACTCCCCTTGGGATGCCTTTGGCAGCTGCGGTGTGCATCGAGCCGTGGGCTCTTTGGTTTCCGAGACGCTAACCCTAGGCGTAACCCTAACCCTAACCCTAGGCAGGAAAATCGGTCTCGGGGCAGGTGTTATCCCGAATAAAAAGCCGCTGGGGGAGCCATGTTGTTGCAGTTTTGCACTCCCCTTGGGATGCCTTTGGAAGCTGCGGTGTGCATCGAGCCGTGGGCTCTTTGGTTTCCGAGACGCTAACCCTAGGCGTAACCCTAACCCTAACCCTAGGCAGGAAAATCGGTTTAGGGCCAGGGCTGGTCCCGAGTAAAAAGCCGCTGGGGCAGCCATGTTGTTGCAGTTTTGCACTCCCCTTGGGATGCCTTTGGCAGCTGCGGTGTGCATCGAGCCGTGGGCTCTTTGGTTTCCGAGACGCTAACCCTAGGCGTAACCCTAACCCTAACCCTAGGCAGGAAAATCAGTTTAGGGCCAGGGCTGGTCCAGAGTAAAAAGCCGTCAAGGCAGCCATGTTGTTGCAGTTTTGCACTCCCCTTGGGATGCCTTTGGCAGCTGCGGTGTGCATCGAGCCGTGGGCTCTTTGGTTTCCGAGACGCTAACCCTAGGCGTAACCCTAACCCTAACCCTAGGCAGGAAAATCGGTTTAGGGCCAGGGCTGGTCCAGAGTAAAAAGCCGTCAAGGCAGCCATGTTGTTGCAGTTTTGCACTCCCCTTGGGATGCCTTTGGCAGCTGCGGTGTGCATCGCGCCGTGGGCTCTTTGGTTTCCGAGACGCTAACCCTAGGTATAACCCTAACCCTAACCCTAGGCAGGAAAATCGGTTTAGGGCCAGGGCTGGTCCCGAGTTAAAAGCCGTCAAGGCAGCCATGTTGTTGCAGTTTTGCACTCCCCTTGGGATGCCTTTGGCAGCTGCGGTGTGCATCGAGCCGTGGGCTCTTTGGTTTCCGAGACGCTAACCCTAGGCGTAACCCTAACCCTAACACTAGGCAGGAAAATCGGTTTAGGGCCAGGGCTGGTCCAGAGTAAAAAGCCGTCAAGGCAGCCATGTTGTTGCAGTTTTGCACTCCCCTTGGGATGCCTTTGGCAGCTGCGGTGTGCATCGAGCCGTGGGCTCTTTGGTTTCCGAGATGCTAACACTAGGAGTAACCCTAACCCAACACGAGGCAGGAAAATCGGTTTAGGGCCAGGGCTGGTCCAGAGTAAAAATCCGCCAAGGCAGCAATGTTGTTGCAGTTTTGCACTCCCCTTGGGATGCCTTTGGCCGCTGCGGTGTGCATCGCGCCGTGGGCTCTTTGGTTTCCGAGACGCTAACCCTAGGCGTAACCCTAACCCTAACCCTAGGCAGGAAAATCGGTTTAGGGGCAGGTGTTATCCCGAATAAAAAGCCGCTGCGGCAGCCATGTTGTTGCAGTTTTGCACTCCCCTTGGGATGCCGTTGGCAGCTGCGGTGTGCATCGAGCTGTGGGCTCTTTGGTGTCCGAGACGCTAACCCTAGGCGTAACCCTAACCCTAATCCTAGGCAGGAAAATCGGTTTAGGACCAGGGCTGGTCCCGAGTAAAAAGCCGTCAAGGCAGCCATGTTGTTGCAGTTTTGCACTCCCCTTGGGATGCCTTTGGCAGCTGCGGTGTGCATCGAGCCGTGGGCTCTTTGGTTTCCGAGACGCTAACCCTAGGCGTAACCCTAACCCTAACCCTAGGCAGGAAAATCGGTTTCGGGGCAGGCGTGGGCCAGAGTAAAAAGCCGTCAAGGCAGCCATGTTGTTGCAGCTTTGCACTCCCCTTGGGATGCCTTTGGCAGCTGCGGTGCGCCTGGAGCCGTGGGCTCTTTGGTTTCCGAGACGCTAACCCTAGGCGTAACCCTAACCCTAACCCTAGGCAGGAAAATCGGTTTAGGGCCAGGGCTGGTCCCGAGCAAAAAGCCGCTGGGGCAGCAATGTTGTTGCAGTTTTGCACTCCCCTTGGGATGCCTTTGGCAGCTGCGGTGTGCATCGAGCCGTGGGCTCTTTGGTTTCCGAGACGCTAACCCTAGGCGTAACCCTAACCCTAACCCTAGGCAGGAAAATCAGTTTAGGGCCAGGGCTGGTCCCGAGTAAAAAGCCGCTGGGGCAGCCATGTTGTTGCAGTTTTGCACTCCCCTTGGGATGCCTTTGGCAGCTGCGGTGTGCATCGAGCCGTGGGCTCTTTGGTTTCCGAGACACTAACCCTAGGCGTAACCCTAACCCTAACCCTAGGCAGGAAAATCGGTTTAGGGCCAGGGCTGGTCCAGAGTAAAAAGCCGTCAAGGCAGCCATGTTGTTGCAGTTTTGCACTCCCCTTGGGATGCCTTTGGCAGCTGCGGTGTGCATCGAGCCGTGGGCTCTTTGGTTTCCGAGACGCTAACCCTAGGCGTAACCCTAACCCTAACCCTAGGCAGGAAAATCGGTTTAGGGCCAGGGCTGATCCAGAGTAAAAAGCCGTCAAGGCAGCCATGTTGTTGCAGTTTTGCACTCCCCTTGGGATGCCTTTGGCAGCTGCGGCGTGCATCGAGCCGTGGGCTCTTTGGTTTCCGAGACGCTAACCCTAGGCGTAACCCTAACCCTAACCCTAGGCAGGAAAATCGGTTTAGGGCCAGGGCTGGTCCAGAGTAAAAAGCCGCTGGGGCAGCCATGTTGTTGCAGTTTTGCACTTCCCTTGAGATGCCTTTTGTAGCTGCAGTGTGCATCGAGCCGTGGGCTCTTTGGTTTCCGAGACGCTAACCCTAGGCGTAACCCTAACCCTAACCCTAGGCAGGAAAATCGGTTTAGGGCCAGGGCTGGTCCAGAATAGAAAGCCGCTGGGGCAGCCATGTTGTTGCAGTTTTGCACTCCCCTTGGGATGCCTTTGGCAGCTGCGGTGTGCATCGAGCCGTGGGCTCTTTGGTTTCCGAGACGCTAACCCTAGGCGTAACCCTAACCCTAACCCTAGGCAGGAAAATCGGTTTAGGGCCAGGGCTGGTCCAGAGTAAAAAGCCGCTGGGGCAGCCATGTTGTTGCAGTTTTGCACTCCCCTTGGGATGCCTTTGGCAGCTGCGGCGTGCATCGAGCCGTGGGCTCTTTGGTTTCCGAGACGCTAACCCTAGGCGTAACCCGAACCCTAACCCTAGGCAGGAAAATCGGTTTAGGGCCAGGGCTGGTCCAGAGTAAAAAGCCGCTGGGGCAGACATGTTGTTGCAGTTTTGCACTCCCCTTGGGATGCCTTTGGCAGCTGCGGTGTGCATCGAGCCGTGGGCTCTTTGGTTTCCGAGACGCTAACCCTAGGCGTAACCCTAACCCTAACCCTAGGCAGGAAAATCGGTTTAGGGCCAGGGCTGGTCAAGAGTAAAAAGCCGCTGCGGCAGCCATGTTGTTGAGTTTTTGCACTCCCCTTGGGATGCCTTTGGCAGCTGCGGTGTGCATCGAGCCATGGGCTCTTTGGTTTCCGAGACGCTAACCCTAGGCGTAACCCTATCCCTAACCCTAGGCAGGAAAATCGGTTTAGGGCCAGGGCTGGTCCAGAGTAAAAAGCCGTCAAGGCAGCCATGTTGTTGAGGTTTTGCACTCCCCTTGGGATGCCTTTGGCAGCTGCGGTGTGCATCGAGCTGTGGGCTCTTTGGTTTCCGAGACGCTAACCCTAGGCGTAACCCTAACCCTAACCCTAGGCAGGAAAATCGGTTTAGGGCCAGGGCTGGTCCCGAGTAAAAAGCCGTCAAGGCAGCCATGTTGTTGCAGTTTTGCACTCCCCTTGGCATGCCTTTGGCAGCTGCAGTGTGCATCGAGCCGTGGGCTCTTTGGTTTCCGAGACGCTAACCCTAGGCGTAACCCTAACCCTAACCCTAGGCAGGAAAGTCGGTTTAGGGCCAGGGCTGGTCCAGAGTAAAAAGCCGTCAAGGCAGCCATGTTGTTCAGTTTTGCACTCACCTTGGGATGCCTTTGGCAGCTGCGGTGTGCATCGAGCCGTGGGCTCTTTGGTTTCCGAGACGCTAACCCTAGGCGTAACCCTAACCCTAACCCTAGGCAGGAAAGTCGGTTTAGGGCCAGGGCTGGTCCAGAGTAAAAAGCCGTCAAGGCAGCCATGTTGTTCAGTTTTGCACTCCCCTTGGGATGCCTTTGGCAGCTGCGGTGTGCATTGAGCCATGGGCTCTTTGGTTTCCGAGACGCTAACCCTAGGCGTAACCCTAACCCTAACCCTAGGCAGGAAAATCGGTTTAGGGCCAGGGCTGGTCCAGAGTAAAAAGCCGTCAAGGCAGCCATGTTGTTGCAGTTTTGCACTCCCCTTGGGATGCCTTTGGCAGCTGCGGTGTGCATCGAGCCGTGGGCTCTTTGGTTTCCGAGACGCTAACCCTAGGCGTAACCCTAACCCTAACCCTAGGCAGGAAAATCGGTTTAGGGCCAGGGCTGGTCCAGAGTAAAAAGCCATCAAGGCAGCCATGTTGTTGCAGTTTTGCACTCCCCTTGGGATGCCTTTGGCAGCTGCGGTGTGCATCGAGCCGTGGGCTCTTTGGTTTCCGAGACGCTAATCCTAGGCGTAACCCTAACCCTAACCCTAGGCAGGAAAATCGGTTTAGGGCCAGGGCTTGTCCAGAGTAAAAAGCCGTCAAGGCAGCCATGTTGTTGCAGTTTTGCACTCCCCTTGGGATGCCTTTGGCAGCTGCGGTGTGCATCGTGCCGTGGACTCTTTGGTTTCCGAGACGCTAACCCTAGGCGTAACCCTAACCCTAACCCTAGGCAGGAAAATCAGTTTCGGAGCAGGTGTTTTCCCGAATAAAAAGCCGCTCGGGCAGCCATGTTGTTGCAGTTTTGCACTCCCCTTGGGATGCCTTTGGCAGCTGCGGTGTGCATCGAGCCGTGGGCTCTTTGGTTTCCGAGACGCTAACCCTAGGCGTAACCCTAACCCTAACCCTAGGCAGGAAAATCGGTTTAGGGCCAGGGCTGGTCCAGAGTAAAAAGCCGCTGGGGCAGCCATGTTGTTGCAGTTTTGCACTCCCCTTGGGATGCCTTTGGCAGCTGCGGTGTGCATCGAGCCGTGGGCTCTTTGGTTTCCGAGACGCTAACCCTAGGCGTAACCCTAACCCTAACCCTAGGCAGGAAAATCGGTTTCGGGGCAGGCGTGGTCCCGAGAAAAATGCCGTCAAGGCAGCCATGTTGTTGCAGTTTTGCACTCCCCTTGGCATGCCTTTGGCAGCTGCGGTGTGCATCGAGCCGTGGGCTCTTTGGTTTCCGAGACGCTAACCCTAGGCGTAACCCTAACCCTAACCCTAGGCAGGAAAATCGGTTTAGGGCCAGGGCTGGTCCAGAGTAAAAAGCCGTCAAGGCAGCCATGTTGTTGAGGTTTTGCACTCCCCATGGGATGCCTTTGGCAGCTGCGGTGTGCATCGAGCTGTGGGCTCTTTGGTTTCCGAGACGCTAACCCTAGGCGTAACCCTAACCCTAACCCTAGGCAGGAAAATCGGTTTAGGGCCAGGGCTGGTCCAGAGTAAAAAGCCGTCAAGGCAGCCATGTTGTTGCAGTTTTGCACTCCCCTTGGCATGCCTTTGGCAGCTGCGGTGTGCATCGAGCCATGGGCTCTTTGGTTTCCGAGACGCTAACCCTAGGCGTAACCCTAACACTAACCCTAGGCAGGAAAATCGGTTTAGGGCCAGGGCTGGTCCAGAGTAAAAAGCCGTCAAGGCAGCCATGTTGTTGCAGTTTTGCACTCCCCTTGGGATGCCTTTGGCAGCTGCGGTGTGCATCGAGCCGTGGGCTCTTTGGTTTCCGAGACGCTAACCCTAGGCGTAACCCTAACCCTAACCCTAGGCAGGAAAATCGGTTTAGGGCCAGGGCTGGTCCAGTGTAAAAAGCCGTCAAGGCAGCCATGTTGTTGCAGTTTTGCACTCCCCTTGGGATGCCTTTGGCAGCTGCGGTGTGCATCGTGCCGTGGACTCTTTGGTTTCCGAGACGCTAACCCTAGGCGTAACCCTAACCCTAACCCTAGGCAGGAAAATCAGTTTCGGAGCAGGTGTTTTCCCGAATAAAAAGCCGCTCGGGCAGCCATGTTGTTGCAGTTTTGCACTCCCCTTGGGATGCCTTTGGCAGCTGCGGTGTGCATCGAGCCGTGGGCTCTTTGGTTTCCGAGACGCTAACCCTAGGCGTAACCCTAACCCTAACCCTAGGCAGGAAAATCGGTTTAGGGCCAGGGCTGGTCCAGAGTAAAAAGCCGTCAAGGCAGCCATGTTGTTGCAGTTTTGCACTCCCCTTGGGATGCCTTTGGCAGCTGCGGTGTGCATCGAGCCGTGGGCTCTTTGGTTTCCGAGACGCTAACCCTAGGCGTAACCCTAACCCAGCCCTAGGCAGGAAAATCGGTTTCGGGGCAGGCGTGGTCCCGAGAAAAATGCCGTCAAGGCAGCCATGTTGTTGCAGTTTTGCACTCCCCTTGGGATGCCTTTGGCAGCTGCGGTGTGCATCGAGCCGTGGGCTCTTTGGTTTCCGAGACGCTAACCCTAGGCGTAACCCTAACCCTAACCCTAGGCAGGAAAATCGGTTTAGGGCCAGGGCTGGTCCAGAGTAAAAAGCCGTCAAGGCAGCCATGTTGTTGAGGTTTTGCACTCCCCATGGGATGCCTTTGGCACTTGCGGTGTGCATCGAGCTGTGGGCTCTTTGGTTTCCGAGACGCTAACCCTAGGCGTAACCCTAACCCTAACCCTAGGCAGGAAAATCGGTTTAGGGCCAGGGCTGGTCCAGAGTAAAAAGCCGTCAAGGCAGCCATGTTGTTGCAGTTTTGCACTCCCCTTGGGATGCCTTTGGCAGCTGCGGTGTGCATCGAGCCGTGGGCTCTTTGGTTTCTGAGACGCTAACCCTAGGCGTAACCCTAACCCTAACCCTAGGCAGGAAAATCGGTTTAGGGCCAGGGCTGGTCCCGAGTAAAAAGCCGTCAAGGCAGCCATGTTGTTGCAGTTTTGCACTCCCCTTGGGATGCCTTTGGCAGCTGCGGCGTGCATCGAGCCGTGGGCTCTTTGGTTTCCGAGACGCTAACCCTAGGCGTAACCCTAACCCTAACCCTAGGCAGGAAAATCGGTTTAGGGCCAGGGCTGGTCCAGAGTAAAAAGCCGCTGGGGCAGCCATGTTGTTGCAGTTTTGCACTTCCCTTGAGATGCCTTTTGTAGCTGCAGTGTGCATCGAGCCGTGGGCTCTTTGGTTTCCGAGACGCTAACCCTAGGCGTAACCCTAACCCTAACCCTAGGCAGGAAAATCGGTTTAGGGCCAGGGCTGGTCCAGAATAGAAAGCCGCTGGGGCAGCCATGTTGTTGCAGTTTTGCACTCCCCTTGGGATGCCTTTGGCAGCTGCGGTGTGCATCGAGCCGTGGGCTCTTTGGTTTCCGAGACGCTAACCCTAGGCGTAACCCTAACCCTAACCCTAGGCAGGAAAATCGGTTTAGGGCCAGGGCTGGTCCAGAGTAAAAAGCCGCTGGGGCAGCCATGTTGTTGCAGTTTTGCACTCCCCTTGGGATGCCTTTGGCAGCTGCGGTGTGCATCGAGCCGTGGGCTCTTTGGTTTCCGAGACGCTAACCCTAGGCGTAACCCGAACCCTAACCCTAGGCAGGAAAATCGGTTTAGGGCCAGGGCTGGTCCAGAGTAAAAAGCCGTCAAGGCAGCCATGTTGTTGAGGTTTTGCACTCCCCTTGGGATGCCTTTGGCAGCTGCGGTGTGCATCGAGCTGTGGGCTCTTTGGTTTCCGAGACACTAACCCTAGGCGTAACCCTAACCCTAACCCTAGGCAGGAAAATCGGTTTAGGGCCAGGGCTGGTCCCGAGTAAAAAGCCGTCAAGGCAGCCATGTTGTTGCAGTTTTGCACTCCCCTTGGGATGCCTTTGGCAGCTGCAGTGTGCATCGAGCCGTGGGCTCTTTGGTTTCCGAGACGCTAACCCTAGGCGTAACCCTAACCCTAACCCTAGGCAGGAAAGTCGGTTTAGGGCCAGGGCTGGTCCAGAGTAAAAAGCCGTCAAGGCAGCCATGTTGTTCAGTTTTGCACTCACCTTGGGATGCCATTGGCAGCTGCGGTGTGCATCGAGCCGTGGGCTCTTTGGTTTCCGAGACGCTAACCCTAGGCGTAACCCTAACCCTAACCCTAGGCAGGAAAGTCGGATTAGGGCCAGGGCTGGTCCAGAGTAAAAAGCCGTCAAGGCAGCCATTTTGTTCAGTTTTGCACTCCCCTTGGGATGCCTTTGGCAGCTGCGGTGTGCATTGAGCCATGGGCTCTTTGGTTTCCGAGACGCTAACCCTAGGCGTAACCCTAACCCTAACCCTAGGCAGGAAAATCGGTTTAGGGCCAGGGCTGGTCCAGAGTAAAAAGCCGTCAAGGCAGCCATGTTGTTGCAGTTTTGCACTCCCCTTGGGATGCCTTTGGCAGCTGCGGTGTGCATCGAGCCGTGGGCTCTTTGGTTTCCGAGACGCTAACCCTAGGCGTAACCCTAACCCTAACCCTAGGCAGGAAAATCGGTTTAGGGCCAGGGCTGGTCCAGAGTAAAAAGCCATCAAGGCAGCCATGTTGTTGCAGTTTTGCACTCCCCTTGGGATGCCTTTGGCAGCTGCGGTGTGCATCGAGCCGTGGGCTCTTTGGTTTCCGAGACGCTAACCCTAGGCGTAACCCTAACCCTAACCCTAGGCAGGAAAATCGGTTTAGGGCCAGGGCTGGTCCAGAGTAAAAAGCCGTCAAGGCAGCCATGTTGTTGCAGTTTTGCACTCCCCTTGGGATGCCTTTGGCAGCTGCGGTGTGCATCGCGCCGTGGGCACTTTGGTTTCCGAGACGCTAACCCTAGGCATAACCCTAACCCTAACCCTAGGCAGGAAAATCAGTTTCGGAGCAGGTGTTTTCCCGAATAAAAAGCCGCTCGGGCAGCCATGTTGTTGCAGTTTTGCACTCCCCTTGGGATGCCTTTGGCAGCTGCGGTGTGCATCGAGCCGTGGGCTCTTTGGTTTCCGAGACGCTAACCCTAGGCGTAACCCTAACCCTAACCCTAGGCAGGAAAATCGGTTTAGGGCCAGGGCTGGTCCAGAGTAAAAAGCCGCTGCGGCAGCCATGTTGTTGCAGTTTTGCACTCCCCTTGGGATGCCTTTGGCAGCTGCGGTGTGCATCGAGCCGTGGGCTCTTTGGTTTCTGAGACGCTAACCCTAGGCGTAACCCTAACCCTAACCCTAGGCAGGAAAATCGGTTTAGGGCCAGGGCTGGTCCAGAGTAAAAAGCCGCTGGGGCAGCAATGTTGTTGCAGTTTTGCACTCCCCTTGGGATGCCTTTGGCAGCTGCGGTGTGCATCGAGCCGTGGGCTCTTTGGTTTCTGAGACGCTAACCCTAGGTGTAACCCTAACCCTAACCCTAGGCAGGAAAATCGGTTTAGGGCCAGGGCTGGTCCCGAGTAAAAAGCCGTCAAGGCAGCCATGTTGTTGCAGTTTTGCACTCCCCTTGGGATGCCTTTGGCAGCTGCGGTGTGCATCGAGCCGTGGGCTCTTTGGTTTCCGAGACGCTAATCCTAGGCGTAACCCTAACCCTAACCCTAGGCAGGAAAATCGGTTTAGGGCCAGGGCTGGTCCAGAGTAAAAAGCCATCAAGGCAGCCATGTTGTTGCAGTTTTGCACTCCCCTTGGGATGCCTTTGGCAGCTGCGGTGTGCATCGAGCCATGGGCTCTTTGGTTTCCGAGACGCTAACCCTAGGCGTAACCCTAACACTAACCCTAGGCAGGAAAATCGGTTTAGGGCCAGGGCTGGTCCAGAGTAAAAAGTCGTCAAGGCAGCCATGTTGTTGCAGTTTTGCACTCCCCTTGGGATGCCTTTGGCAGCTGCGGTGTGCATCGAGCCGTGGGCTCTTTGGTTTCCGAGACGCTAACCCTAGGCGTAACCCTAACCCTAACCCTAGGCAGGAAAATCGGTTTAGGGCCAGGGCTGGTCCAGTGTAAAAAGCCGTCAAGGCAGCCATGTTGTTGCAGTTTTGCACTCCCCTTGGGATGCCTTTGGCAGCTGCGGTGTGCATCGTGCCGTGGACTCTTTGGTTTCCGAGACGCTAACCCTAGGCGTAACCCTAACCCTAACCCTAGGCAGGAAAATCAGTTTCGGAGCAGGTGTTTTCCCGAATAAAAAGCCGCTCGGGCAGCCATGTTGTTGCAGTTTTGCACTCCCCTTGGGATGCCTTTGGCAGCTGCGGTGTGCATCGAGCCGTGGGCTCTTTGGTTTCCGAGACGCTAACCCTAGGCGTAACCCTAACCCTAACCCTAGGCAGGAAAATCGGTTTAGGGCCAGGGCTGGTCCAGAGTAAAAAGCCGTCAAGGCAGCCATGTTGTTGCAGTTTTGCACTCCCCTTGGGATGCCTTTGGCAGCTGCGGTGTGCATCGAGCCGTGGGCTCTTTGGTTTCCGAGACGCTAACCCTAGGCGTAACCCCAACCCTAACCCTAGGCAGGAAAGTCGGTTTAGGGCCAGGGCTGGTCCAGAGTAAAAAGCCATCAAGGCAGCCATGTTGTTGCAGTTTTGCACTCCCCTTGGGATGCCTTTGGCAGCTGCGGTGTGCATCGAGCCGTGGGCTCTTTGGTTTCCGAGACGCTAACCCTAGGCGTAACCCTAACCCTAACCCTAGGCAGGAAAATCGGTTTAGGGCCAGGGCTGGTCCAGAGTAAAAAGTCGTCAAGGCAGCCATGTTGTTGCAGTTTTGCACTCCCCTTGGGATGCCTTTGGCAGCTGCGGTGTGCATCGAGCCGTGGGCTCTTTGGTTTCCGAGACGCTAACCCTAGGCATAACCCTAACCCTAACCCTAGGCAGGAAAATCAGTTTCGGAGCAGGTGTTTTCCCGAATAAAAAGCCGCTCGGGCAGCCATGTTGTTGCAGTTTTGCACTCCCCTTGGGATGCCTTTGGCAGCTGCGGTGTGCATCGAGCCGTGGGCTCTTTGGTTTCCGAGACGCTAACCCTAGGCGTAACCCTAACCCTAACCCTAGGCAAGAAAATCAGTTTAGGGCCAGGGCTGGTCCAGAGTAAAAAGCCGCTGCGGCAGCCATGTTGTTGCAGTTTTGCACTCCCCTTGGGATGCCTTTGGCAGCTGCGGTGTGCATCGAGCCGTGGGCTCTTTGGTTTCCGAGACGCTAACCCTAGGCGTAACCCTAACCCTAACCCTAGGCAGGAAAATCGGTTTAGGGCCAGGGCGGGTCCAGAGTAAAAAGCCGCTGGGGCAGCAATGTTGTTGCAGTTTTGCACTCCCCTTGGGATGCCTTTGGCAGCTGCGGTGTGCATCGAGCCGTGGGCTCTTTGGTTTCCGAGACGCTAACCCTAGGCGTACCCCTAACCCTAACCCTAGGCAGGAAAATCGGTTTAGGGCCAGGGCTGGTCCAGAGTAAAAAGCCGTCAAGGCAGCCATGTTGTTGCAGTTTTGCACTCCCCTTGGGATGCCTTTGGCAGCTGCGGTGTGCATCGAGCCGTGGGCTCTTTGGTTTCCGAGACGCTAACCCTAGGCGTAACCCTAACCCTAACCCTAGGCAGGAAAATCGGTTTAGGGCCAGGGCTGGTCCCGAGTAAAAAGCCGTCAAGGCAGCCATGTTGTTGCAGTTTTGCACTCCCCTTGGGATGCCTTTGGCATCTGCGGTGCGCCTGGAGCCGTGGGCTCTTTGGTTTCCGAGACGCTAACCCTAGGCGTAACCCTAACCCTAACCCTAGGCAGGAAAATCGGTTTAGGGCCAGGGCTGGTCCAGAGTAAAAAGTCGTCAAGGCAGCCATGTTGTTGCAGTTTTGCACTCCCCTTGGGATGCCTTTGGCAGCTGCGGTGTGCATCGAGCCGTGGGCTCTTTGGTTTCCGAGACGCTAACCCTAGGCGTAACCCTATCCCTAACCCTAGGCAGGAAAATCGGTTTTGGGCCAGGGCTGGTCCAGAGTAAAAAGCCGTCAAGGCAGCCATGTTGTTGCAGTTTTGCACTCCCCTTGGGATGCCTTTGGCAGGTGCGGTGTGCATCGAGCCGTGGGCTCTTTGGTTTCCGAGACGCTAACCCTAGGCGTAACCCTAACCCTAACCCTAGGCAGGAAAATCGGTTTCGGGGCTGGCGTGGTCCCGAGAAAAATGCCGTCAAGGCAGCCATGTTGTTGCAGTTTTGCACTCCCCTTGGGATGCCTTTGGCAGCTGCGGTGTGCATCGAGCCGTGGGCTCTTTGGTTTCCGAGACGCTAACCCTAGGCGTAACCCTAACCCTAACCCTAGGCAGGAAAATCGGTTTAGGGCCAGGGCTGGTCAAGAGTAAAAAGCCGTCAAGGCAGCCATGTTGTTGAGGTTTTGCACTCCCCATGGGATGCCTTTGGCACCTGCGGTGTGCATCGAGCTGTGGGCTCTTTGGTTTCCGAGACGCTAACCCTAGGCGTAACCCTAACCCTAACCCTAGGCAGGAAAATCGGTTTAGGGCCAGGGCTGGTCCAGAGTAAAAAGCCGTCAAGGCAGCCATGTTGTTGCAGTTTTGCACTCCCCTTGGGATGCCTTTGGCAGCTGCGGTGTGCCTGGAGCCGTGGGCTCTTTGGTTTCTGAGACCCTAACCCTAGGCGTAACCCTAACCCTAACCCTAGGCAGGAAAATCGGTTTAGGGCCAGGGCTGGTCCAGAGTAAAAAGCCGTCAAGGCAGCCATGTTGTTGCAGTTTTGCACTCCCCTTGGGATGCCTTTGGCAGCTGCGGTGTGCATCGAGCCGTGGGCTCTTTGGTTTCTGAGACGCTAACCCTAGGCGTAACCCTAACCCTAACACTAGGCAGGAAAATCGGTTTAGGGCCAGGGCTGGTCCAGAGTAAAAAGCCGCTGGGGCAGCAATGTTGTTGCAGTTTTGCACTCCCCTTGGGATGCCTTTGGCAGCTGCGGTGTGCATCGAGCCGTGGGCTCTTTGGTTTCCGAGACGCTAACCCTAGGCGTAACCCTAACCCTAACCCTAGGCAGGAAAATCGGTTTAGGGCCAGGGCTGGTCCAGAGTAAAAAGCCGTCAAGGCAGCCATGTTGTTGCAGTTTTGCACTCCCCTTGGGATGCCTTTGGCAGCTGCGGTGTGCATCGAGCCGTGGGCTCTTTGGTTTCCGAGACGCTAACCCTAGGCGTAACCCTAACCCTAACCCTAGGCAGGAAAATCGGTTTCGGGGCAGGCGTGGGCCAGAGTAAAAAGCCGTCAAGGCAGCCATGTTGTTGCAGTTTTGCACTCCCCTTGGGATGCCTTTGGCAGCTGCGGTGTGCATCGAGCCATGGGCTCTTTGGTTTCTGAGATGCTAACCCTAGGCGTAACCCTAACCCTAACCCTAGGCAGGAAAATCGGTTTAGGGCCAGGGCTGGTCCAGAGTAAAAAGCCGTCAAGGCAGCCATGTTGTTGCAGTTTTGCACTCCCCTTGGGATGCCTTTGGCAGCTGCGGTGTGCATCGAGCCGTGGGCTCTTTGGTTTCCGAGACGCTAACCCTAGGCGTAACCCTAACCCTAACCCTAGGCAGGAAAATCGGTTTAGGGCCAGGGCTGGTCCAGAGTAAAAAGCCGTCAAGGCAGCCATGTTGTTGCAGTTTTGCACTCCCCTTGGGATGCCTTTGGCAGCTGCGGTGTGCATCGAGCCGTGGGCTCTTTGGTTTCCGAGACGCTAACCCTAGGCGTAACCCTAACCCTAACCCTAGGCAGGAAAATCGGTTTAGGGCCAGGGCTGGTCCAGAGTAAAAAGCCGCTGGGGAAGCCATGTTGTTGCAGTTTTGCACTTCCCTTGAGATGCCTTTTGTAGCTGCAGTGTGCATCGAGCCGTGGGCTCTTTGGTTTCCGAGACGCTAACCCTAGGCGTAACCCTAACCCTAACCCTAGGCAGGAAAATCGGTTTAGGGCCAGGGCTGGTCCAGAGTAAAAAGCCGCTGGGGCAGCCATGTTGTTGCAGTTTTGCACTCCCCTTGGGATGCCTTTGGCAGCTGCGGTGTGCATCGAGCCGTGGGCTCTTTGGTTTCCGAGACGCTAACCCTAGGCGTAACCCTAACCCTAACCCTAGGCAGGAAAATCGGTTTAGGGCCAGGGCTGGTCAAGAGTAAAAAGCCGCTGCGGCAGCCATGTTGTTGAGTTTTTGCACTCCCCTTGGGATGCCTTTGGCAGCTGCGGTGTGCATCGAGCCATGGGCTCTTTGGTTTCCGAGACGCTAACCCTAGGCGTAACCCTATCCCTAACCCTAGGCAGGAAAATCGGTTTAGGGCCAGGGCTGGTCCAGAGTAAAAAGCCGTCAAGGCAGCCATGTTGTTGAGGTTTTGCACTCCCCTTGGGATGCCTTTGGCAGCTGCGGTGTGCATCGAGCTGTGGGCTCTTTGGTTTCCGAGACGCTAACCCTAGGCGTAACCCTAACCCTAACCCTAGGCAGGAAAATCGGTTTAGGGCCAGGGCTGGTCCCGAGTAAAAAGCCGTCAAGGCAGCCATGTTGTTGCAGTTTTGCACTCCCCTTGGGATGCCTTTGGCAGCTGCGGTGTGCATCGAGCCGTGGGCTCTTTGGTTTCCGAGACGCTAACCCTAGGCGTAACCCTAACCCTAACCCTAGGCAGGAAAGTCGGTTTAGGGCCAGGGCTGGTCCAGAGTAAAAAGCCGTCAAGGCAGCCATGTTGTTCAGTTTTGCACTCACCTTGGGATGCCTTTGGCAGCTGTGGCGTGCATCGAGCCGTGGGCTCTTTGGTTTCCGAGACGGTAACCCTAGGCGTAACCCTAACCCTAACCCTAGGCAGGAAAATCGGTTTAGGGCCAGGGCTGGTCCAGAGTAAAAAGCCGTCAAGGCAGCCATGTTGTTCAGTTTTGCACTCCCCTTGGGATGCCTTTGGCAGCTGCGGTGTGCATCGAGCCATGGGCTCTTTGGTTTCCGAGACGCTAACCCTAGGCGTAACCCTAACCCTAACCCTAGGCAGGAAAATCGGTTTAGGGCCAGGGCTGGTCCAGAGTAAAAAGCCGTCAAGGCAGCCATGTTGTTGCAGTTTTGCACTCCCCTTGGGATGCCTTTGGCAGCTGCGGTGTGCATCGAGCCGTGGGCTCTTTGGTTTCCGAGACGCTAACCCTAGGCGTAACCCTAACCCTAACCCTAGGCAGGAAAATCGGTTTAGGGCCAGGGCTGGTCCAGAGTAAAAAGCCGTCAAGGCAGCCATGTTGTTGCAGTTTTGCACTCCCCTTGGGATGCCTTTGGCAGCTGCGGTGTGCATCGAGCCGTGGGCTCTTTGGTTTCCGAGACGCTAACCCTAGGCGTAACCCTAACCCTAACCCTAGGCAGGAAAATCGGTTTAGGGCCAGGGCTGGTCCAGAGTAAAAAGCCGCTGGGGCAGCCATGTTGTTGCAGTTTTGCACTTCCCTTGAGATGCCTTTTGTAGCTGCAGTGTGCATCGAGCCGTGGGCTCTTTGGTTTCCGAGACGCTAACCCTAGGCGTAACCCTAACCCTAACCCTAGGCAGGAAAATCGGTTTAGGGCCAGGGCTGGTCCAGAATAGAAAGCCGCTGGGGCCACCATGTTGTTGCAGTTTTGCACTCCCCTTGGGATGCCTTTGGCAGCTGCGGTGTGCATCGAGCCGTGGGCTCTTTGGTTTCCGAGACGCTAACCCTAGGCGTAACCCTAACCCTAACCCTAGGCAGGAAAATCGGTTTAGGGCCAGGGCTGGTCCAGAGTAAAAAGCCGTCAAGGCAGCCATGTTGTTGCAGTTTTGCACTCCCCTTGGGATGCCTTTGGCAGCTGCGGTGTGCATCGAGCCGTGGGCTCTTTGGTTTCCGAGACGCTAACCCTAGGCGTAACCCGAACCCTAACCCTAGGCAGGAAAATCGGTTTAGGGCCAGGGCTGGTCCAGAGTAAAAAGCCGTCAATGCAGCCATGTTGTTGCAGTTTTGCACTCCCCTTGGGATGCCTTTGGCAGCTGCGGTGTGCATCGAGCCGTGGGCTCTTTGGTTTCCGAGACGCTAACCCTAGGCGTAACCCTAACCCTAACCCTAGGCAGGAAAATCGGTTTAGGGCCAGGGCTGGTCAAGAGTAAAAAGCCGCTGCGGCAGCCATGTTGTTGAGTTTTTGCACTCCCCTTGGGATGCCTTTGGCAGCTGCGGTGTGCATCGAGCCATGGGCTCTTTGGTTTCCGAGATGCTAACCCTAGGCGTAACCCTATCCCTAACCCTAGGCAGGAAAATCGGTTTAGGGCCAGGGCTGGTCCAGAGTAAAAAGCCGTCAAGGCAGCCATGTTGTTGAGGTTTTGCACTCCCCTTGGGATGCCTTTGGCAGCTGCGGTGTGCATCGAGCTGTGGGCTCTTTGGTTTCCGAGACGCTAACCCTAGGCGTAACCCTAACCCTAACCCTAGGCAGGAAAATCGGTTTAGGGCCAGGGCTGGTCCAGAGTAAAAAGCCGTCAAGGCAGCCATGTTGTTGCAGTTTTGCACTCCCCTTGGGATGCCTTTGGCAGCTGCAGTGTGCATCGAGCCGTGGGCTCTTTGGTTTCCGAGACGCTAACCCTAGGCGTAACCCTAACCCTAACCCTAGGCAGGAAAGTCGGTTTAGGGCCAGGGCTGGTCCAGAGTAAAAAGCCGTCAAGGCAGCCATGTTGTTCAGTTTTGCACTCACCTTGGGATGCCTTTGGCAGCTGTGGCGTGCATCGAGCCGTGGGCTCTTTGGTTTCCGAGACGCTAACCCTAGGCGTAACCCTAACCCTAACCCTAGGCAGGAAAGTCGGTTTAGGGCCAGGGCTGGTCCAGAGTAAAAAGCCGTCAAGGCAGCCATGTTGTTCAGTTTTGCACTCCCCTTGGGATGCCTTTGGCAGCTGCGGTGTGCATCGAGCCATGGGCTCTTTGGTTTCCGAGACGCTAACCCTAGGCGTAACCCTAACCCTAACCCTAGGCAGGAAAATCGGTTTAGGGCCAGGGCTGGTCCAGAGTAAAAAGCCGTCAAGGCAGCCATGTTGTTGCAGTTTTGCACTCCCCTTGGGATGCCTTTGGCAGCTGCGGTGTGCATCGAGCCGTGGGCTCTTTGGTTTCCGAGACGCTAACCCTAGGCGTAACCCTAACCCTAACCCTAGGCAGGAAAATCGGTTTAGGGCCAGGGCTGGTCCAGAGTAAATGCCATCAAGGCAGCCATGTTGTTGCAGTTTTGCACTCCCCTTGGGATGCCTTTGGCAGCTGCGGTGTGCATCGAGCCGTGGGCTCTTTGGTTTCCGAGACGCTAACCCTAGGCGTAACCCTAACCCTAACCCTAGGCAGGAAAATCGGTTTAGGGCCAGGGCTGGTCCAGAGTAAAAAGCCGTCAAGGCAGCCATGTTGTTGCAGTTTTGCACTCCCCTTGGGATGCCTTTGGCAGCTGCGGTGTGCATCGCGCCGTGGGCTCTTTGGTTTCCGAGACGCTCACCCTAGGCATAACCCTAACCCTAACCCTAGGCAGGAAAATCAGTTTCGGAGCAGGTGTTTTCCCGAATAAAAAGCCGCTCGGGCAGCCATGTTGTTGCAGTTTTGCACTCCCCTTGGGATGCCTTTGGCAGCTGCGGTGTGCATCGAGCCGTGGGCTCTTTGGTTTCCGAGACGCTAACCCTAGGCGTAACCCTAACCCTAACCCTAGGCAGGAAAATCGGTTTAGGGCCAGGGCTGGTCCAGAGTAAAAAGCCGCTGCGGCAGCCATGTTGTTGCAGTTTTGCACTCCCCTTGGGATGCCTTTGGCAGCTGCGGTGTGCATCGAGCCGTGGGCTCTTTGGTTTCTGAGACGCTAACCCTAGGCGTAACCCTAACCCTAACCCTAGGCAGGAAAATCGGTTTAGGGCCAGGGCTGGTCCAAAGTAAAAAGCCGCTGGGGCAGCAATGTTGTTGCAGTTTTGCACTCCCCTTGGGATGCCTTTGGCAGCTGCGGTGTGCATCGAGCCGTGGGCTCTTTGGTTTCTGAGACGCTAACCCTAGGTGTAACCCTAACCCTAACCCTAGGCAGGAAAATCGGTTTAGGGCCAGGGCTGGTCCCGAGTAAAAAGCCGTCAAGGCAGCCATGTTGTTGCAGTTTTGCACTCCCCTTGGGATGCCTTTGGCAGCTGCGGTGTGCATCGAGCCGTGGGCTCTTTGGTTTCCGAGACGCTAACCCTAGGCGTAACCCTAACCCTAACCCTAGGCAGGAAAATCGGTTTAGGGCCAGGGCTGGTCCAGAGTAAAAAGCCATCAAGGCAGCCATGTTGTTGCAGTTTTGCACTCCCCTTGGGATGCCTTTGGCAGCTGCGGTGTGCATCGAGCCATGGGCTCTTTGGTTTCCGAGACGCTAACCCTAGGCGTAACCCTAACACTAACCCTAGGCAGGAAAATCGGTTTAGGGCCAGGGCTGGACCCGAGTAAAAAGCCGTCAAGGCAGCCATGTTGTTGCAGTTTTGCACTCCCCTTGGGATGCCTTTGGCAGCTGCGGTGTGCATCGCGCCGTGGACTCTTTGGTTTCCGAGACGCTAACCCTAGGCGTAACCCTAACCCTAACCCTAGGCAGGAAAATCGGTTTAGGACCAGGGCTTGTCCAGAGTAAAAAGCCGCTGGGGCAGCCATGTTGTTTCAGTTTTGCACTCCCCTTGGGATGCCTTTGGCAGCTGCGGTGCGCCTGGAGCCGTGGGCTCTTTGGTTTCCGAGACGCTAACCCTAGGCGTAACCCTAACCCTAACCCTAGGCAGGAAAATCGGTTTAGGGCCAGGGCTGGTCCAGAGTAAAAAGTCGTCAAGGCAGCCATGTTGTTGCAGTTTTGCACTCCCCTTGGGATGCCTTTGGCAGCTGCGGTGTGCATCGAGCCGTGTGCTCTTTGGTTTCCGAGACGCTAACCCTAGGCGTAACCCTAACCCTAACCCTAGGCAGGAAAATCGGTTTTGGGCCAGGGCTGGTCCCGAGTAAAAAGCCGTCAAGGCAGCCATGTTGTTGCAGTTTTGCACTCCCCTTGGGATGCCTTTGGCAGCTGCGGTGTGCATCGAGCCGTGGGTTCTTTGGTTTCTGAGACGCTAACATTAGGCGTAACCCTAACCCTAACCCTAGGCAGGAAAATCGGTTTCGGGCCAGGCGTGGGGCAGAGGAAAAAGCCGTCAAGGCAGCCATGTTGTTGCAGTTTTGCACTCCCCTTGGGATGCCTTTGGCAGGTGCGGTGTGCATCGAGCCGTGGGCTCTTTGGTTTCCGAGACGCCAACCCTAGGCGTACCCCTAACCCTAACCCTAGGCAGGAAAATCGGTTTCGGGGCAGGCGTGGTCCCGAGTAAAATGACGTCAAGGCAGCCATGCTGTTGCAGTTTTGCACTCCCCTTGGGATGCCTTTGTCAGCTGCGGTGTGCATCGAGCTGTGGGCTCTTTGGTTTCTGAGACGCTAACCCTAGGCGTAACCCTAACCCTAACCCTAGGCAGCAAAATCGGTTCCGGGACAGGCGTGGGCCAGAGTAAAAAGCCATCAAGGCAGCCATGTTGTTGCAGTTTTGCACTCCCCTTGGGATGCCTTTGGCAGCTGCGGTGTGCATCGAGCCGTGGGCTCTTTGGTTTCCGAGACGCTAACCCTAGGCGTAACCCTAACCCTAACCCTAGGCAGGAAAATCGGTTTAGGGCCAGGGCTGGTCCAGAGTAAAAAGTCGTCAAGGCAGCCATGTTGTTGCAGTTTTGCACTCCCCTTGGGATGCCTTTGGCAGCTGCGGTGTGCATCGAGCCGTGGGCTCTTTGGTTTCCGAGACGCTAACCCTAGGCATAACCCTAACCCTAACCCTAGGCAGGAAAATCAGTTTCGGAGCAGGTGTTTTCCCGAATAAAAAGCCGCTCGGGCAGCCATGTTGTTGCAGTTTTGCACTCCCCTTGGGATGCCTTTGGCAGCTGCGGTGTGCATCGAGCCGTGGGCTCTTTGGTTTCCGAGACGCTAACCCTAGGCGTAACCCTAACCCTAACCCTAGGCAAGAAAATCGGTTTAGGGCCAGGGCTGGTCCAGAGTAAAAAGCCGCTGCGGCAGCCATGTTGTTGCAGTTTTGCACTCCCCTTGGGATGCCTTTGGCAGCTGCGGTGTGCATCGAGCCGTGGGCTCTTTGGTTTCCGAGACGCTAACCCTAGGCGTAACCCTAACCCTAACCCTAGGCAGGAAAATCGGTTTAGGGCCAGGGCTGGTCCAGAGTAAAAAGCCGCTGGGGCAGCAATGTTGTTGCAGTTTTGCACTCCCCTTGGGATGCCTTTGGCAGCTGCGGTGTGCATCGAGCCGTGGGCTCTTTGGTTTCCGAGATGCTAACCCTAGGCGTAACCCTAACCCTAACCCTAGGCAGCAAAATCGGTTTCGGGGCAGGCGTGGGCCAGAGTAAAAAGCCGTCAAGGCAGCCATGTTGTTGCAGTTTTGCACTCCCCTTGGGATGCCTTTGGCAGCTGCGGTGTGCATCGAGCCGTGGGCTCTTTGGTTTCCGAGACGCTAACCCTAGGCGTAACCCTAACCCTAACCCTAGGCAGGAAAATCGGTTTCGGGGCAGGGGTGGTCCCGAGTAAAATGCCGTCAAGGCAGCCATGTTGTTGCAGTTTTGCACTCCCCTTGGGATGCCTTTGGCAGCTGCGGTGTGCATCGAGCCGTGGGCTCTTTGGTTTCCGAGATGCTAACCCTAGGCGTAACCCTAAACCTAACCCTAGGCAGCAAAATCGGTTTAGGGCCAGGGCTGGTCCCGAGTAAAAAGCCGTCAAGGCAGCCATGTTGTTGCAGTTTTGCACTCCCCTTGGGATGCCTTTGGCAGCTGCGGTGTGCATCGAGCCGTGGGCTCTTTGGTTTCCGAGACGCTAACCCTAGGCGTAACCCTAACCCTAACCCTAGGCAGGAAAATCGGTTTAGGGCCAGGGCTGGTCCAGAGTAAAAAGCCGTCAAGGCAGCCATGTTGTTGCAGTTTTGCACTCCCCTTGGGATGCCTTTGGCAGCTGCGGTGTGCATCGAGCCGTGGGCTCTTTGGTTTCCGAGACGCTAACCCTAGGCGTAACCCTAACCCTAACCCTAGGCAGGAAAATCGGTTTAGGGCCAGGGCTGGTCCAGAGTAAAAAGCCGTCAAGGCAGCCATGTTGTTGCAGTTTTGCACTCCCCTTGGGATGCCTTTGGCAGCTGCGGAGTGCATCGAGCCGTGGGCTCTTTGGTTTCCGAGACGCTAACCCTAGGCGTAACCCTAACCCTAACCCTAGGCAGGAAAATCGGTTTAGGGCCAGGGCTGGTCCAGAGTAAAAAGCCGCTGCGGCAGCCATGTTGTTGAGTTTTTGCACTCCCCTTGGGATGCCTTTGGCAGCTGCGGTGTGCATCGAGCCATGGGCTCTTTGGTTTCCGAGACGCTAACCCTAGGCGTAACCCTAACCCTAACCCTAGGCAGGAAAATCGGTTTAGGGCCAGGGCTGGTCCAGAGTAAAAAGCCGTCAAGGCAGCCATGTTGTTGCAGTTTTGCACTCCCCTTGGGATGCCTTTGGCAGCTGCGGTGTGCATCGAGCCGTGGGCTCTTTGGTTTCTGAGACGCTAACCCTAGGCGTAACCCTAACCCTAACCCTAGGCAGGAAAATCGGTTTAGGGCCAGGGCTGGTCCAGAGTAAAAAGCCGCTGGGGCAGCCATGTTGTTGCAGTTTTGCACTCCCCATGGGATGCCTTTGGCAGCTGCGGTGTGCATCGAGCCGTGGGCTCTTTGGTTTCCGAGACGCTAACCCTAGGCGTAACCCTAACCCTAACCCTAGGCAGGAAAATCGGTTTAGGGCCAGGGCTGGTCCAGAGTAAAAAGCCGCTGGGGCAGCAATGTTGTTGCAGATTTGCACTCCCCTTGGGATGCCTTTGGCTGCTGCGGTGTGCATCGATCCATGGGCTCTTTGGTTTCCGAGACGCTAACCCTAGGCATAACCCTAACCCTAACCCTAGGCAGGAAAATCAGTTTCGGGGCAGGTGTTTTCCCGAATAAATAGCCGCTGGGGCAGCCATGTTGTTGCAGTTTTGCACTCCCCTTGGGATGCCTTTGGCAGCTGCGGTGTGCATCGAGCCGTGGGCTCTTTGGTTTCCGAGACGCTAACCCTAGGCGTAACCCTAACCCTAACCCTAGGCAGGAAAATCGGTTTAGGGCCAGGGCTGGTCCAGAGTAAAAAGCCGCTGCGGCAGCCATGTTGTTGAGGTTTTGCACTCCCCTTGGGATGCCTTTGGCAGCTGCGTTGTGCATCGAGCCATGGGCTCTTTGGTTTCCGAGACGCTAACCCTAGGCGTAACCCTAACCCTAACCCTAGGCAGGAAAATCGGTTTAGGTCCAGGGCTGGTCCAGAGTAAAAAGCCGTCAAGGCAGCCATGTTGTTGCAGTTTTGCACTTCCCTTGAGATGCCTTTGGCAGCTGCAGTGTGCATCGAGCCGTGGGCTCTTTGGTTTCCGAGACGCTAACCCTAGGCGTAACCCTAACCCTAACCCTAGGCAGGAAAATCGGTTTAGGGCCAGGGCTGGTCCAGAGTAAAAAGCCGCTGGGGCAGCCATGTTGTTGCAGTTTTGCACTCCCCTTGGGATGCCTTTGGCAGCTGCGGTGCGCCTGGAGCCGTGGGCTCTTTGGTTTCCGAGACGCTAACCCTAGGCGTAACCCTAACCCTAACCCTAGGCAGGAAAATCGGTTTAGGGCCAGGGCTGGTCCAGAGTAAAAAGCCGTCAAGGCAGACATGTTGTTGCAGTTTTGCACTCCCCTTGGGATGCCTTTGGCAGCTGCGGTGTGCATCGAGCCGTGGGCTCTTTGGTTTCCGAGACGTTAACCCTAGGCGTAACCCTAACCCTAACCCTAGGCAGGAAAATCGGTTTAGGGCCAGGGCTGGTCCAGAGTAAAAAGCCGTCAAGGCAGCCATGTTGTTGCAGTTTTGCACTCCCCTTGGCATGCCTTTGGCAGCTGCGGTGCGCCTGGAGCCGTGGGCTCTTTGGTGTCTGAGACGCTAACCCTAGGCGTAACCCTAACCCTAACCCTAGGCAGGAAAATCGGTTTAGGGCCAGGGCTGGTCCAGAGTAAAAAGCCGTCAAGGCAGCCATGTTGTTGCAGTTTTGCACTCCCCTTGGGATGCCTTTGGCAGCTGCGGTGTGCATCGAGCCGTGGGCTCTTTGGTTTCCGAGACGCTAACCCTAGGTGTAACCCTAACCCTAACCCTAGGCAGGAAAATCGGTTTAGGGCCAGGGCTGGTCCAGAGTAAAAAGCCGTCAAGGCAGCCATGTTGTTGCAGTTTTGCACTCCCCTTGGGATGCCTTTGGCAGCTGCGGTGTGCATCGAGCCGTGGGCTCTTTGGTTTCCGAGACGCTAACCCTAGGCGTAACCCTAACCCTAACCCTAGGCAGGAAAATCGGTTTAGGGCCAGGGCTGGTCCAGAGTAAAAAGCCGTCAAGGCAGCCATGTTGTTGCAGTTTTGCACTTCCCTTGAGATGCCTTTGGCAGCTGCAGTGTGCATCGAGCCGTGGGCTCTTTGGTTTCCGAGACGCTAACCCTAGGCGTAACCGTAACCCTAACCCTAGGCAGGAAAATCGGTTTAGGGCCAGGGCTGGTCCAGAGTAAAAAGCCGCTGGGGCAGCCATGTCGTTGCAGTTTTGCACTCCCCTTGGGATGCCTTTGGCAGCTGCGGTGCGCCTGGAGCCGTGGGCTCTTTGGTTTCCGAGACGCTAACCCTAGGCGTTACCCTAACCCTAACACTAGGCAGGAAAATCGGTTTAGGGCCAGGGCTGATCCAGAGTAAAAAGCCGTCAAGGCAGCCATGTTGTTGCAGTTTTGCACTCCCCTTGGCATGCTTTTGGCAGCTGCGGTGCGCCTGGAGCCGTGGGCTCTTTGGTTTCTGAGACGCTAACCCTAGGCGTAACCCTAACCCTAACCCTAGGCAGGAAAATCGGTTTAGGGCCAGGGCTGGTCCAGAGTAAAAAGCCGCTGGGGCAGCAATGTTGTTGCAGTTTTGCACTCCCCTTGGGATGCCTTTGGCAGCTGCGGTGTGCATCGAGCCGTGGGCTCTTTGGTTTCCGAGACGCTAACCCTAGGCGTAACCCTAACCCTAACCCAAGGCAGGAAAATCAGTTTCGGGGCAGTTGTTATCCCGAATAAAAAGCCGCTGGGGGAGCCATGTTGTTGCAGTTTTGCACTCCCCTTGGGATGCCTTTGGCAGATGCGGTGTGCATCGAGCCGTGGGCTCTTTGGTTTCCGAGACGCTAACCCTAGGCGTAACCCTAACCCTAACCCTAGGCAGGAAAATCGGTTTCGGGGCAGGGGTGGTCCCGAGTAAAATGCCGTCAAGGCAGCCATGTTGTTGCAGTTTTGCACTCCCCTTGGGATGCCTTTGGCAGCTGCGGTGTGCATCGAGCCGTGGGCTCTTTGGTTTCCGAGACGCTAACCCTAGGCGTAACCCTAACCCTAACCCTAGGCAGGAAAATCGGTTTAGGGCCAGGGCTGGTCCCGAGTAAAAAGCCGTCAAGGCAGCCATGTTGTTGCAGTTTTGCACTCCCCTTGGGATGCCTTTGGCAGCTGCGGTGTGCATCGAGCCGTGGGCTCTTTGGTTTCTGAGACGCTAACCCTAGGCGTATCCCTAACCCTAACCCTAGGCAGGAAAATAGGTTTAGGGCCAGGGCTGGTCCAGAGTAAAAAGCCGTCAAGGCAGCCATGTTGTTGCAGTTTTGCACTCCCCTTGGGATGCCTTTGGCAGCTGCGGTGTGCATCGAGCCGTGGGCTCTTTGGTTTCCGAGACGCTAACCCTAACCCTAGGCAGGAAAATCGGTTTAGGGCCAGGGCTGGTCCAGAGTAAAAAGCCGCTGGGGCAGCCATGTTGTTGCAGTTTTGCACTCCCCTTGGGATGCCTTTGGCAGCTGCGGTGTGCATCGAGCCGTGGGCTCTTTGGTTTCCGAGACGCTAACCCTAGGCGTAACCCTAACCCTAACCCTAGGCAGGAAAATCAGTTTCGAGGCAGGTGTTATCCCGAATAAAAAGCCGCTGGGGCAGCCATGTTGTTGCAGTTTTGCACTCCCCTTGGGATGCCTTTGGCAGCTGCGGTGTGCATCGAGCCGTGGGCTCTTTGGTTTCTGAGACGCTAACCCTAGGCGTAACCCTAACCCTAACCCTAGGCAGCAAAATCGGTTCCGGGACAGGCGTGGGCCAGAGTAAAAAGCCGTCAAGGCAGCCATGTTGTTGCAGTTTTGCACTCCCCCTGGGATGCCTTTGGCAGCTGCGGTGTGCATCGAGCCGTGGGCTCTTTGGTTTCCGAGACGCTAACCCTAGGCGTAACCCTAACCCTAACCCTAGGCAGGAAAATCGGTTTAGGGCCAGGGCTGGTCCAGAGTAAAAAGCCGTCAAGGCAGCCATGTTGTTGCAGATTTGCACTCCCCTTGGGATGCCTTTGGCTGCTGCGGTGTGCATCGATCCATGGGCTCTTTGGTTTCCGAGACGCTAACCCTAGGCATAACCCTAACCCTAACCCTAGGCAGGAAAATCAGTTTCGGGGCAGGTGTTTTCCCGAATAAATAGCCGCTGGGGCAGCCATGTTGTTGCAGTTTTGCACTCCCCTTGGGATGCCTTTGGCAGCTGCGGTGTGCATCGAGCCGTGGGCTCTTTGGTTTCCGAGACGCTAACCCTAGGCGTAACCCTAACCCTAACCCTAGGCAGGAAAATCGGTTTAGGGCCAGGGCTGGTCCAGAGTAAAAAGCCGCTGCGGCAGCCATGTTGTTGAGGTTTTGCACTCCCCTTGGGATGCCTTTGGCAGCTGCGTTGTGCTTCGAGCCATGGGCTCTTTGGTTTCCGAGACGCTAACCCTAGGCGTAACCCTAACCCTAACCCTAGGCAGGAAAATCGGTTTAGGTCCAGGGCTGGTCCAGAGTAAAAAGCCGTCAAGGCAGCCATGTTGTTGCAGTTTTGCACTTCCCTTGAGATGCCTTTGGCAGCTGCAGTGTGCATCGAGCCGTGGGCTCTTTGGTTTCCGAGACGCTAACCCTAGGCGTAACCCTAACCCTAACCCTAGGCAGGAAAATCGGTTTCGGGGCAGGCGTGGGCCAGAGTAAAAAGCCGCTGGGGCAGCCATGTTGTTGCAGTTTTGCACTCCCCTTGGGATGCCTTTGGCAGCTGCGGTGTGCATCGAGCCGTGGGCTCTTTGGTTTCCGAGACGCTAACCCTAGGCGTAACCCTAACCCTAACCCTAGGCAGGAAAATCGGTTTAGGGCCAGGGCTGGTCCAGAGTAAAAAGCCGTCAAGGCAGCCATGTTGTTGCAGTTTTGCACTCCCCTTGGCATGCCTTTGGCAGCTGCGGTGCGCCTGGAGCCGTGGGCTCTTTGGTGTCTGAGACGCTAACCCTAGGCGTAACCCTAACCCTAACCCTAGGCAGGAAAATCGGTTTAGGGCCAGGGCTGGTCCAGAGTAAAAAGCCGTCAAGGCAGCCATGTTGTTGCAGTTTTGCACTCCCCTTGGGATGCCTTTGGCAGCTGCGGTGTGCATCGAGCCGTGGGCTCTTTGGTTTCCGAGACGCTAACCCTAGGCGTAACCCTAACCCTAACCCTAGGCAGGAAAATCGGTTTAGGGCCAGGGCTGGTCCAGAGTAAAAAGCCGTCAAGGCAGCCATGTTGTTGCAGTTTTGCACTCCCCTTGGGATGCCTTTGGCAGCTGCGGTGTGCATCGAGCCGTGGGCTCTTTGGTTTCCGAGACGCTAACCCTAGGCGTAACCCTAACCCTAACCCTAGGCAGGAAAATCGGTTTAGGGCCAGGGCTGGTCCAGAGTAAAAAGCCGTCAAGGCAGCCATGTTGTTGCAGTTTTGCACTTCCCTTGAGATGCCTTTGGCAGCTGCAGTGTGCATCGAGCCGTGGGCTCTTTGGTTTCCGAGACGCTAACCCTAGGCGTAACCGTAACCCTAACCCTAGGCAGGAAAATCGGTTTAGGGCCAGGGATGGTCCAGAGTAAAAAGCCGCTGGGGCAGCCATGTCGTTGCAGTTTTGCACTCCCCTTGGGATGCCTTTGGCAGCTGCGGTGCGCCTGGAGCCGTGGGCTCTTTGGTTTCCGAGACGCTAACCCTAGGCGTTACCCTAACCCTAACACTAGGCAGGAAAATCGGTTTAGGGCCAGGGCTGATCCAGAGTAAAAAGCCGTCAAGGCAGCCATGTTGTTGCAGTTTTGCACTCCCCTTGGCATGCTTTTGGCAGCTGCGGTGCGCCTGGAGCCGTGGGCTCTTTGGTTTCTGAGACGCTAACCCTAGGCGTAACCCTAACCCTAACCCTAGGCAGGAAAATCGGTTTAGGGCCAGGGCTGGTCCAGAGTAAAAAGCCGCTGGGGCAGCAATGTTGTTGCAGTTTTGCACTCCCCTTGGGATGCCTTTGGCAGCTGCGGTGTGCATCGAGCCGTGGGCTCTTTGGTTTCCGAGACGCTAACCCTAGGCGTAACCCTAACCCTAACCCAAGGCAGGAAAATCAGTTTCGGGGCAGTTGTTATCCCGAATAAAAAGCCGCTGGGGGAGCCATGTTGTTGCAGTTTTGCACTCCCCTTGGGATGCCTTTGGCAGATGCGGTGTGCATCGAGCCGTGGGCTCTTTGGTTTCCGAGACGCTAACCCTAGGCGTAACCCTAACCCTAACCCTAGGCAGGAAAATCGGTTCCGGGGCAGGGGTGGTCCCGAGTAAAATGCCGTCAAGGCAGCCATGTTGTTGCAGTTTTGCACTCCCCTTGGGATGCCTTTGGCAGCTGCGGTGTGCATCGAGCCGTGGGCTCTTTGGTTTCCGAGACGCTAACCCTAGGCGTAACCCTAACCCTAACCCTAGGCAGGAAAATCGGTTTAGGGCCAGGGCTGGTCCCGAGTAAAAAGCCGTCAAGGCAGCCATGTTGTTGCAGTTTTGCACTCCCCTTGGGATGCCTTTGGCAGCTGCGGTGTGCATCGAGCCGTGGGCTCTTTGGTTTCCGAGACGCTAACCCTAGGCGTAACCCTAACCCTAACCCTAGGCAGGAAAATCGGTTTAGGGCCAGGGCTGGTCCAGAGTAAAAAGCCGTCAAGGCATCCATGTTGTTGCAGTTTTGCACTCCCCTTGGGATGCCTTTGGCAGCTGCGGTGTGCATCGAGCCGTGGGCTCTTTGGTTTCCAAGACGCTAACCCTAGGCGTAACCCTAACCCTAACCCTAGGCAGGAAAATCGGTTTAGGGCCAGGGCTGGTCCAGAGTAAAAAGCCGTCAAGGCAGCCATGTTGTTGCAGTTTTGCACTCCCCTTGGGATGCCTTTGGCCGCTGCGGTGTGCATCGAGCCGTGGGCTCTTTGGTTTCCGAGACGCTAACCCTAGGCGTAACCCTAACCCTAACCCTAGGCAGGAAAATCGGTTAAGGGCCAGGGCTGGTCCCGAGTAAAAAGCCGTCAAGGCAGCCATGTTGTTGCAGTTTTGCACTCCCCTTGGGATGCCTTTGGCAGCTGCGGTGTGCATCGAGCCGTGGGCTCTTTGGTTTCCGAGACGCTAACCCTAGGCGTAACCCTAACCCTAACCCTAGGCAGGAAAATCGGTTTAGGGCCAGGGCTGGTCCCGAGTAAAAAGCCGTCAAGGCAGCCATGTTGTTGCAGTTTTGCACTCCCCTTGGGATGCCTTTGGCAGCTGCGGTGTGCATCGAGCCGTGGGCTCTTTGGTTTCTGAGACGCTAACCCTAGGCGTATCCCTAACCCTAACCCTAGGCAGGAAAATAGGTTTAGGGCCAGGGCTGGTCCAGAGTAAAAAGCCGTCAAGGCAGCCATGTTGTTGCAGTTTTGCACTCCCCTTGGGATGCCTTTGGCAGCTGCGGTGTGCATCGAGCCGTGGGCTCTTTGGTTTCCGAGACGCTAACCCTAACCCTAGGCAGGAAAATCGGTTTAGGGCCAGGGCTGGTCCAGAGTAAAAAGCCGCTGGGGCAGCCATGTTGTTGCAGTTTTGCACTCCCCTTGGGATGCCTTTGGCAGCTGCGGTGTGCATCGAGCCGTGGGCTCTTTGGTTTCCGAGACGCTAACCCTAGGCGTAACCCTAACCCTAACCCTAGGCAGGAAAATCAGTTTCGAGGCAGGTGTTATCCCGAATAAAAAGCCGCTGGGGCAGCCATGTTGTTGCAGTTTTGCACTCCCCTTGGGATGCCTTTGGCAGCTGCGGTGTGCATCGAGCCGTGGGCTCTTTGGTTTCTGAGACGCTAACCCTAGGCGTAACCCTAACCCTAACCCTAGGCAGCAAAATCGGTTCCGGGACAGGCGTGGGCCAGAGTAAAAAGCCGTCAAGGCAGCCATGTTGTTGCAGTTTTGCACTCCCCCTGGGATGCCTTTGGCAGCTGCGGTGTGCATCGAGCCGTGGGCTCTTTGGTTTCCGAGACGCTAACCCTAGGCGTAACCCTAACCCTAACCCTAGGCAGGAAAATCGGTTTAGGGCCAGGGCTGGTCGAGAGTAAAAAGCCGTCAAGGCAGCCATGTTGTTGCAGATTTGCACTCCCCTTGGGATGCCTTTGGCAGCTGCGGTGTGCATCGATCCATGGGCTCTTTGGTTTCCGAGACGCTAACCCTAGGCTTAACCCTAACCCTAACCCTAGGCAGGAAAATCAGTTTCGGGGCAGGTGTTTTCCCGAATAAATAGCCACTGGGGCAGCCATGTTGTTGCAGTTTTGCACTCCCCTTGGGATGCCTTTGGCAGCTGCGGTGTGCATCGAGCCGTGGGCTCTTTGGTTTCCGAGACGCTAACCCTAGGCGTAACCCTAACCCTAACCCTAGGCAGGAAAATCGGTTTAGGGCCAGGGCTGGTCCAGAGTAAAAAGCCGCTGCGGCAGCCATGTTGTTGAGGTTTTGCACTCCCCTTGGGATGCCTTTGGCAGCTGCGTTGTGCTTCGAGCCATGGGCTCTTTGGTTTCCGAGACGCTAACCCTAGGCGTAACCCTAACCCTAACCCTAGGCAGGAAAATCGGTTTAGGTCCAGGGCTGGTCCAGAGTAAAAAGCCGTCAAGGCAGCCATGTTGTTGCAGTTTTGCACTTCCCTTGAGATGCCTTTGGCAGCTGCAGTGTGCATCGAGCCGTGGGCTCTTTGGTTTCCGAGACGCTAACCCTAGGCGTAACCCTAACCCTAACCCTAGGCAGGAAAATCGGTTTAGGGCCAGGGCTGGTCCAGAGTAAAAAGCCGCTGGGGCAGCCATGTTGTTGCAGTTTTGCACTCCCCTTGGGATGCCTTTGGCAGCTGCGGTGTGCATCGAGCCGTGGGCTCTTTGGTTTCCGAGACGCTAACCCTAGGCGTAACCCTAACCCTAACCCTAGGCAGGAAAATCGGTTTAGGGCCAGGGCTGGTCCAGAGTAAAAAGCCGTCAAGGCAGCCATGTTGTTGCAGTTTTGCACTCCCCTTGGCATGCCTTTGGCAGCTGCGGTGCGCCTGGAGCCGTGGGCTCTTTGGTGTCTGAGACGCTAACCCTAGGCGTAACCCTAACCCTAACCCTAGGCAGGAAAATCGGTTTAGGGCCAGGGCTGGTCCAGAGTAAAAAGCCGTCAAGGCAGCCATGTTGTTGCAGTTTTGCACTCCCCTTGGGATGCCTTTGGCAGCTGCGGTGTGCATCGAGCCGTGGGCTCTTTGGTTTCCGAGACGCTAACCCTAGGCGTAACCCTAACCCTAACCCTAGGCAGGAAAATCGGTTTAGGGCCAGGGCTGGTCCAGAGTAAAAAGCCGTCAAGGCAGCCATGTTGTTGCAGTTTTGCACTCCCCTTGGGATGCCTTTGGCAGCTGCGGTGTGCATCGAGCCGTGGGCTCTTTGGTTTCCGAGACGCTAACCCTAGGCGTAACCCTAACCCTAACCCTAGGCAGGAAAATCGGTTTAGGGCCAGGGCTGGTCCAGAGTAAAAAGCCGTCAAGGCAGCCATGTTGTTGCAGTTTTGCACTTCCCTTGAGATGCCTTTGGCAGCTGCAGTGTGCATCGAGCCGTGGGCTCTTTGGTTTCCGAGACGCTAACCCTAGGCGTCACCGTAACCCTAACCCTAGGCAGGAAAATCGGTTTAGGGCCAGGGCTGGTCCAGAGTAAAAAGCCGCTGGGGCAGCCATGTTGTTGCAGTTTTGCACTCCCCTTGGGATGCCTTTGGCAGCTGCGGTGCGCCTGGAGCCGTGGGCTCTTTGGTTTCCGAGACGCTAACCCTAGGCGTTACCCTAACCCTAACACTAGGCAGGAAAATCGGTTTAGGGCCAGGGCTGATCCAGAGTAAAAAGCCGTCAAGGCAGCCATGTTGTTGCAGTTTTGCACTCCCCTTGGCATGCTTTTGGCAGCTGCGGTGCGCCTGGAGCCGTGGGCTCTTTGGTTTCTGAGACGCTAACCCTAGGCGTAACCCTAACCCTAACCCTAGGCAGGAAAATCGGTTTAGGGCCAGGGCTGGTCCAGAGTAAAAAGCCGCTGGGGCAGCCATGTTGTTGCAGTTTTGCACTCCCCTTGGGATGCCTTTGGCAGCTGCGGTGTGCATCGAGCCGTGGGCTCTTTGGTTTCCGAGACGCTAACCCTAGGCGTAACCCTAACCCTAACCCAAGGCAGGAAAATCAGTTTCGGGGCAGTTGTTATCCCGAATAAAAAGCCGCTGGGGGAGCCATGTTGTTGCAGTTTTGCACTCCCCTTGGGATGCCTTTGGCAGATGCGGTGTGCATCGAGCCATGGGCTCTTTGGTTTCCGAGACGCTAACCCTAGGCGTAACCCTAACCCTAACCCTAGGCAGGAAAATCGGTTTAGGGCCAGGGCTGGTCCCGACTAAAAAGCCGCTGGGGGAGCTATGTTGTTGCAGTTTTGCACTCCCCTTGGGATGCCTTTGGCAGCTGCGGTGTTCATCGAGCCGTGGGCTCTTTGGTTTCCGAGACGCTAACCCTAGGCGTAACCCTAACCCTAACCCTAGGCAGGAAAATCGGTTTAGGGCCAGGGCTGGTCCCGAGTAAAAAGCCGTCAAGGCAGCCATGTTGTTGCAGTTTTGCACTCCCCTTGGGATGCCTTTGGCAGCTGCGGTGTGCATCGAGCCGTGGGCTCTTTGGTTTCCGAGACGCTAACCCTAGGCGTAACCCTAACCCTAACCCTAGGCAGGAAAATCGGTTTAGGGCCAGGGCTGGTCCAGAGTAAAAAGCCGTCAAGGCATCCATGTTGTTGCAGTTTTGCACTCCCCTTGGGATGCCTTTGGCAGCTGAGGTGTGCATCGAGCCGTGGGCTCTTTGGTTTCCAAGACGCTAACCCTAGGCGTAACCCTAACCCTAACCCTAGGCAGGAAAATCGGTTTAGGGCCAGGGCTGGTCCAGAGTAAAAAGCCGTCAAGGCAGCCATGTTGTTGCAGTTTTGCACTTCCCTTGGGATGCCTTTGGCCGCTGCGGTGTGCATCGATCCGTGGGCTCTTTGGTTTCCGAGACGCTAACCCTAAGCATAACCCTAACCCTAACCCTAGGCAGGAAAATCAGTTTCGGGGCAGGTGTTTTCCCGAATAAAAAGCTCCTGGGGCAGCCATGTTGTTGCAGTTTTACACTCCCCTTGGGATGCCTTTGGCAGCTGCGGTGTGCATCGAGCCGTGGGCTCTTTGGTTTCCGAGACGCTAACCCTAGGCGTAACCCTAACCCTAACCCTAGGCAGGAAAATCGGTTTAGGGCCAGGGCTGGTCCAGAGTAAAAAGCCGCCAAGGCAGCCATGTTGTTTCAGTTTTGCACTCCCCTTGGGATGCCTTTGGCAGCTGCGGTGTGCATCGAGCCGTGGGCTCTTTGGTTTCCGAGACGCTAACCCTAGGCGTATCCCTAACCCTAACCCTAGGCAGGAAAATAGGTTTAGGGCCAGGGCTGGTCCAGAGTAAAAAGCCGTCAAGGCAGCCATGTTGTTGCAGTTTTGCACTCCCCTTGGGATGCCTTTGGCAGCTGCGGTGTGCATCGAGCCGTGGGCTCTTTGGTTTCCGAGACGCTAACCCTAACCCTAGGCAGGAAAATCGGTTTAGGGCCAGGGCTGGTCCAGAGTAAAAAGCCGCTGGGGCAGCCATGTTGTTGCAGTTTTGCACTCCCCTTGGGATGCCTTTGGCAGCTGCGGTGTGCATCGAGCCGTGGGCTCTTTGGTTTCTGAGACGCTAACCCTAGGCGTAACCCTAACCCTAACCCTAGGCAGGAAAATCAGTTTCGAGGCACGTGTTATCCCGAATAAAAAGCCGCTGGGGCAGCCATGTTGTTGCAGTTTTGCACTCCCCTTGGGATGCCTTTGGCAGCTGCGGTGTGCATCGAGCCGTGGGCTTTTGGTTTCCGAGACGCTAACCCTAGGCGTAACCCTTACCCTAACCCTAGGCAGGAAAATCGGTTTAGGGCCAGGGCTGGTCCAGAGTAAAAAGCCGTCAAGGCAGCCATGTTGTTGCAGTTTTGCACTCCCCTTGGGATGCCTTTGTCAGCTGCGGTGTGCATCGAGCCGTGGGCTCTTTGGTTTCCGAGACGCTAACCCTAGGCATAACCCTAACCCTAACCCTAGGCAGGAAAATCAGTTTCGGGGCAGGTGTTATCCCGATTAAAAAGCCGTCAAGGCAGCCATGTTGTTGCAGTTTTGCACTCCCCTTGGGATGCCTTTGGCAGATGCGGTGTGCATCGAGCCGTGGGCTCTTTGGTTTCCGAGACGCTAACCCTAGGCGTAACCCTAACCCTAACCCTAGGCAGGAAAATCGGTTTAGGGCCAGGGCTGGTCCAGAGTAACAAGCCGCTGGGGCAGCAATGTTGTTGCAGTTTTGCACTCCCCTTGGGATGCCTTTGGCAGCTGCGGTGTGCATCGAGCCGTGGGCTCTTTTGTTTCCGAGACGCTAACCCTAGGCGTACCCCTAACCCTAACCCTAGGCAGGAAAATCGGTTTAGGGCCAGGGCTGGTCCAGAGTAAAAAGCCGCTGGGGCAGCCATGTTGTTGCAGTTTTGCACTCCCCTTGGGATGCCTTTGGCAGCTGCGGTGTGCATCGAGCCGTGGGCTCTTTGGTTTCCGAGACGCTAACCCTAGGCGTAACCCTAACCCTAACCCTAGGCAGGAAAATCGGTTTAGGGCCAGGGCTGGTCCAGAGTAAAAAGCCGTCAAGGCAGCCATGTTGTTGCAGATTTGCACTCCCCTTGGGATGCCTTTGGCTGCTGCGGTGTGCATCGATCCATGGGCTCTTTGGTTTCCGAGACGCTAACCCTAGGCATAACCCTAACCCTAACCCTAGGCAGGAAAATCAGTTTCGGGGCAGGTGTTTTCCCGAATAAATAGCCGCTGGGGCAGCCATGTTGTTGCAGTTTTGCACTCCCCTTGGGATGCCTTTGGCAGCTGCGGTGTGCATCGAGCCGTGGGCTCTTTGGTTTCCGAGACGCTAACCCTAGGCGTAACCCTAACCCTAACCCTAGGCAGGAAAATCGGTTTAGGGCCAGGGCTGGTCCAGAGTAAAAAGCCGCTGCGGCAGCCATGTTGTTGAGGTTTTGCACTCCCCTTGGGATGCCTTTGGCAGCTGCGTTGTGCTTCGAGCCATGGGCTCTTTGGTTTCCGAGACGCTAACCCTAGGCGTAACCCTAACCCTAACCCTAGGCAGGAAAATCGGTTTAGGTCCAGGGCTGGTCCAGAGTAAAAAGCCGTCAAGGCAGCCATGTTGTTGCAGTTTTGCACTTCCCTTGAGATGCCTTTGGCAGCTGCAGTGTGCATCGAGCCGTGGGCTCTTTGGTTTCCGAGACGCTAACCCTAGGCGTAACCCTAACCCTAACCCTAGGCAGGAAAATCGGTTTAGGGCCAGGGCTGGTCCAGAGTAAAAAGCCGCTGGGGCAGCCATGTTGTTGCAGTTTTGCACTCCCCTTGGGATGCCTTTGGCAGCTGCGGTGTGCATCGAGCCGTGGGCTCTTTGGTTTCCGAGACGCTAACCCTAGGCGTAACCCTAACCCTAACCCTAGGCAGGAAAATCGGTTTAGGGCCAGGGCTGGTCCAGAGTAAAAAGCCGTCAAGGCAGCCATGTTGTTGCAGTTTTGCACTCCCCTTGGCATGCCTTTGGCAGCTGCGGTGCGCCTGGAGCCGTGGGCTCTTTGGTGTCTGAGACGCTAACCCTAGGCGTAACCCTAACCCTAACCCTAGGCAGGAAAATCGGTTTAGGGCCAGGGCTGGTCCAGAGTAAAAAGCCGTCAAGGCAGCCATGTTGTTGCAGTTTTGCACTCCCCTTGGGATGCCTTTGGCAGCTGCGGTGTGCATCGAGCCGTGGGCTCTTTGGTTTCCGAGACGCTAACCCTAGGCGTAACCCTAACCCTAACCCTAGGCAGGAAAATCGGTTTAGGGCCAGGGCTGGTCCAGAGTAAAAAGCCGTCAAGGCAGCCATGTTGTTGCAGTTTTGCACTCCCCTTGGGATGCCTTTGGCAGCTGCGGTGTGCATCGAGCCGTGGGCTCTTTGGTTTCCGAGACGCTAACCCTAGGCGTAACCCTAACCCTAACCCTAGGCAGGAAAATCGGTTTAGGGCCAGGGCTGGTCCAGAGTAAAAAGCCGTCAAGGCAGCCATGTTGTTGCAGTTTTGCACTTCCCTTGAGATGCCTTTGGCAGCTGCAGTGTGCATCGAGCCGTGGGCTCTTTGGTTTCCGAGACGCTAACCCTAGGCGTAACCGTAACCCTAACCCTAGGCAGGAAAATCGGTTTAGGGCCAGGGATGGTCCAGAGTAAAAAGCCGCTGGGGCAGCCATGTCGTTGCAGTTTTGCACTCCCCTTGGGATGCCTTTGGCAGCTGCGGTGCGCCTGGAGCCGTGGGCTCTTTGGTTTCCGAGACGCTAACCCTAGGCGTTACCCTAACCCTAACACTAGGCAGGAAAATCGGTTTAGGGCCAGGGCTGATCCAGAGTAAAAAGCCGTCAAGGCAGCCATGTTGTTGCAGTTTTGCACTCCCCTTGGCATGCTTTTGGCAGCTGCGGTGCGCCTGGAGCCGTGGGCTCTTTGGTTTCTGAGACGCTAACCCTAGGCGTAACCCTAACCCTAACCCTAGGCAGGAAAATCGGTTTAGGGCCAGGGCTGGTCCAGAGTAAAAAGCCGCTGGGGCAGCAATGTTGTTGCAGTTTTGCACTCCCCTTGGGATGCCTTTGGCAGCTGCGGTGTGCATCGAGCCGTGGGCTCTTTGGTTTCCGAGACGCTAACCCTAGGCGTAACCCTAACCCTAACCCAAGGCAGGAAAATCAGTTTCGGGGCAGTTGTTATCCCGAATAAAAAGCCGCTGGGGGAGCCATGTTGTTGCAGTTTTGCACTCCCCTTGGGATGCCTTTGGCAGATGCGGTGTGCATCGAGCCGTGGGCTCTTTGGTTTCCGAGACGCTAACCCTAGGCGTAACCCTAACCCTAACCCTAGGCAGGAAAATCGGTTTCGGGGCAGGGGTGGTCCCGAGTAAAATGCCGTCAAGGCAGCCATGTTGTTGCAGTTTTGCACTCCCCTTGGGATGCCTTTGGCAGCTGCGGTGTGCATCGAGCCGTGGGCTCTTTGGTTTCCGAGACGCTAACCCTAGGCGTAACCCTAACCCTAACCCTAGGCAGGAAAATCGGTTTAGGGCCAGGGCTGGTCCCGAGTAAAAAGCCGTCAAGGCAGCCATGTTGTTGCAGTTTTGCACTCCCCTTGGGATGCCTTTGGCAGCTGCGGTGTGCATCGAGCCGTGGGCTCTTTGGTTTCCGAGACGCTAACCCTAGGCGTAACCCTAACCCTAACCCTAGGCAGGAAAATCGGTTTAGGGCCAGGGCTGGTCCAGAGTAAAAAGCCGTCAAGGCATCCATGTTGTTGCAGTTTTGCACTCCCCTTGGGATGCCTTTGGCAGCTGCGGTGTGCATCGAGCCGTGGGCTCTTTGGTTTCCAAGACGCTAACCCTAGGCGTAACCCTAACCCTAACCCTAGGCAGGAAAATCGGTTTAGGGCCAGGGCTGGTCCAGAGTAAAAAGCCGTCAAGGCAGCCATGTTGTTGCAGTTTTGCACTCCCCTTGGGATGCCTTTGGCCGCTGCGGTGTGCATCGAGCCGTGGGCTCTTTGGTTTCCGAGACGCTAACCCTAGGCGTAACCCTAACCCTAACCCTAGGCAGGAAAATCGGTTAAGGGCCAGGGCTGGTCCCGAGTAAAAAGCCGTCAAGGCAGCCATGTTGTTGCAGTTTTGCACTCCCCTTGGGATGCCTTTGGCAGCTGCGGTGTGCATCGAGCCGTGGGCTCTTTGGTTTCCGAGACGCTAACCCTAGGCGTAACCCTAACCCTAACCCTAGGCAGGAAAATCGGTTTAGGGCCAGGGCTGGTCCCGAGTAAAAAGCCGTCAAGGCAGCCATGTTGTTGCAGTTTTGCACTCCCCTTGGGATGCCTTTGGCAGCTGCGGTGTGCATCGAGCCGTGGGCTCTTTGGTTTCTGAGACGCTAACCCTAGGCGTATCCCTAACCCTAACCCTAGGCAGGAAAATAGGTTTAGGGCCAGGGCTGGTCCAGAGTAAAAAGCCGTCAAGGCAGCCATGTTGTTGCAGTTTTGCACTCCCCTTGGGATGCCTTTGGCAGCTGCGGTGTGCATCGAGCCGTGGGCTCTTTGGTTTCCGAGACGCTAACCCTAACCCTAGGCAGGAAAATCGGTTTAGGGCCAGGGCTGGTCCAGAGTAAAAAGCCGCTGGGGCAGCCATGTTGTTGCAGTTTTGCACTCCCCTTGGGATGCCTTTGGCAGCTGCGGTGTGCATCGAGCCGTGGGCTCTTTGGTTTCCGAGACGCTAACCCTAGGCGTAACCCTAACCCTAACCCTAGGCAGGAAAATCAGTTTCGAGGCAGGTGTTATCCCGAATAAAAAGCCGCTGGGGCAGCCATGTTGTTGCAGTTTTGCACTCCCCTTGGGATGCCTTTGGCAGCTGCGGTGTGCATCGAGCCGTGGGCTCTTTGGTTTCTGAGACGCTAACCCTAGGCGTAACCCTAACCCTAACCCTAGGCAGCAAAATCGGTTCCGGGACAGGCGTGGGCCAGAGTAAAAAGCCGTCAAGGCAGCCATGTTGTTGCAGTTTTGCACTCCCCCTGGGATGCCTTTGGCAGCTGCGGTGTGCATCGAGCCGTGGGCTCTTTGGTTTCCGAGACGCTAACCCTAGGCGTAACCCTAACCCTAACCCTAGGCAGGAAAATCGGTTTAGGGCCAGGGCTGGTCGAGAGTAAAAAGCCGTCAAGGCAGCCATGTTGTTGCAGATTTGCACTCCCCTTGGGATGCCTTTGGCAGCTGCGGTGTGCATCGATCCATGGGCTCTTTGGTTTCCGAGACGCTAACCCTAGGCATAACCCTAACCCTAACCCTAGGCAGGAAAATCAGTTTCGGGGCAGGTGTTTTCCCGAATAAATAGCCACTGGGGCAGCCATGTTGTTGCAGTTTTGCACTCCCCTTGGGATGCCTTTGGCAGCTGCGGTGTGCATCGAGCCGTGGGCTCTTTGGTTTCCGAGACGCTAACCCTAGGCGTAACCCTAACCCTAACCCTAGGCAGGAAAATCGGTTTAGGGCCAGGGCTGGTCCAGAGTAAAAAGCCGCTGCGGCAGCCATGTTGTTGAGGTTTTGCACTCCCCTTGGGATGCCTTTGGCAGCTGCGTTGTGCTTCGAGCCATGGGCTCTTTGGTTTCCGAGACGCTAACCCTAGGCGTAACCCTAACCCTAACCCTAGGCAGGAAAATCGGTTTAGGTCCAGGGCTGGTCCAGAGTAAAAAGCCGTCAAGGCAGCCATGTTGTTGCAGTTTTGCACTTCCCTTGAGATGCCTTTGGCAGCTGCAGTGTGCATCGAGCCGTGGGCTCTTTGGTTTCCGAGACGCTAACCCTAGGCGTAACCCTAACCCTAACCCTAGGCAGGAAAATCGGTTTAGGGCCAGGGCTGGTCCAGAGTAAAAAGCCGCTGGGGCAGCCATGTTGTTGCAGTTTTGCACTCCCCTTGGGATGCCTTTGGCAGCTGCGGTGTGCATCGAGCCGTGGGCTCTTTGGTTTCCGAGACGCTAACCCTAGGCGTAACCCTAACCCTAACCCTAGGCAGGAAAATCGGTTTAGGGCCAGGGCTGGTCCAGAGTAAAAAGCCGTCAAGGCAGCCATGTTGTTGCAGTTTTGCACTCCCCTTGGCATGCCTTTGGCAGCTGCGGTGCGCCTGGAGCCGTGGGCTCTTTGGTGTCTGAGACGCTAACCCTAGGCGTAACCCTAACCCTAACCCTAGGCAGGAAAATCGGTTTAGGGCCAGGGCTGGTCCAGAGTAAAAAGCCGTCAAGGCAGCCATGTTGTTGCAGTTTTGCACTCCCCTTGGGATGCCTTTGGCAGCTGCGGTGTGCATCGAGCCGTGGGCTCTTTGGTTTCCGAGACGCTAACCCTAGGCGTAACCCTAACCCTAACCCTAGGCAGGAAAATCGGTTTAGGGCCAGGGCTGGTCCAGAGTAAAAAGCCGTCAAGGCAGCCATGTTGTTGCAGTTTTGCACTCCCCTTGGGATGCCTTTGGCAGCTGCGGTGTGCATCGAGCCGTGGGCTCTTTGGTTTCCGAGACGCTAACCCTAGGCGTAACCCTAACCCTAACCCTAGGCAGGAAAATCGGTTTAGGGCCAGGGCTGGTCCAGAGTAAAAAGCCGTCAAGGCAGCCATGTTGTTGCAGTTTTGCACTTCCCTTGAGATGCCTTTGGCAGCTGCAGTGTGCATCGAGCCGTGGGCTCTTTGGTTTCCGAGACGCTAACCCTAGGCGTCACCGTAACCCTAACCCTAGGCAGGAAAATCGGTTTAGGGCCAGGGCTGGTCCAGAGTAAAAAGCCGCTGGGGCAGCCATGTTGTTGCAGTTTTGCACTCCCCTTGGGATGCCTTTGGCAGCTGCGGTGCGCCTGGAGCCGTGGGCTCTTTGGTTTCCGAGACGCTAACCCTAGGCGTTACCCTAACCCTAACACTAGGCAGGAAAATCGGTTTAGGGCCAGGGCTGATCCAGAGTAAAAAGCCGTCAAGGCAGCCATGTTGTTGCAGTTTTGCACTCCCCTTGGCATGCTTTTGGCAGCTGCGGTGCGCCTGGAGCCGTGGGCTCTTTGGTTTCTGAGACGCTAACCCTAGGCGTAACCCTAACCCTAACCCTAGGCAGGAAAATCGGTTTAGGGCCAGGGCTGGTCCAGAGTAAAAAGCCGCTGGGGCAGCCATGTTGTTGCAGTTTTGCACTCCCCTTGGGATGCCTTTGGCAGCTGCGGTGTGCATCGAGCCGTGGGCTCTTTGGTTTCCGAGACGCTAACCCTAGGCGTAACCCTAACCCTAACCCAAGGCAGGAAAATCAGTTTCGGGGCAGTTGTTATCCCGAATAAAAAGCCGCTGGGGGAGCCATGTTGTTGCAGTTTTGCACTCCCCTTGGGATGCCTTTGGCAGATGCGGTGTGCATCGAGCCAAGGGCTCTTTGGTTTCCGAGACGCTAACCCTAGGCGTAACCCTAACCCTAACCCTAGGCAGGAAAATCGGTTTAGGGCCAGGGCTGGTCCCGACTAAAAAGCCGCTGGGGGAGCTATGTTGTTGCAGTTTTGCACTCCCCTTGGGATGCCTTTGGCAGCTGCGGTGTTCATCGAGCCGTGGGCTCTTTGGTTTCCGAGACGCTAACCCTAGGCGTAACCCTAACCCTAACCCTAGGCAGGAAAATCGGTTTAGGGCCAGGGCTGGTCCCGAGTAAAAAGCCGTCAAGGCAGCCATGTTGTTGCAGTTTTGCACTCCCCTTGGGATGCCTTTGGCAGCTGCGGTGTGCATCGAGCCGTGGGCTCTTTGGTTTCCGAGACGCTAACCCTAGGCGTAACCCTAACCCTAACCCTAGGCAGGAAAATCGGTTTAGGGCCAGGGCTGGTCCAGAGTAAAAAGCCGTCAAGGCATCCATGTTGTTGCAGTTTTGCACTCCCCTTGGGATGCCTTTGGCAGCTGAGGTGTGCATCGAGCCGTGGGCTCTTTGGTTTCCAAGACGCTAACCCTAGGCGTAACCCTAACCCTAACCCTAGGCAGGAAAATCGGTTTAGGGCCAGGGCTGGTCCAGAGTAAAAAGCCGTCAAGGCAGCCATGTTGTTGCAGTTTTGCACTTCCCTTGGGATGCCTTTGGCCGCTGCGGTGTGCATCGATCCGTGGGCTCTTTGGTTTCCGAGACGCTAACCCTAGGCATAACCCTAACCCTAACCCTAGGCAGGAAAATCGGTTAAGGGCCAGGGCTGGTCCCGAGTAAAAAGCCGTCAAGGCAGCCATGTTGTTGCAGTTTTGCACTCCCCTTGGGATGCCTTTGGCCGCTGCGGTGTGCATCGAGCCGTGGGCTCTTTGGTTTCCGAGACGCTAACCCTAGGCGTAACCCTAACCCTAACCCTAGGCAGGAAAATCGGTTTAGGGCCAGGGCTGGTCCCGAGTAAAAAGCCGTCAAGGCAGCCATGTTGTTGCAGTTTTGCACTCCCCTTGGGATGCCTTTGGCAGCTGCGGTGTGCATCGAGCCGTGGGCTCTTTGGTTTCCGAGACGCTAACCCTAAGCATAACCCTAACCCTAACCCTAGGCAGGAAAATCAGTTTCGGGGCAGGTGTTTTCCCGAATAAAAAGCTCCTGGGGCAGCCATGTTGTTGCAGTTTTACACTCCCCTTGGGATGCCTTTGGCAGCTGCGGTGTGCATCGAGCCGTGGGCTCTTTGGTTTCCGAGACGCTAACCCTAGGCGTAACCCTAACCCTAACCCTAGGCAGGAAAATCGGTTTAGGGCCAGGGCTGGTCCAGAGTAAAAAGCCGCCAAGGCAGCCATGTTGTTTCAGTTTTGCACTCCCCTTGGGATGCCTTTGGCAGCTGCGGTGTGCATCGAGCCGTGGGCTCTTTGGTTTCCGAGACGCTAACCCTAGGCGTATCCCTAACCCTAACCCTAGGCAGGAAAATAGGTTTAGGGCCAGGGCTGGTCCAGAGTAAAAAGCCGTCAAGGCAGCCATGTTGTTGCAGTTTTGCACTCCCCTTGGGATGCCTTTGGCAGCTGCGGTGTGCATCGAGCCGTGGGCTCTTTGGTTTCCGAGACGCTAACCCTAACCCTAGGCAGGAAAATCGGTTTAGGGCCAGGGCTGGTCCAGAGTAAAAAGCCGCTGGGGCAGCCATGTTGTTGCAGTTTTGCACTCCCCTTGGGATGCCTTTGGCAGCTGCGGTGTGCATCGAGCCGTGGGCTCTTTGGTTTCTGAGACGCTAACCCTAGGCGTAACCCTAACCCTAACCCTAGGCAGGAAAATCAGTTTCGAGGCACGTGTTATCCCGAATAAAAAGCCGCTGGGGCAGCCATGTTGTTGCAGTTTTGCACTCCCCTTGGGATGCCTTTGGCAGCTGCGGTGTGCATCGAGCCGTGGGCTTTTGGTTTCCGAGACGCTAACCCTAGGCGTAACCCTTACCCTAACCCTAGGCAGGAAAATCGGTTTAGGGCCAGGGCTGGTCCAGAGTAAAAAGCCGTCAAGGCAGCCATGTTGTTGCAGTTTTGCACTCCCCTTGGGATGCCTTTGTCAGCTGCGGTGTGCATCGAGCCGTGGGCTCTTTGGTTTCCGAGACGCTAACCCTAGGCATAACCCTAACCCTAACCCTAGGCAGGAAAATCAGTTTCGGGGCAGGTGTTATCCCGATTAAAAAGCCGTCAAGGCAGCCATGTTGTTGCAGTTTTGCACTCCCCTTGGGATGCCTTTGGCAGATGCGGTGTGCATCGAGCCGTGGGCTCTTTGGTTTCCGAGACGCTAACCCTAGGCGTAACCCTAACCCTAACCCTAGGCAGGAAAATCGGTTTAGGGCCAGGGCTGGTCCAGAGTAACAAGCCGCTGGGGCAGCAATGTTGTTGCAGTTTTGCACTCCCCTTGGGATGCCTTTGGCAGCTGCGGTGTGCATCGAGCCGTGGGCTCTTTTGTTTCCGAGACGCTAACCCTAGGCGTACCCCTAACCCTAACCCTAGGCAGGAAAATCGGTTTAGGGCCAGGGCTGGTCCAGAGTAAAAAGCCGCTGGGGCAGCCATGTTGTTGCAGTTTTGCACTCCCCTTGGGATGCCTTTGGCAGCTGCGGTGTGCATCGAGCCGTGGGCTCTTTGGTTTCCGAGACGCTAACCCTAGGCGTAACCCTAACCCTAACCCTAGGCAGGAAAATCGGTTTAGGGCCAGGGCTGGTCCAGAGTAAAAAGCCGTCAAGGCAGCCATGTTGTTGCAGTTTTGCACTCCCCTTGGGATGCCTTTGGCAGCTGCGGTGTGCATCGAGCCGTGGGCTCTTTGGTTTCCGAGACGCTAACCCTAGGCATAACCCAAATCCTAACCCTAGGCAGGAAAATCTGTTTCGGGGCAGGTGTTTTCCCGAATAAAAAGCCGCTGGGGCAGCAATGTTGATGCAGTTTTGCACTCCCCTTGGGATGCCTTTGGCAGCTGCGGTGTGCATCGAGCCGTGGGCTCTTTGGTTTCTGAGACGCTAACCCTAGGCGTAACCCTAACCCTAACCCTAGGCAGGAAAATCAGTTTCGAGGCACGTGTTATCCCGAATAAAAAGCCGCTGGGGCAGCCATGTTGTTGCAGTTTTGCACTCCCCTTGGGATGCCTTTGGCAGCTGCGGTGTGCATCGAGCCGTGGGCTTTTGGTTTCCGAGACGCTAACCCTAGGCGTAACCCTTACCCTAACCCTAGGCAGGAAAATCGGTTTAGGGCCAGGGCTGGTCCAGAGTAAAAAGCCGTCAAGGCAGCCATGTTGTTGCAGTTTTGCACTCCCCTTGGGATGCCTTTGTCAGCTGCGGTGTGCATCGAGCCGTGGGCTCTTTGGTTTCCGAGACGCTAACCCTAGGCATAACCCTAACCCTAACCCTAGGCAGGAAAATCAGTTTCGGGGCAGGTGTTATCCCGATTAAAAAGCCGTCAAGGCAGCCATGTTGTTGCAGTTTTGCACTCCCCTTGGGATGCCTTTGGCAGATGCGGTGTGCATCGAGCCGTGGGCTCTTTGGTTTCCGAGACGCTAACCCTAGGCGTAACCCTAACCCTAACCCTAGGCAGGAAAATCGGTTTAGGGCCAGGGCTGGTCCAGAGTAAAAAGCCGCTGGGGCAGCCATGTTGTTGCAGTTTTGCACTCCCCTTGGGATGCCTTTGGCAGCTGCGGTGTGCATCGAGCCGTGGGCTCTTTGGTTTCTGAGACGCTAACCCTAGGCGTAACCCTAACCCTAACCCTAGGCAGGAAAATCAGTTTCGAGGCACGTGTTATCCCGAATAAAAAGCCGCTGGGGCAGCCATGTTGTTGCAGTTTTGCACTCCCCTTGGGATGCCTTTGGCAGCTGCGGTGTGCATCGAGCCGTGGGCTTTTGGTTTCCGAGACGCTAACCCTAGGCGTAACCCTTACCCTAACCCTAGGCAGGAAAATCGGTTTAGGGCCAGGGCTGGTCCAGAGTAAAAAGCCGTCAAGGCAGCCATGTTGTTGCAGTTTTGCACTCCCCTTGGGATGCCTTTGTCAGCTGCGGTGTGCATCGAGCCGTGGGCTCTTTGGTTTCCGAGACGCTAACCCTAGGCATAACCCTAACCCTAACCCTAGGCAGGAAAATCAGTTTCGGGGCAGGTGTTATCCCGATTAAAAAGCCGTCAAGGCAGCCATGTTGTTGCAGTTTTGCACTCCCCTTGGGATGCCTTTGGCAGATGCGGTGTGCATCGAGCCGTGGGCTCTTTGGTTTCCGAGACGCTAACCCTAGGCGTAACCCTAACCCTAACCCTAGGCAGGAAAATCGGTTTAGGGCCAGGGCTGGTCCAGAGTAACAAGCCGCTGGGGCAGCAATGTTGTTGCAGTTTTGCACTCCCCTTGGGATGCCTTTGGCAGCTGCGGTGTGCATCGAGCCGTGGGCTCTTTTGTTTCCGAGACGCTAACCCTAGGCGTACCCCTAACCCTAACCCTAGGCAGGAAAATCGGTTTAGGGCCAGGGCTGGTCCAGAGTAAAAAGCCGCTGGGGCAGCCATGTTGTTGCAGTTTTGCACTCCCCTTGGGATGCCTTTGGCAGCTGCGGTGTGCATCGAGCCGTGGGCTCTTTGGTTTCCGAGACGCTAACCCTAGGCGTAACCCTAACCCTAACCCTAGGCAGGAAAATCGGTTTAGGGCCAGGGCTGGTCCAGAGTAAAAAGCCGTCAAGGCAGCCATGTTGTTGCAGTTTTGCACTCCCCTTGGGATGCCTTTGGCAGCTGCGGTGTGCATCGAGCCGTGGGCTCTTTGGTTTCCGAGACGCTAACCCTAGGCATAACCCAAATCCTAACCCTAGGCAGGAAAATCTGTTTCGGGGCAGGTGTTTTCCCGAATAAAAAGCCGCTGGGGCAGCAATGTTGATGCAGTTTTGCACTCCCCTTGGGATGCCTTTGGCAGCTGCGGTGTGCATCGAGCCGTGGGCTCTTTGGTTTCCGAGACGCTAACCCTAGGCGTAACCCTAACCCTAACCCTAGGCAGGAAAATCGGTTTAGGGCCAGGGCTGGTCCAGAGTAAAAAGCCGCCAAGGAAGCCATGTTGTTGCAGTTTTGCACTCCCCTTGGGATGCCTTTGGCAGCTGCGGTGTGCATCGAGCCGTGGGCTCTTTGGTTTCCGAGACGCTAACCCTAGGCGTATCCCTAACCCTAACCCTAGGCAGGAAAATAGGTTTAGGGCCAGGGCTGGTCCAGAGTAAAAAGCCGTCAAGGCAGCCATGTTGTTGCAGTTTTGCACTCCCCTTGGGATGCCTTTGGCAGCTGCGGTGTGCATCGAGCCGTGGGCTCTTTGGTTTCCGAGACGCTAACCCTAACCCTAGGCAGGAAAATCGGTTTAGGGCCAGGGCTGGTCCAGAGTAAAAAGCCGCTGGGGCAGCCATGTTGTTGCAGTTTTGCACTCCCCTTGGGATGCCTTTGGCAGCTGCAGTGTGCATCGAGCCGTGGGCTCTTTGGTTTCTGAGACGCTAACCCTAGGCGTAACCCTAACCCTAACCCTAGGCAGGAAAATCAGTTTCGAGGCACGTGTTATCCCGAATAAAAAGCCGCTGGGGCAGCCATGTTGTTGCAGTTTTGCACTCCCCTTGGGATGCCTTTGGCAGCTGCGGTGTGCATCGAGCCGTGGGCTTTTCGTTTCCGAGACGCTAACCCTAGGCGTAACCCTTACCCTAACCCTAGGCAGGAAAATCGGTTTAGGGCCTGGGCTGGTCCAGAGTAAAAAGCCGTCAAGGCAGCCATGTTGTTGCAGTTTTGCACTCCCCTTGGGATGCCTTTGTCAGCTGCGGTGTGCATCGAGCCGTGGGCTCTTTGGTTTCCGAGACGCTAACCCTAGGCATAACCCTAACCCTAACCCTAGGCAGGAAAATCAGTTTCGGGGCAGGTGTTATCCCGATTAAAAAGCCGTCAAGGCAGCCATGTTGTTGCAGTTTTGCACTCCCCTTGGGATGCCTTTGGCAGATGCGGTGTGCATCGAGCCGTGGGCTCTTTGGTTTCCGAGACGCTAACCCTAGGCGTAACCCTAACCCTAACCCTAGGCAGGAAAATCGGTTTAGGGCCAGGGCTGGTCCAGAGTAACAAGCCGCTGGGGCAGCAATGTTGTTGCAGTTTTGCACTCCCCTTGGGATGCCTTTGGCAGCTGCGGTGTGCATCGAGCCGTGGGCTCTTTTGTTTCCGAGACGCTAACCCTAGGCGTACCCCTAACCCTAACCCTAGGCAGGAAAATCGGTTTAGGGCCAGGGCTGGTCCAGAGTAAAAAGCCGCTGGGGCAGCCATGTTGTTGCAGTTTTGCACTCCCCTTGGGATGCCTTTGGCAGCTGCGGTGTGCATCGAGCCGTGGGCTCTTTGGTTTCCGAGACGCTAACCCTAGGCGTAACCCTAACCCTAACCCTAGGCAGGAAAATCGGTTTAGGGCCAGGGCTGGTCCAGAGTAAAAAGCCGTCAAGGCAGCCATGTTGTTGCAGTTTTGCACTCCCCTTGGGATGCCTTTGGCAGCTGCGGTGTGCATCGAGCCGTGGGCTCTTTGGTTTCCGAGACGCTAACCCTAGGCATAACCCAAATCCTAACCCTAGGCAGGAAAATCTGTTTCGGGGCAGGTGTTTTCCCGAATAAAAAGCCGCTGGGGCAGCAATGTTGATGCAGTTTTGCACTCCCCTTGGGATGCCTTTGGCAGCTGCGGTGTGCATCGAGCAGTGGGCTCTTTGGTTTCCGAGACGCTAACCCTAGGCGTAACCCTAACCCTAACCCAAGGCAGGAAAATCCGTTTAGGGCCAGGGCTGGTCCCGAGTAAAAAGCCGTCAAGGCAGCCATGTTATTGCAGTTTTGCACTCCCCTTGGGATGCCTTTGGCAGCTGCGGTGTGCATCGAGCCGTGGGCTCTTTGGTTTCCGAGACGCTAACCCTAGGCATAACCCAAACCCTAACCCTAGGCAGGAAAATCAGTTTCGGGGCAGGTGTTTTCCCGAATAAAAAGCCGCTGGGGCAGGAATGTTGTTGCAGTTTTGCACTCCCCTTGGGATGCCTTTGGCAGCTGCGGTGTGCATCGAGCCGTGGGCTCTTTGGTTTCCGAGACGCTAACCCTAGGCGTAACCCTAACCCTAACCCTAGGCAGGAAAATCGGTTTAGGGCCAGGGCTGGTCCCGACTAAAAAGCCCGTGCGGCAGCCATGTTTTTTCAGTTTTGCACTCCCCTTGGGATGCCTTTGGCAGCTGCGGTGTGCATCGAGCCGTGGCCTCTTTGGTTTCCGAGACGCTAACCCTAGGCGTAACCCTAACCCTAACCCTAGGCAGGAAAATCGGTTTAGGGCCAGGGCTGGTCCAGAGTAAAAAGCCGCTGCAGCAGACATGTTGTTGCAGTTTTGCACTCCCCTTGGGATGCCTTTGGCAGCTGCGGTGCGCCTGGAGCCGTGGGCTCTTTGGTTTCCGAGACGCTAACCCTAGGCGTAACCCTAACCCTAACCCTAGGCAGGAAAATCGGTTTAGGGCCAGGGCTGGTCCAGAGTAAAAAGCTGTCAAGGCAGCCATGTTGTTGCAGTTTTGCACTCCCCTTGGCATGCCTTTGGCAGCTGCGGTGTGCATCGAGCCGTGGGCTCTTTGGTTTCCGAGACGCTAACCCTAGGCGTAACCCTAACCCTAACCCTAGGCAGGAAAATCGGTTTAGGGCCAGGGCTGGTCCCGAGTAAAAAGCCGTCAAGGCAGCCATGTTGTTGCAGTTTTGCACTCCCCTTGGGATGCCTTTGGCAGCTGCGGTGTGCATCGAGCCGTGGGCTCTTTGGTTTCCGAGACGCTAACCCTAGGCGTAACCCTAACCCTAACCCTAGGCAGGAAAATCAGTTTCGGGGCAGGTGTTTTCCCGAATAAAAAGCTCCTGGGGCAGCCATGTTGTTGCAGTTTTGCACTCCCCTTGGGATGCCTTTGGCAGCTGCGGTGTGCATCGAGCCGTGGGCTCTTTGGTTTCCGAGACGCTAACCCTAGGCGTAACCCTAACCCTAACCCTAGGCAGGAAAATCGGTTTAGGGCCAGGGCTGGTCCAGAGTAAAAAGCCGTCAAGGCAGCCATGTTGTTGCAGTTTTGCACTCCCCTTGGGATGCCTTTGGCAGCTGCGGTGTGCATAGCGCCGTGGGCTCTTTGGTTTCCGAGACGCTAACCCTAGGCGTAACCCTAACCCTAACCCTAGGCAGGAAAATCGGTTTCGGAGCAGGTGTTTTCCCGAATAAAAAGCCGTCAAGGCAGCCATGTTGTTGCAGTTTTGCACTCCCCTTGGGATGCCTTTGGCAGCTGCGGTGTGCATCGAGCCGTGGGCTCTTTGGTTTCCGAGACGCTAACCCTAGGCGTAACCCTAACCCTAACCCTAGGCAGGAAAATCGGTTTCGGGGCCCGGGCTGGTCCCGAGTAAAAAGCCGTCAAGGCAGCCATGTTGTTGCAGTTTTGCACTCCCCTTGGGATGCCTTTGGCAGCTGCGGTGTGCATCGAGCCGTGGGCTCTTTGGTTTCTGAGACGCTAACCCTAGGCGTAACCCTAACCCTAACCCTAGGCAGGAAAATCGGTTTAGGGCCAGGGCTGGTGCAGAGTAAATAGCCGCTGGGGCAGCCATGTTGTTGCAGTTTTGCACTCCCCTTGGGATGCCTTTGGCAGCTGCGGTGCGCCTGGAGCCGTGGGCTCTTTGGTTTCCGAGACGCTAACCCTAGGCGTAACCCTAACCCTAACCCTAGGCAGGAAAATCGGTTTAGGGCCAGGGCTGGTCCCGAGTTAAAAGCCGCTGCGGCAGCCATGTTGTTGCAGTTTTGCACTCCCCTTGGGATGCCTTTGGCAGCTGCGGTGTGCATCGAGCCGTGGGCTCTTTGGTTTCTGAGACGCTAACCCTAGGCGTAACCCTAACCCTAACCCTAGGCAGGAAAATCGGTTTAGGGCCAGGGCTGGTCCCGAGTAAAAAGCCGTCAAGGCAGCCATGTTATTGCAGTTTTGCACTCCCCTTGGGATGCCTTTGGCAGCTGCGGTGTGCATCGAGCCGTGGGCTCTTTGGTTTCCGAGACGCTAACCCTAGGCATAACCCAAACCCTAACCCTAGGCAGGAAAATCAGTTTCGGGGCAGGTGTTTTCCCGAAAAAAAAGCCGCTGGGGCAGCAATGTTGTTGCAGTTTTGCAGTCCCCTTGGGATGCCTTTGGCAGCTGCGGTGTGCATCGAGCCGTGGGCTCTTTGGTTTCCGAGACGCTAACCCTAGGCGTAACCCTAACCCTAACCCTAGGCAGGAAAATCGGTTTAGGGCCAAGGCTGGTCCCGAGTAAAAAGCCATCAAGGCAGCCATGTTGTTGCAGTTTTGCACTCCCCTTGGGATGCCTTTGGCAGCTGCGGTGTGCATCGAGCCGTGGGCTCTTTGGTTTCCGAGACGCTAACCCTAGGCGTAACCCTAACCCTAACTCTAGGCAGGAAAATCGGTTTAGGGCCAGGGCTGGTCCAGAGTAAAAAGCCGTCAAGGCAGCCATGTTGTTGCAGTTTTGCACTCCCCTTGGGATGCCTTTGGCAGCTGCGGTGTGCATCGAGCTGTGGGCTCTTTGGTTTCTGAGATGCTAACCCTAGGCGTAACCCTAACCCTAACCCTAGGCAGGAAAATCGGTTTAGGTCCAGGGCTGGTCCAGAGTAAAAAGCCGCTGGGGCAGCCATGTTGTTGCAGTTTTGCACTCCCCTTGGGATGCCTTTGGCAGCTGCGGTGTGCATCGAGCCGTGGGCTCTTTGGTTTCCGAGACGCTAACCCTAGGCGTAACCCTAACCCTAACCCTAGGCAGGAAAATCGGTTTAGGGCCAGGGCTGGTCCCGACTAAAAAGCCGGTGCGGCAGCCATGTTGTTGCAGTTTTGCACTCCCCTTGGGGTGCCTTTGGCAGCTGCGGTGTGCATCGAGCCATGGGCTCTTTGGTTTCCGAGACGCTAACCCTAGGCGTAACCCTAACCCTAACCCTAGGCAGGAAAATCGGTTTAGGGCCAGGGCTGGTCCCGAGTAAAAAGCCGCTGCGGCAGACATGTTGTTGCAGTTTTGCACTCCCCTTGGGATGCCTTTGGCAGCTGCGGTGTGCATCGAGCCGTGGGCTCTTTGGTTTCCGAGACGCTAACCCTAGGCGTAACCCTAACCCTAACCCTAGGCAGGAAAATCAGTTTAGGGCCAGGGCTGGTCCAGAGTAAAAAGCCGTCAAGGCAGCCATATTGCTGCAGTTTTGCACTCCACTTGGGATGCCTTTGGCAGCTGCGGTGTGCATCGAGCCGTGGGCTCTTTGGTTTCCGAGGTGCTAACCCTAGGCGTAACCCTAACCCTAACCCTAGGCAGGAAAATCGGTTTAGGGCCAGGGCTGGTCCAGAGTAAAAAGCCGCTGGGGCAGCCATGTTGTTGCAGTTTTGCACTCCCCTTGGGATGCCTTTGGCAGTTGCGGTGTGCATCGAGCCGTGGGCTCTTTGGTTTCTGAGACGCTAACCCTAGGCGTAACCCTAACCCTAACCCTAGGCAGGAAAATCGGTTTAGGGCCAGGGCTGGTCCAGAGTAAAAAGCCGTCAAGGCAGCCATGTTGTTGCAGTTTTGCACTCCCCTTGGGATGCCTTTGGCAGCTGCGGTGTGCATCGAGGTGTGGGCTCTTTGGTTTCTGAGACGCTAACCCTAGGCGTAACCCTAACCCTAACCCTAGGCAGGAAAATCAGTTTAGGGCCAGGGCTGGTCCAGAGTAAAAAGCCGTCAAGGCAGCCATGTTGTTGCAGTTTTGCACTCCCCTTGGCGTGACTTTGGCAGCTGCGGTGTGCATCGAGCCGTGGGCTCTTTGGTTTCCGAGACGCTAACCCTAGGCGTAACCCTAATCCTAACCCTAGGCAGGAAAATCGGTTTAGGGCCAGGGCTGGTCCTGAGTAAAAAGCCGTCAAGGCAGCCATGTTGTTGCAGTTTTGCACTCCCCTTGGGATGCCTTTGGCAGCTGCGGTGCGCCTGGAGCCGTGGGCTCTTTGGTTTCCGAGACGCTAACCCTAGGCGTAACCCTAACCCTAACCCTAGGCAGGAAAATCATTTTCGGGGCAGGTGTTATCCCAATTAAAAGCCGCTGCGGCAGCCATGTTGTTGCAGTTTTGCACTCCCCTTGGGATGCCTTTGGCAGCTGCGGTGTGCATCGAGCCGTGGGCTCTTTGGTTTCCGAGACGCTAACCCTAGGCGTAACCCTAACCCTAACCCTAGGCAGGAAAATCGGTTTAGGGCCAGGGCTGGTCCCGACTAAAAAGCCGGTGCGGCAGCCAGGTTTTTTCAGTTTTGCACTCCCCTTGGGGTGCCTTTGGCAGCTGCGGTGTGCATCGAGCCGTGGACTCTTTGGTTTCTGAGACGCTAACCCTAGGCGTAACCCTAACCCTAACCCTAGGCAGGAAAATCGGTTTAGGGCCAGGGCTGGTCCAGAGTAAAAAGCCGTCAAGGCAGCCATGTTGTTGCAGTTTTGCACTCCCCTTGGGATGCCTTTGGCAGCTGCGGTGTGCATCGAGCCGTGGGCTCTTTGGTTTCCGAGACGCTAACCCTAGGCGTAACCCTAACCCTAACCCTAGGCAGGAAAATCGGTTTCGGGGCAGGTGTTATCCCAAATAAAAAGCCGCTGCGGCAGCCATGTTGTTGCAGTTTTGCACTCCCCTTGGGATGCCTTTGGCAGCTGCGGTGTGCATCGAGCCGTGGGCTCTTTGGTTTCCGAGACGCTAACCCTAGGCGTAACCCTAACCCTAACCCTAGGCAGGAAAATCGGTTTAGGGCCAGGGCTGGTCCCGAGTAAAAAGCCGGTGCGGCAGCCAGGTTTTTTCAGTTTTGCACTCCCCTTGGGGTGCCTTTGGCAGCTGCGGTGTGCATCGAGCCGTGGACTCTTTGGTTTCTGAGACGCTAACCCTAGGCGTAACCCTAACCCTAACCCTAGGCAGGAAAATCGGTTTAGGGCCAGGGCTGGTCCAGAGTAAAAAGCCGTCAACGCAGCCATGTTGTTGCAGTTTTGCACTCCCCTTGGCATGCCTTTGGCAGCTGCGGTGTGCATCGAGCCGTGGGCTCTTTGGTTTCCGAGACGCTAACCCTAGGCGTAACCCTAACCCTTACCCTAGGCAGGAAAATCGGTTTAGGGCCAGGGCTGGTCGAGAGTAAAAAGCCGTCAAGGCAGCCATGTTGTTGAGTTTTTGCGCTCCCCTTGGGATGCCTTTGGCAGCTGCGGTGTGCATCGAGCCGTGGGCTCTTTGGTTTCCGAGACGCTAACCCTAGGCGTAACCCTAACCCTAACCCTAGGCAGGAAAATCATTTTCGGGGCAGGTGTTATCCCGAATAAAAAGCCGCTGCGGCAGCCATGTTGTTGCAGTTTTGCACTCCCCTTGGGATGCCGTTGGCAGCTGCTATGTGCATCGAGCTGTGGGCTCTTTGGTTTCCGAGACGCTAACCCTAGGCGTACCCCTAACCCTAACCCTAGGCTGGAAAATCGGTTTAGGGCCAGGGCTGGTCCAGAGTAAAAAGCCGTCAAGGCAGCCATGTTGTTGCAGTTTTGCACTCCCCTTGGGATGCCTTTGGCAGCTGCGGTGTGCATCGAGCCGTGGGCTCTTTGGTTTCCGAGACGCTAACCCTAGGCGTAACCCTAACCCTAACCCTAGGCAGGAAAATCGGTTTAGGGCCAGGGCTGGTCCAGAGTAAAAAGCCGCTGGGGCAGCCATGGTGTTGCAGTTTTGCACTCCCCTTGGGATGCCTTTGGCAGCTGCGGTGTGCATCGAGCCGTGGGCTCTTTGGTTTCTGAGATGCTAACACTAGGGGTAACCCTAACCCAACACGAGCTAGGAAAATCGGTTTAGAGCCAGGGCTGGTCCAGAGTAAAAAGCCGTCAAGGCAGCCATGTTGTTGCAGTTTTGCACTCCCCTTGGGATGCCTTTGGCAGCTGCGGTGTGCATCGCGCCGTGGGCTCTTTGGTTTCCGAGACGCTAACCCTAGGCGTAACCCTAACCCTAACCCTAGGCAGGAACATCATTTTAGGGGCAGGTGTTATCCCGAATAAAAAGCTGCTGCGGCAGCCATGTTGTTGCAGTTTTGCACTCCCCTTGGGATGCCTTTGGCAGCTGCGGTGTGCATCGCGCCGTGGGCTCTTTGGTTTCCGAGACGCTAACCCTAGGCGTAATCCTAACCCTAACCCTAGGCAGGAAAATCGGTTTAGGACCTGGGCTGGTCCAGAGTAAAAACCTGTCAAGGCAGCCATGTTGTTTCAGTTTTGCACTCCCCTTGGGATACCTTTGGCAGCTGCGGTGTGCATCGAGGTGTAGGCTCTTTGGTTTCCGAGACGCTAACCCTAGGCGTAACCCTAACCCTAACCCTAGGCAGGAAAATCGGTTTAGGGCCAGTGGTGGTCCAGAGTAAAAAGCCGTCAAGGCAGCCATGTTGTTGCAGTTTTGCACTCCCCTTGGGATGCCTTTGGCAGCTGCGGTGTGCATCGAGCCGTGGGCTCTTTGGTTTCCGAGACGCTAACCCTAGGCGTAACCCTAACCCTAACCCTAGGCAGGAAAATCGGTTTAGGGCCAGGGCTGGTCCAGAGTAAAAAGCCCTCAAGGCAGCCATGTTGTTGCAGTTTTGCACTCCCCTTGGGATGCCTTTGGCAGCTGCGGTGTGCATCGAGCCGTGGGCTCTTTGGTTTCCGAGACGCTAACCCTAGGCGTAACCCTAACCCTAACCCTAGGCAGGAAAATCATTTTCGGGGCAGGTGTTATCCCGAATAAAAAGCCGCTGCGGCAGCCATGTTGTTGCAGTTTTGCACTCCCCTTGGGATGCCGTTGGCAGCTGCTATGTGCATCGAGCTGTGGGCTCTTTGGTTTCCGAGACGCTAACCCTAGGCGTACCCCTAACCCTAACCCTAGGCTGGAAAATCGGTTTAGGGCCAGGGCTGGTCCAGAGTAAAAAGCCGTCAAGGCAGCCATGTTGTTGCAGTTTTGCACTCCCCTTGGGATGCCTTTGGCAGCTGCGGTGTGCATCGAGCCGTGGGCTCTTTGGTTTCCGAGACGCTAACCCTAGGCGTAACCCTAACCCTAACCCTAGGCAGGAAAATCGGTTTAGGGCCAGGGCTGGTCCAGAGTAAAAAGCCGCTGGGGCAGCCATGGTGTTGCAGTTTTGCACTCCCCTTGGGATGCCTTTGGCAGCTGCGGTGTGCATCGAGCCGTGGGCTCTTTGGTTTCTGAGATGCTAACACTAGGGGTAACCCTAACCCAACACGAGCTAGGAAAATCGGTTTAGAGCCAGGGCTGGTCCAGAGTAAAAAGCCGTCAAGGCAGCCATGTTGTTGCAGTTTTGCACTCCCCTTGGGATGCCTTTGGCAGCTGCGGTGTGCATCGCGCCGTGGGCTCTTTGGTTTCCGAGACGCTAACCCTAGGCGTAACCCTAACCCTAACCCTAGGCAGGAACATCATTTTAGGGGCAGGTGTTATCCCGAATAAAAAGCTGCTGCGGCAGCCATGTTGTTGCAGTTTTGCACTCCCCTTGGGATGCCTTTGGCAGCTGCGGTGTGCATCGCGCCGTGGGCTCTTTGGTTTCCGAGACGCTAACCCTAGGCGTAATCCTAACCCTAGGCAGGAAAATCGGTTTAGGACCTGGGCTGGTCCAGAGTAAAAACCTGTCAAGGCAGCCATGTTGTTTCAGTTTTGCACTCCCCTTGGGATACCTTTGGCAGCTGCGGTGTGCATCGAGGTGTAGGCTCTTTGGTTTCCGAGACGCTAACCCTAGGCGTAACCCTAACCCTAACCCTAGGCAGGAAAATCGGTTTAGGGCCAGTGGTGGTCCAGAGTAAAAAGCCGTCAAGGCAGCCATGTTGTTGCAGTTTTGCACTCCCCTTGGGATGCCTTTGGCAGCTGCGGTGTGCATCGAGCCGTGGGCTCTTTGGTTTCCGAGACGCTAACCCTAGGCGTAACCCTAACCCTAACCCTAGGCAGGAAAATCGGTTTAGGGCCAGGGCTGGTCCAGAGTAAAAAGCCCTCAAGGCAGCCATGTTGTTGCAGTTTTGCACTCCCCTTGGGATGCCTTTGGCAGCTGCGGTGTGCATCGAGCCGTGGGCTCTTTGGTTTCCGAGACGCTAACCCTAGGCGTAACCCTAACCCTAACCCTAGGCAGGAAAATCGGTTTAGGGCCAGGGCTGGTCCCGACTAAAAAGCCGTCAAGGCAGCCATGTTGTTGCAGTTTTGCACTCCCCTTGGGATGCCTTGGCAGCTGCGGTGTGCATCGAGCCGTGGGCTCTTTGGTTTCCGAGACGCTAATCCTAGGCGTAACCCTAACCCTAACCCTAGGCAGGAAAATCGGTTTAGGGCCAGGGCTGGTCCCGAGTAAAAAGCCGTCAAGGCAGCCATGTTATTGCAGTTTTGCACTCCCCTTGGGATGCCTTTGGCAGCTGCGGTGTGCATCGAGCCGTGGGCTCTTTGGTTTCCGAGACGCTAACCCTAGGCGTAACCCTAACCCTAACCCTAGGCAGGAAAATCGGTTTAGGGCCAGGGCTGGTCCAGAGTAAAAAGCCGTCAAGGCAGCCATGTTGTTGCAGTTTTGCACTCCCCTTGGGATGCCTTTGGCAGCTGCGGTGTGCATCGAGCCGTGGGCTCTTTGGTTTCCGAGACGCTAACCCTAGGCGTAACCCTAACCCTAACCCTAGGCAGGAAAATCGGTTTAGGGCCAGGGCTGGTCCAGAGTAAAAAGCCGTCAAGGCAGCCATGTTGTTGCAGTTTTGCACTCCCCTTGGGATGCCTTTGGCAGCTGCGGTGTGCATCGAGCCGTGGGCTCTTTGGTTTCCGAGACGCTAACCCTAGGCGTAACCCTAACCCTAACCCTAGGCAGGAAAATCGGTTTAGGGCCAGGGCTGGTCCCGAGTAAAAAGCCGTCAAGGCAGCCATGTTATTGCAGTTTTGCACTCCCCTTGGGATGCCTTTGGCAGCTGCGGTGTGCATCGAGCCGTGGGCTCTTTGGTTTCCGAGACGCTAACCCTAGGCGTAACCCTAACCCTAACCCTAGGCAGGAAAATCGGTTTAGGGCCAGGGCTGGTCCCGAGTAAAAAGCCGTCAAGGCAGCCATGTTATTGCAGTTTTGCACTCCCCTTGGGATGCCTTTGGCAGCTGCGGTGTGCATCGAGCCGTGGGCTCTTTGGTTTCCGAGACGCTAACCCTAGGCGTAACCCTAACCCTAACCCTAGGCAGGAAAATCGGTTTAGGGCCAGGGCTGGTCCAGAGTAAAAAGCCGTCAAGGCAGCCATATTGCTGCAGTTTTGCACTCCACTTGGGATGCCTTTGGCAGCTGCGGTGTGCATCGAGCCGTGGGCTCTTTGGTTTCCGAGGTGCTAACCCTAGGCGTAACCCTAACCCTAACCCTAGGCAGGAAAATCGGTTTAGGGCCAGGGCTGGTCCAGAGTAAAAAGCCGCTGGGGCAGCCATGTTGTTGCAGTTTTGCACTCCCCTTGGGATGCCTTTGGCAGCTGCGGTGTGCATCGAGCCGTGGGCTCTTTGGTTTCTGAGATGCTAACACTAGGGGTAACCCTAACCCAACACGAGCTAGGAAAATCGGTTTAGAGCCAGGGCTGGTCCAGAGTAAAAAGCCGTCAAGGCAGCCATGTTGTTGCAGTTTTGCACTCCCCTTGGGATGCCTTTGGCAGCTGCGGTGTGCATCGCGCCGTGGGCTCTTTGGTTTCCGAGACGCTAACCCTAGGCGTAACCCTAACCCTAACCCTAGGCAGGAAAATCATTTTAGGGGCAGGTGTTATCCCGAATAAAAAGCTGCTGCGGCAGCCATGTTGTTGCAGTTTTGCACTCCCCTTGGGATGCCTTTGGCAGCTGCGGTGTGCATCGCGCCGTGGGCTCTTTGGTTTCCGAGACGCTAACCCTAGGCGTAATCCTAACCCTAACCCTAGGCAGGAAAATCGGTTTAGGGCCAGGGCTGGTCCCGAGTAAAAAGCCGTCAAGGCAGCCATGTTATTGCAGTTTTGCACTCCCCTTGGGATGCCTTTGGCAGCTGCGGTGTGCATCGAGCCGTGGGCTCTTTGGTTTCCGAGACGCTAACCCTAGGCGTAACCCTAACCCTAACCCTAGGCAGGAAAATCGGTTTAGGGCCAGGGCTGGTCCAGAGTAAAAAGCCGTCAAGGCAGCCATATTGCTGCAGTTTTGCACTCCACTTGGGATGCCTTTGGCAGCTGCGGTGTGCATCGAGCCGTGGGCTCTTTGGTTTCCGAGGTGCTAACCCTAGGCGTAACCCTAACCCTAACCCTAGGCAGGAAAATCGGTTTAGGGCCAGGGCTGGTCCAGAGTAAAAAGCCGCTGGGGCAGCCATGTTGTTGCAGTTTTGCACTCCCCTTGGGATGCCTTTGGCAGCTGCGGTGTGCATCGAGCCGTGGGCTCTTTGGTTTCTGAGATGCTAACACTAGGGGTAACCCTAACCCAACACGAGCTAGGAAAATCGGTTTAGAGCCAGGGCTGGTCCAGAGTAAAAAGCCGTCAAGGCAGCCATGTTGTTGCAGTTTTGCACTCCCCTTGGGATGCCTTTGGCAGCTGCGGTGTGCATCGCGCCGTGGGCTCTTTGGTTTCCGAGACGCTAACCCTAGGCGTAACCCTAACCCTAACCCTAGGCAGGAAAATCATTTTAGGGGCAGGTGTTATCCCGAATAAAAAGCTGCTGCGGCAGCCATGTTGTTGCAGTTTTGCACTCCCCTTGGGATGCCTTTGGCAGCTGCGGTGTGCATCGCGCCGTGGGCTCTTTGGTTTCCGAGACGCTAACCCTAGGCGTAATCCTAACCCTAACCCTAGGCAGGAAAATCGGTTTAGGACCTGGGCTGGTCCAGAGTAAAAACCTGTCAAGGCAGCCATGTTGTTTCAGTTTTGCACTCCCCTTGGGATACCTTTGGCAGCTGCGGTGTGCATCGAGCCAGGGGCTCTTTGGTTTCCGAGACGCTAACCCTAGGCGTAACCCTAACCCTAACCCTAGGCAGGAAAATCGGTTTAGGGCCAGGGCTGGTCCAGAGTAAAAAGCCGACATGGCAGCCATGTTGTTGCAGTTTTGCACTCCCCTTGGGATGCCTTTGGCAGCTGCGGTGTGCATCGAGCCGTGGGCTCTTTGGTTTCCGAGACGCTAACCCTAGGCGTAACCCTAACCCTAACCCTAGGCAGGAAAATCGGTTTAGGGCCAGGGCTGGTCCCGAGTAAAAAGCCGTCAAGGCAGCCATGTTTTTGCAGTTTTGCACTAACCCTTGAGATGCCTTTGGCAGCTGCGGTGTGCATCGTGCCGTGGGCTCTTTGGTTTCCGAGACGCTAACCCTAGGCGTAACCCTAACCCTAACCCTAGGCAGGAAAATCGGTTTAGGGCCAGGGCTGGTCCAGAGTAAAAAGCCGCTGGGGCAGCCATGTTGTTGCAGTTTTGCACTCCCCTTGGGATGCCTTTGGCAGCTGCGGTGTGCATCGAGCCGTGGGCTCTTTGGTTTCCGAGACGCTAACCCTAGGCGTAACCCTAACCCTAACCCTAGGCAGGAAAATCGGTTTAGGGCCAGGGCTGGTGCAGAGTAAATAGCCGCTGGGGCAGCCATGTTGTTGCAGTTTTGCACTCCCCTTGGGATGCCTTTGGCAGCTGGGGTGCGCCTGGAGCCGTGGGCTCTTTGGTTTCCGAGACGCTAACCCTAGGCGTAACCCTAACCCTAACCCTAGGCAGGAAAATCGGTTTAGAGCCAGGGCTGGTCCAGAGTAAAAAGCCGTCAAGGCAGCCATGTTGTTGCAGTTTTGCACTCCCCTTGGGATGCCTTTGGCAGCTGCGGTGTGCATCGCGCCGTGGGCTCTTTGGTTTCCGAGACGCTAACCCTAGGCGTAACCCTAACCCTAACCCTAGGCAGGAAAATCATTTTAGGGGCAGGTGTTATCCCGAATAAAAAGCTGCTGCGGCAGCCATGTTGTTGCAGTTTTGCACTCCCCTTGGGATGCCTTTGGCAGCTGCGGTGTGCATCGCGCCGTGGGCTCTTTGGTTTCCGAGACGCTAACCCTAGGCGTAATCCTAACCCTAACCCTAGGCAGGAAAATCGGTTTAGGACCTGGGCTGGTCCAGAGTAAAAACCTGTCAAGGCAGCCATGTTGTTTCAGTTTTGCACTCCCCTTGGGATACCTTTGGCAGCTGCGGTGTGCATCGAGCCAGGGGCTCTTTGGTTTCCGAGACGCTAACCCTAGGCGTAACCCTAACCCTAACCCTAGGCAGGAAAATCGGTTTAGGGCCAGGGCTGGTCCAGAGTAAAAAGCCGACATGGCAGCCATGTTGTTGCAGTTTTGCACTCCCCTTGGGATGCCTTTGGCAGCTGCGGTGTGCATCGAGCCGTGGGCTCTTTGGTTTCCGAGACGCTAACCCTAGGCGTAACCCTAACCCTAACCCTAGGCAGGAAAATCGGTTTAGGGCCAGGGCTGGTCCCGAGTAAAAAGCCGTCAAGGCAGCCATGTTTTTGCAGTTTTGCACTAACCCTTGAGATGCCTTTGGCAGCTGCGGTGTGCATCGTGCCGTGGGCTCTTTGGTTTCCGAGACGCTAACCCTAGGCGTAACCCTAACCCTAACCCTAGGCAGGAAAATCGGTTTAGGGCCAGGGCTGGTCCAGAGTAAAAAGCCGCTGGGGCAGCCATGTTGTTGCAGTTTTGCACTCCCCTTGGGATGCCTTTGGCAGCTGCGGTGTGCATCGAGCCGTGGGCTCTTTGGTTTCCGAGACGCTAACCCTAGGCGTAACCCTAACCCTAACCCTAGGCAGGAAAATCGGTTTAGGGCCAGGGCTGGTGCAGAGTAAATAGCCGCTGGGGCAGCCATGTTGTTGCAGTTTTGCACTCCCCTTGGGATGCCTTTGGCAGCTGGGGTGCGCCTGGAGCCGTGGGCTCTTTGGTTTCCGAGACGCTAACCCTAGGCGTAACCCTAACCCTAACCCTAGGCAGGAAAATCGGTTTAGGGCCAGGGCTGGTCCAGAGTAAAAAGCCGTCAAGGCAGCCATGTTGTTGCAGTTTTGCACTCCCCTTGGGATGCCTTTGGCAGCTGCGGTGTGCATCGCGCCGTGGGCTCTTTGGTTTCCGAGACGCTAACCCTAGGCGTAATCCTAACCCTAACCCTAGGCAGGAAAATCGGTTTAGGACCTGGGCTGGTCCAGAGTAAAAACCTGTCAAGGCAGCCATGTTGTTTCAGTTTTGCACTCCCCTTGGGATACCTTTGGCAGCTGCGGTGTGCATCGAGGTGTAGGCTCTTTGGTTTCCGAGACGCTAACCCTAGGCGTAACCCTAACCCTAACCCTAGGCAGGAAAATCGGTTTAGGGCCAGTGGTGGTCCAGAGTAAAAAGCCGTCAAGGCAGCCATGTTGTTGCAGTTTTGCACTCCCCTTGGGATGCCTTTGGCAGCTGCGGTGTGCATCGAGCCGTGGGCTCTTTGGTTTCCGAGACGCTAACCCTAGGCGTAACCCTAACCCTAACCCTAGGCAGGAAAATCGGTTTAGGGCCAGGGCTGGTCCAGAGTAAAAAGCCCTCAAGGCAGCCATGTTGTTGCAGTTTTGCACTCCCCTTGGGATGCCTTTGGCAGCTGCGGTGTGCATCGAGCCGTGGGCTCTTTGGTTTCCGAGACGCTAACCCTAGGCGTAACCCTAACCCTAACCCTAGGCAGGAAAATCGGTTTAGGGCCAGGGCTGGTCCCGACTAAAAAGCCGTCAAGGCAGCCATGTTGTTGCAGTTTTGCACTCCCCTTGGGATGCCTTGGCAGCTGCGGTGTGCATCGAGCCGTGGGCTCTTTGGTTTCCGAGACGCTAATCCTAGGCGTAACCCTAACCCTAACCCTAGGCAGGAAAATCGGTTTAGGGCCAGGGCTGGTCCCGAGTAAAAAGCCGTCAAGGCAGCCATGTTATTGCAGTTTTGCACTCCCCTTGGGATGCCTTTGGCAGCTGCGGTGTGCATCGAGCCGTGGGCTCTTTGGTTTCCGAGACGCTAACCCTAGGCGTAACCCTAACCCTAACCCTAGGCAGGAAAATCGGTTTAGGGCCAGGGCTGGTCCAGAGTAAAAAGCCGTCAAGGCAGCCATGTTGTTGCAGTTTTGCACTCCCCTTGGGATGCCTTTGGCAGCTGCGGTGTGCATCGAGCCGTGGGCTCTTTGGTTTCCGAGACGCTAACCCTAGGCGTAACCCTAACCCTAACCCTAGGCAGGAAAATCGGTTTAGGGCCAGGGCTGGTCCAGAGTAAAAAGCCGTCAAGGCAGCCATGTTGTTGCAGTTTTGCACTCCCCTTGGGATGCCTTTGGCAGCTGCGGTGTGCATCGAGCCGTGGGCTCTTTGGTTTCCGAGACGCTAACCCTAGGCGTAACCCTAACCCTAACCCTAGGCAGGAAAATCGGTTTAGGGCCAGGGCTGGTCCCGAGTAAAAAGCCGTCAAGGCAGCCATGTTATTGCAGTTTTGCACTCCCCTTGGGATGCCTTTGGCAGCTGCGGTGTGCATCGAGCCGTGGGCTCTTTGGTTTCCGAGACGCTAACCCTAGGCGTAACCCTAACCCTAACCCTAGGCAGGAAAATCGGTTTAGGGCCAGGGCTGGTCCCGAGTAAAAAGCCGTCAAGGCAGCCATGTTATTGCAGTTTTGCACTCCCCTTGGGATGCCTTTGGCAGCTGCGGTGTGCATCGAGCCGTGGGCTCTTTGGTTTCCGAGACGCTAACCCTAGGCGTAACCCTAACCCTAACCCTAGGCAGGAAAATCGGTTTAGGGCCAGGGCTGGTCCAGAGTAAAAAGCCGTCAAGGCAGCCATATTGCTGCAGTTTTGCACTCCACTTGGGATGCCTTTGGCAGCTGCGGTGTGCATCGAGCCGTGGGCTCTTTGGTTTCCGAGGTGCTAACCCTAGGCGTAACCCTAACCCTAACCCTAGGCAGGAAAATCGGTTTAGGGCCAGGGCTGGTCCAGAGTAAAAAGCCGCTGGGGCAGCCATGTTGTTGCAGTTTTGCACTCCCCTTGGGATGCCTTTGGCAGCTGCGGTGTGCATCGAGCCGTGGGCTCTTTGGTTTCTGAGATGCTAACACTAGGGGTAACCCTAACCCAACACGAGCTAGGAAAATCGGTTTAGAGCCAGGGCTGGTCCAGAGTAAAAAGCCGTCAAGGCAGCCATGTTGTTGCAGTTTTGCACTCCCCTTGGGATGCCTTTGGCAGCTGCGGTGTGCATCGCGCCGTGGGCTCTTTGGTTTCCGAGACGCTAACCCTAGGCGTAACCCTAACCCTAACCCTAGGCAGGAAAATCATTTTAGGGGCAGGTGTTATCCCGAATAAAAAGCTGCTGCGGCAGCCATGTTGTTGCAGTTTTGCACTCCCCTTGGGATGCCTTTGGCAGCTGCGGTGTGCATCGCGCCGTGGGCTCTTTGGTTTCCGAGACGCTAACCCTAGGCGTAATCCTAACCCTAACCCTAGGCAGGAAAATCGGTTTAGGGCCAGGGCTGGTCCCGAGTAAAAAGCCGTCAAGGCAGCCATGTTATTGCAGTTTTGCACTCCCCTTGGGATGCCTTTGGCAGCTGCGGTGTGCATCGAGCCGTGGGCTCTTTGGTTTCCGAGACGCTAACCCTAGGCGTAACCCTAACCCTAACCCTAGGCAGGAAAATCGGTTTAGGGCCAGGGCTGGTCCAGAGTAAAAAGCCGTCAAGGCAGCCATATTGCTGCAGTTTTGCACTCCACTTGGGATGCCTTTGGCAGCTGCGGTGTGCATCGAGCCGTGGGCTCTTTGGTTTCCGAGGTGCTAACCCTAGGCGTAACCCTAACCCTAACCCTAGGCAGGAAAATCGGTTTAGGGCCAGGGCTGGTCCAGAGTAAAAAGCCGCTGGGGCAGCCATGTTGTTGCAGTTTTGCACTCCCCTTGGGATGCCTTTGGCAGCTGCGGTGTGCATTGAGCCGTGGGCTCTTTGGTTTCTGAGATGCTAACACTAGGGGTAACCCTAACCCAACACGAGCTAGGAAAATCGGTTTAGAGCCAGGGCTGGTCCAGAGTAAAAAGCCGTCAAGGCAGCCATGTTGTTGCAGTTTTGCACTCCCCTTGGGATGCCTTTGGCAGCTGCGGTGTGCATCGCGCCGTGGGCTCTTTGGTTTCCGAGACGCTAACCCTAGGCGTAACCCTAACCCTAACCCTAGGCAGGAAAATCATTTTAGGGGCAGGTGTTATCCCGAATAAAAAGCTGCTGCGGCAGCCATGTTGTTGCAGTTTTGCACTCCCCTTGGGATGCCTTTGGCAGCTGCGGTGTGCATCGCGCCGTGGGCTCTTTGGTTTCCGAGACGCTAACCCTAGGCGTAATCCTAACCCTAACCCTAGGCAGGAAAATCGGTTTAGGACCTGGGCTGGTCCAGAGTAAAAACCTGTCAAGGCAGCCATGTTGTTTCAGTTTTGCACTCCCCTTGGGATACCTTTGGCAGCTGCGGTGTGCATCGAGCCAGGGGCTCTTTGGTTTCCGAGACGCTAACCCTAGGCGTAACCCTAACCCTAACCCTAGGCAGGAAAATCGGTTTAGGGCCAGGGCTGGTCCAGAGTAAAAAGCCGACATGGCAGCCATGTTGTTGCAGTTTTGCACTCCCCTTGGGATGCCTTTGGCAGCTGCGGTGTGCATCGAGCCGTGGGCTCTTTGGTTTCCGAGACGCTAACCCTAGGCGTAACCCTAACCCTAACCCTAGGCAGGAAAATCGGTTTAGGGCCAGGGCTGGTCCCGAGTAAAAAGCCGTCAAGGCAGCCATGTTTTTGCAGTTTTGCACTAACCCTTGAGATGCCTTTGGCAGCTGCGGTGTGCATCGTGCCGTGGGCTCTTTGGTTTCCGAGACGCTAACCCTAGGCGTAACCCTAACCCTAACCCTAGGCAGGAAAATCGGTTTAGGGCCAGGGCTGGTCCAGAGTAAAAAGCCGCTGGGGCAGCCATGTTGTTGCAGTTTTGCACTCCCCTTGGGATGCCTTTGGCAGCTGCGGTGTGCATCGAGCCGTGGGCTCTTTGGTTTCCGAGACGCTAACCCTAGGCGTAACCCTAACCCTAACCCTAGGCAGGAAAATCGGTTTAGGGCCAGGGCTGGTGCAGAGTAAATAGCCGCTGGGGCAGCCATGTTGTTGCAGTTTTGCACTCCCCTTGGGATGCCTTTGGCAGCTGGGGTGCGCCTGGAGCCGTGGGCTCTTTGGTTTCCGAGACGCTAACCCTAGGCGTAACCCTAACCCTAACCCTAGGCAGGAAAATCGGTTTAGGGCCAGGGCTGGTCCAGAGTAAAAAGCCGTCAAGGCAGCCATGTTGTTGCAGTTTTGCACTCCCCTTGGGATGCCTTTGGCAGCTGCGGTGTGCATCGAGCCGTGGGCTCTTTGGTTTCTGAGACGCTAACCCTAGGCGTAACCCTAACCCTAACCCTAGGCAGGAAAATCGGTTTAGGGCCAGGGCTGGTCCCGAGTAAAAAGCCGTCAAGGCAGCCATGTTATTGCAGTTTTGCACTCCCCTTGGGATGCCTTTGGCAGCTGCGGTGTGCATCGAGCCGTGGGCTCTTTGGTTTCCGAGACGCTAACCCTAGGCATAACCCAAACCCTAACCCTAGGCAGGAAAATCAGTTTCGGGGCAGGTGTTTTCCCGAAAAAAAAGCCGCTGGGGCAGCAATGTTGTTGCAGTTTTGCAGTCCCCTTGGGATGCCTTTGGCAGCTGCGGTGTGCATCGAGCCGTGGGCTCTTTGGTTTCCGAGACGCTAACCCTAGGCGTAACCCTAACCCTAACCCTAGGCAGGAAAATCGGTTTAGGGCCAGGGCTGGTCCCGAGTAAAAAGCCATCAAGGCAGCCATGTTGTTGCAGTTTTGCACTCCCCTTGGGATGCCTTTGGCAGCTGCGGTGTGCATCGAGCCGTGGGCTCTTTGGTTTCCGAGACGCTAACCCTAGGCGTAACCCTAACCCTAACTCTAGGCAGGAAAATCGGTTTAGGGCCAGGGCTGGTCCAGAGTAAAAAGCCGTCAAGGCAGCCATGTTGTTGCAGTTTTGCACTCCCCTTGGGATGCCTTTGGCAGCTGCGGTGTGCATCGAGCTGTGGGCTCTTTGGTTTCTGAGATGCTAACCCTAGGCGTAACCCTAACCCTAACCCTAGGCAGGAAAATCGGTTTAGGTCCAGAGCTGGTCCAGAGTAAAAAGCCGCTGGGGCAGCCATGTTGTTGCAGTTTTGCACTCCCCTTGGGATGCCTTTGGCAGCTGCGGTGTGCATCGAGCCGTGGGCTCTTTGGTTTCCGAGACGCTAACCCTAGGCGTAACCCTAACCCTAACCCTAGGCAGGAAAATCGGTTTAGGGCCAGGGCTGGTCCCGACTAAAAAGCCGGTGCGGCAGCCATGTTGTTGCAGTTTTGCACTCCCCTTGGGGTGCCTTTGGCAGCTGCGGTGTGCATCGAGCCGTGGGCTCTTTGGTTTCCGAGACGCTAACCCTAGGCGTAACCCTAACCCTAACCCTAGGCAGGAAAATCGGTTTAGGGCCAGGGCTGGTCCCGAGTAAAAAGCCGCTGCGGCAGACATGTTGTTGCAGTTTTGCACTCCCCTTGGGATGCCTTTGGCAGCTGCGGTGTGCATCGAGCCGTGGGCTCTTTGGTTTCCGAGACGCTAACCCTAGGCGTAACCCTAACCCTAACCCTAGGCAGGAAAATCAGTTTAGGGCCAGGGCTGGTCCAGAGTAAAAAGCCGTCAAGGCAGCCATATTGCTGCAGTTTTGCACTCCACTTGGGATGCCTTTGGCAGCTGCGGTGTGCATCGAGCCGTGGGCTCTTTGGTTTCCGAGGTGCTAACCCTAGGCGTAACCCTAACCCTAACCCTAGGCAGGAAAATCGGTTTAGGGCCAGGGCTGGTCCAGAGTAAAAAGCTGCTGGGGCAGCCATGTTGTTGCAGTTTTGCACTCCCCTTGGGATGCCTTTGGCAGCTGCGGTGTGCATCGAGCCGTGGGCTCTTTGGTTTCCGAGACGCTAACCCTAGGCGTAACCCTAACCCTAACCCTAGGCAGGAAAATCGGTTTAGGGCCAGGGCTGGTCCAGAGTAAAAAGCCGTCAAGGCAGCCATGTTGTTGCAGTTTTGCACTCCCCTTGGGATGCCTTTGGCAGCTGCGGTGTGCATCGAGGTGTGGGCTCTTTGGTTTCTGAGACGCTAACCCTAGGCGTAACCCTAACCCTAACCCTAGGCAGGAAAATCAGTTTAGGGCCAGGGCTGGTCCAGAGTAAAAAGCCGTCAAGGCAGCCATGTTGTTGCAGTTTTGCACTCCCCTTGGCGTGACTTTGGCAGCTGCGGTGTGCATCGAGCCGTGGGCTCTTTGGTTTCCGAGACGCTAACCCTAGGCGTAACCCTAATCCTAACCCTAGGCAGGAAAATCGGTTTAGGGCCAGGGCTGGTCCTGAGTAAAAAGCCGTCAAGGCAGCCATGTTGTTGCAGTTTTGCACTCCCCTTGGGATGCCTTTGGCAGCTGCGGTGCGCCTGGAGCCGTGGGCTCTTTGGTTTCCGAGACGCTAACCCTAGGCGTAACCCTAACCCTAACCCTAGGCAGGAAAATCATTTTCGGGGCAGGTGTTATCCCAAATAAAAAGCCGCTGCGGCAGCCATGTTGTTGCAGTTTTGCACTCCCCTTGGGATGCCTTTGGCAGCTGCGGTGTGCATCGAGCCGTGGGCTCTTTGGTTTCCGAGACGCTAACCCTAGGCGTAACCCTAACCCTAACCCTAGGCAGGAAAATCGGTTTAGGGCCAGGGCTGGTCCCGACTAAAAAGCCGGTGCGGCAGCCAGGTTTTTTCAGTTTTGCACTCCCCTTGGGGTGCCTTTGGCAGCTGCGGTGTGCATCGAGCCGTGGACTCTTTGGTTTCTGAGACGCTAACCCTAGGCGTAACCCTAACCCTAACCCTAGGCAGGAAAATCGGTTTAGGGCCAGGGCTGGTCCAGAGTAAAAAGCCGTCAAGGCAGCCATGTTGTTGCAGTTTTGCACTCCCCTTGGGATGCCTTTGGCAGCTGCGGTGTGCATCGAGCCGTGGGCTCTTTGGTTTCCGAGACGCTAACCCTAGGCGTAACCCTAACCCTAACCCTAGGCAGGAAAATCGGTTTAGGGCCAGGGCTGGTCCAGAGTAAAAAGCCGTCAACGCAGCCATGTTGTTGCAGTTTTGCACTCCCCTTGGCATGCCTTTGGCAGCTGCGGTGTGCATCGAGCCGTGGGCTCTTTGGTTTCCGAGACGCTAACCCTAGGCGTAACCCTAACCCTTACCCTAGGCAGGAAAATCGGTTTAGGGCCAGGGCTAGTCGAGAGTAAAAAGCCGTCAAGGCAGCCATGTTGTTGAGTTTTTGCGCTCCCCTTGGGATGCCTTTGGCAGCTGCGGTGTGCATCGAGCCGTGGGCTCTTTGGTTTCCGAGACGCTAACCCTAGGCGTAACCCTAACCCTAACCCTAGGCAGGAAAATCATTTTCGGGGCAGGTGTTATCCCGAATAAAAAGCCGCTGCGGCAGCCATGTTGTTGCAGTTTTGCACTCCCCTTGGGATGCCGTTGGCAGCTGCTATGTGCATCGAGCTGTGGGCTCTTTGGTTTCCGAGACGCTAACCCTAGGCGTACCCCTAGCCCTAACCCTAGGCTGGAAAATCGGTTTAGGGCCAGGGCTGGTCCAGAGTAAAAAGCCGTCAAGGCAGCCATGTTGTTGCAGTTTTGCACTCCCCTTGGGATGCCTTTGGCAGCTGCGGTGTGCATCGAGCTGTGGGCTCTTTGGTTTCCGAGACGCTAACCCTAGGCGTAACCCTAACCCTAACCCTAGGCAGGAAAATCGGTTTAGGGCCAGGGCTGGTCCAGAGTAAAAAGCCGCTGGGGCAGCCATGGTGTTGCAGTTTTGCACTCCCCTTGGGATGCCTTTGGCAGCTGCGGTGTGCATCGAGCCGTGGGCTCTTTGGTTTCTGAGATGCTAACACTAGGGGTAACCCTAACCCAACACGAGCTAGGAAAATCGGTTTAGAGCCAGGGCTGGTCCAGAGTAAAAAGCCGTCAAGGCAGCCATGTTGTTGCAGTTTTGCACTCCCCTTGGGATGCCTTTGGCAGCTGCGGTGTGCATCGCGCCGTGGGCTCTTTGGTTTCCGAGACGCTAACCCTAGGCGTAACCCTAACCCTAACCCTAGGCAGGAACATCATTTTAGGGGCAGGTGTTATCCCGAATAAAAAGCTGCTGCGGCAGCCATGTTGTTGCAGTTTTGCACTCCCCTTGGGATGCCTTTGGCAGCTGCGGTGTGCATCGCGCCGTGGGCTCTTTGGTTTCCGAGACGCTAACCCTAGGCGTAATCCTAACCCTAACCCTAGGCAGGAAAATCGGTTTAGGACCTGGGCTGGTCCAGAGTAAAAACCTGTCAAGGCAGCCATGTTGTTTCAGTTTTGCACTCCCCTTGGGATACCTTTGGCAGCTGCGGTGTGCATCGAGGTGTAGGCTCTTTGGTTTCCGAGACGCTAACCCTAGGCGTAACCCTAACCCTAACCCTAGGCAGGAAAATCGGTTTAGGGCCAGTGGTGGTCCAGAGTAAAAAGCCGTCAAGGCAGCCATGTTGTTGCAGTTTTGCACTCCCCTTGGGATGCCTTTGGCAGCTGCGGTGTGCATCGAGCCGTGGGCTCTTTGGTTTCCGAGACGCTAACCCTAGGCGTAACCCTAACCCTAACCCTAGGCAGGAAAATCGGTTTAGGGCCAGGGCTGGTCCAGAGTAAAAAGCCCTCAAGGCAGCCATGTTGTTGCAGTTTTGCACTCCCCTTGGGATGCCTTTGGCAGCTGCGGTGTGCATCGAGCCGTGGGCTCTTTGGTTTCCGAGACGCTAACCCTAGGCGTAACCCTAACCCTAACCCTAGGCAGGAAAATCGGTTTAGGGCCAGGGCTGGTCCCGAGTAAAAAGCCGTCAAGGCAGCCATGTTGTTGCAGTTTTGCACTCCCCTTGGCATGCCTTGGCAGCTGCGGTGTGCATCGAGCCGTGGGCTCTTTGGTTTCCGAGACGCTAATCCTAGGCGTAACCCTAACCCTAACCCTAGGCAGGAAAATCGGTTTAGGGCCAGGGCTGGTCCCGAGTAAAAAGCCGTCAAGGCAGCCATGTTATTGCAGTTTTGCACTCCCCTTGGGATGCCTTTGGCAGCTGCGGTGTGCATCGAGCCGTGGGCTCTTTGGTTTCCGAGACGCTAACCCTAGGCGTAACCCTAACCCTAACCCTAGGCAGGAAAATCGGTTTAGGGCCAGGGCTGGTCCAGAGTAAAAAGCCGTCAAGGCAGGCATGTTGTTGCAGTTTTGCACTCCCCTTGGGATGCCTTTGGCAGCTGCGGTGTGCATCGAGCCGTGGGCTCTTTGGTTTCCGAGACGCTAACCCTAGGCGTAACCCTAACCCTAACCCTAGGCAGGAAAATCGGTTTAGGGCCAGGGCTGGTCCAGAGTAAAAAGCCGTCAAGGCAGCCATGTTGTTGCAGTTTTGCACTCCCCTTGGGATGCCTTTGGCAGCTGCGGTGTGCATCGAGCCGTGGGCTCTTTGGTTTCCGAGACGCTAACCCTAGGCGTAACCCTAACCCTAACCCTAGGCAGGAAAATCGGTTTAGGGCCAGGGCTGGTCCCGAGTAAAAAGCCGTCAAGGCAGCCATGTTATTGCAGTTTTGCACTCCCCTTGGGATGCCTTTGGCAGCTGCGGTGTGCATCGCGCCGTGGGCTCTTTGGTTTCCGAGACGCTAACCCTAGGCGTAACCCTAACCCTAACCCTAGGCAGGAAAATCATTTTAGGGGCAGGTGTTATCCCGAATAAAAAGCTGCTGCGGCAGCCATGTTGTTGCAGTTTTGCACTCCCCTTGGGATGCCTTTGGCAGCTGCGGTGTGCATCGCGCCGTGGCCTCTTTGGTTTCCGAGACGCTAACCCTAGGCGTAATCCTAACCCTAACCCTAGGCAGGAAAATCGGTTTAGGACCTGGGCTGGTCCAGAGTAAAAACCTGTCAAGGCAGCCATGTTGTTTCAGTTTTGCACTCCCCTTGGGATACCTTTGGCAGCTGCGGTGTGCATCGAGCCAGGGGCTCTTTGGTTTCCGAGACGCTAACCCTAGGCGTAACCCTAACCCTAACCCTAGGCAGGAAAATCGGTTTAGGGCCAGGGCTGGTGCAGAGTAAAAAGCCGACATGGCAGCCATGTTGTTGCAGTTTTGCACTCCCCTTGGGATGCCTTTGGCAGCTGCGGTGTGCATCGAGCCGTGGGCTCTTTGGTTTCCGAGACGCTAACCCTAGGCGTAACCCTAACCCTAACCCTAGGCAGGAAAATCGGTTTAGGGCCAGGGCTGGTCCCGAGTAAAAAGCCGTCAAGGCAGCCATGTTGTTGCAGTTTTGCACTCCCCTTGGGATGCCTTTGGCAGCTGTGGTGTGCATTGCGCCGTGGGCTCTTTGGTTTCCGAGATGCTAATCCTAGGCGTAACCCTAACCCTAACCCTAGGCAGGAAAATCGGTTTAGGGCCAGGGCTGGTCCCGAGTAAAAAGCCGCAGGGGCAGCAATGTTGTTGCAGTTTTGCACTCCCCTTGGGATGCCTTTGGCAGCTGCGGTGTGCATCGAGCCGTGGGCTCTTTGGTTTCCGAGACGCTAACCCTAGGCGTAACCCTAACCCTAACCCTAGGCAGGAAAATCGGTTTAGGGCCAGGGCTGGTCCAGAGTAAAAAGCCGTCAAGGCAGCCATGTTGTTGCAGTTTTGCACTCCCCTTGGGATGCCTTGGCAGCTGCGGTGTGCATCGAGCCGTGGGCTCTTTGGTTTCCGAGACGCTAATCCTAGGCGTAACCCTAACCCTAACCCTAGGCAGGAAAATCGGTTTAGGGCCAGGGCTGGTCCCGAGTAAAAAGCCGTCAAGGCAGCCATGTTATTGCAGTTTTGCACTCCCCTTGGGATGCCTTTGGCAGCTGCGGTGTGCATCGAGCCGTGGGCTCTTTGGTTTCCGAGACGCTAACCCTAGGCGTAACCCTAACCCTAACCCTAGGCAGGAAAATCGGTTTAGGGCCAGGGCTGGTCCAGAGTAAAAAGCCGTCAAGGCAGCCATGTTGTTGCAGTTTTGCACTCCCCTTGGGATGCCTTTGGCAGCTGCGGTGTGCATCGAGCCGTGGGCTCTTTGGTTTCCGAGACGCTAACCCTAGGCGTAACCCTAACCCTAACCCTAGGCAGGAAAATCGGTTTAGGGCCAGGGCTGGTGCAGAGTAAAAAGCCGTCAAGGCAGGCATGTTGTTGCAGTTTTGCACTCCCCTTGGGATGCCTTTGGCAGCTGCGGTGTGCATCGAGCCGTGGGCTCTTTGGTTTCCGAGACGCTAACCCTAGGCGTAACCCTAACCCTAACCCTAGGCAGGAAAATCGGTTTAGGGCCAGGGCTGGTCCCGAGTAAAAAGCCGTCAAGGCAGCCATGTTGTTGCAGTTTTGCACTCCCCTTGGGATGCCTTTGGCAGCTGTGGTGTGCATTGCGCCGTGGGCTCTTTGGTTTCCGAGATGCTAATCCTAGGCGTAACCCTAACCCTAACCCTAGGCAGGAAAATCGGTTTAGGGCCAGGGCTGGTCCCGAGTAAAAAGCCGCAGGGGCAGCAATGTTGTTGCAGTTTTGCACTCCCCTTGGGATGCCTTTGGCAGCTGCGGTGTGCATCGAGCCGTGGGCTCTTTGGTTTCCGAGACGCTAACCCTAGGCGTAACCCTAACCCTAACCCTAAACCTAGGCAGGAAAATGGGTTTAGGGCCAGGGCTGGTCGAGAGTAAAAAGCCGCCAAGGAAGCAATGTTGTTGCAGTTTTGCACTCCCCTTGGGATGCCTTTGGCAGCTGCGGTGTGCATCGCGCCATGGGCTCTTTGGTTTCCGAGACGCTAACCCTAGGCATAACCCTAACCCTAACCCTAGGCAGGAAAATCATTTTCGGGGCAGGTGTTATCCCGAATAAAAAGCCGCTGGGGCAGCCATGTTGTTGCAGTTTTGCACTCCCCTTGGGATGCCTTTGGCAGCTGCGGTGTGCATCGCGCCGTGGGCTCTTTGGTTTCCGAGGTGCTAACCCTAGGCGTAACCCTAACCCTAACCCTAGGCAGGAAAATCGGTTTAGGGCCAGGGCTGGTCCCGACTAAATAGCCGCTGGGGCAGCCATGTTGTTGCAGTTTTGCACTCCCCTTGGGATGCCTTTGGCAGCTGCGGTGTGCATCGAGCCGTGGGCTCTTTGGTTTTCGAGACGCTAACCCTAGGCGTAACCCTAACCCTAACCCTAGGCAGGAAAATCGGTTTAGGGCCAGGGCTGGTCCCGAGTAAAAAGCAGTCAAGGCAGCCATGTTGTTGCAGTTTTGCACTCCCCTTGGGATGCCTTTGGCAGCTGCGGTGTGCATCGAGCCGTGGGCTCTTTGGTTTCCGAGACGCTAACCCTAGGCGTAACCCTAACCCTAACCCTAGGCAGGAAAATCGGTTTAGGGCCAGGGCTGGTCCAGAGTAAAAAGCCGCTGGGGCAGCCATGTTGTTGCAGTTTTGCACTCCCCTTGGGATGCCTTTGGCAGCTGCGGTTTGCATCGAGCCGTGGGCTCTTTGGTTTCCGAGACGCTAACCCTAGGCGTAACCCTAACCCTAACCCTAGGCAGGAAAATCGGTTTAGGGGCCAGGGCTGGTCCAGAGTAAAAACCCGCTGCGGCAGCCATGTTGTTGCAGTTTTGCACTCCCCTTGGGATGCCTTTGGCAGCTGCGGTGTGCATCGAGCCGTGGGCTCTTTGGTATCCGAGACGCTAACCCTAGGCGTAACCCTAACCCTAGGCAGGAAAATCATTTTCGGGGCAGGTGTTATCCCGAATAAAAAGGCGCTGCGGCAGCCATGTTGTTGCAGTTTTGCACTCCCCTTGGGATGCTGTTGGCAGCTGCGGTGTGCATCGAGCTGTGGGCTCCTTGGTTTCCGAGACGCTAACCCTAGGCGTAACCCTAACCCTAACCCTAGGCAGGAAAATCGGTTTAGGGCCAGGGCTGGTCCCGAGCAAAAAGCCGTCAAGGCAGCCATGTTGTTGCAGTTTTGCACTCCCCTTGGGATGCCTTTGGCAGCTGCGGTGTGCATCGAGCCGTGGGCTCTTTGGTTTCCGAGACGCTAACCCTAGGCATAACCCTAACCCTAACCCTAGGCAGGAAAATCGATTTAGGGCCAGGGCTGGTCCAGAGTAAAAAGCCGTCAAGGCAGACATGTTGTTGCAGTTTTGCACTCCCCTTGGGATGCCTTTGGCAGCTGCGGTGTGCATCGAGCCGTGGGCTCTTTGGTTTCCGAGACGCTAACCCTAGGCGTAACCCTAACCCTAACCCTAGGCAGGAAAATCGGTTTAGGGCCAGGGCTGGTCCAGAGTAAAAAGCTGGTGCTGCAGCCTTGTTTTTTCAGTTTTGCATACCCCTTGGGGTGCCTTTGGCAGCTGCGGTGTGCATCGCGCCGTGGGCTCTTTGGTATCCGAGACGCTAACCTTAGGCGTAACCCTAACCCTAACCCTAGGCAGGAAAATCATTTTCGAGGCAGGTGTTATCCCGAATAAAAAGCCGCTGGGGCAGCCATGTTGTTGCAGTTTTGCACTCCCCTTGGGATGCCTTTGGCAGCTGCGGTGTGCATCGAGCCGTGGGCTCCTTGGTTTCCGAGACGCTAACCCTAGGCGTAACCCTAACCCTAACCCTAGGCAGGAAAATCGGTTTAGGGCCAGGGCTGGTCCAGAGTAAAAAGCTGGTGCGGCAGCCATGTTGTTGCAGTTTTGCACTCCCCTTGGGATGCCTTTGGCAGCTGCGGTGTGCATCGAGCCGTGGGCTCTTTGGTTTCCGAGACGCTAACCCTAGGCGTAACCCTAACCCTAACCCTAGGCAGGAAAATCGGTTTAGGGCCAGGGCTGGTCCAGAGTAAAAAGCCGTCAAGGCAGCCATGTTGTTGCAGTTTTGCACTCCCCTTGGGATGCCTTTGGCAGCTGTGGTTTGCATCGCGCCGTGGGCTCTTTGGTTTCCGAGACGCTAATCCTAGGCGTAACCCTAACCCTAACCCTAGGCAGGAAAATCGGTTTAGGGCCAGGGCTGGTCCCGAGTAAAAAGCCGCAGGGGCAGCAATGTTGTTGCAGTTTTGCACTCCCCTTGGGATGCCTTTGGCAGCTGCGGTGTGCATCGAGCCATGGGCTCTTTGGTTTCCGAGACGCTAACCCTAGGCGTAACCCTAACCCTAACCCTAGGCAGGAAAATCGGTTTAGGGCCAGGGCTGGTCCAGAGTAAAAAGCCGTCAAGGCAGCCATGTTGTTGCAGTTTTGCACTCCCCTTGGGATGCCTTTGGCAGCTGCGGTGTGCATCGAGCCGTGGGCTCTTTGGTTTCCGAGACGCTAACCCTAGGCGTAACCCTAACCCTAACCCTAGGCAGGAAAATCGGTTTAGGGCCAGGGCTGGTCCCGAGCAAAAAGCCGTCAAGGCAGCCATGTTGTTGCAGTTTTGCACTCCCCTTGGGATGCCTTTGGCAGCTGCGGTGTGCATCGAGCCGTGGGCTCTTTGGTTTCCGAGACGCTAACCCTAGGCGTAACCCTAACCCTAACCCTAAACCTAGGCAGGGAAATGGGTTTAGGGCCAGGGCTGGTCCCGAGTAAAAAGCCGCCAAGGCAGCAATGTTGTTGCAGTTTTGCACTCCCCTTGGGATGCCTTTGGCAGCTGCGGTGTGCATCGCGCCATGGGCTCTTTGGTTTCCGAGACGCTAACCCTAGGCATAACCCTAACCCTAACCCTAGGCAGGAAAATCATTTTCGGGGCAGGTGTTATCCTGAATAAAAAGCCGCTGCGGCAGCCATGTTGTTGCAGTTTTGCACTCCCCTTGGGATGCCTTTGGCAGCTGCGGTGTGCATCGCGCCGTGGGCTCTTTGGTTTCCGAGGTGCTAACCCTAGGCGTAACCCTAACCCTAACCCTAGGCAGGAAAATCAGTTTCGAGGCAGGTGTTATCCCGAATAAAAAGCCGCTGGGGCAGCCATGTTGTTGCAGTTTTGCACTCCCCTTGGGATGCCTTTGGCAGCTGTGGTTTGCATCGCGCCGTGGGCTCTTTGGTTTCCGAGACGCTAATCCTAGGCGTAACCCTAACCCTAACCCTAGGCAGGAAAATCGGTTTAGGGCCAGGGCTGGTCCCGAGTAAAAAGCCGGAGGGGCAGCAATGTTGTTGCAGTTTTGCACTCCCCTTGGGATGCCTTTGGCAGCTGCGGTGTGCATCGAGCCATGGGCTCTTTGGTTTCCGAGACGCTAACCCTAGGCGTAACCCTAACCCTAACCCTAGGCAGGAAAATCGGTTTAGGGCCAGGGCTGGTCCAGAGTAAAAAGCCGTCAAGGCAGCCATGTTGTTGCAGTTTTGCACTCCCCTTGGGATGCCTTTGGCAGCTGCGGTGTGCATCGAGCCGTGGGCTCTTTGGTTTCCGAGACGCTAACCCTAGGCGTAACCCTAACCCTAACCCTAGGCAGGAAAATCGGTTTAGGGCCAGGGCTGGTCCCGAGCAAAAAGCCCTCAAAGCAGCCATGTTGTTGCAGTTTTGCACTCCCCTTGGGATGCCTTTGGCAGCTGCGGTGTGCATCGAGCCGTGGGCTCTTTGGTTTCCGAGACGCTAACCCTAGGCGTAACCCTAACCCTAACCCTAAACCTAGGCAGGAAAATGGGTTTAGGGCCAGGGCTGGTCCCGAGTAAAAAGCCGCCAAGGCAGCAATGTTGTTGCAGTTTTGCACTCCCCTTGGGATGCCTTTGGCAGCTGCGGTGTGCATCGCGCCATGGGCTCTTTGGTTTCCGAGACGCTAACCCTAGGCATAACCCTAACCCTAACCCTAGGCAGGAAAATCATTTTCGGGGCAGGTGTTATCCCGAATAAAAAGCCGCTGCGGCAGCCATGTTGTTGCAGTTTTGCACTCCCCTTGGGATGCCTTTGGCAGCTGCGGTGTGCATCGCGCCGTGGGCTCTTTGGTTTCCGAGGTGCTAACCCTAGGCGTAACCCTAACCCTAACCCTAGGCAGGAAAATCAGTTTCGAGGCAGGTGTTATCCCGAATAAAAAGCCGCTGGGGCAGCCATGTTGTTGCAGTTTTGCACTCCCCTTGGGATGCCTTTGGCAGCTGCGGTGTGCATCGAGCCGTGGGCTCTTTGGTTTTCGAGACGCTAACCCTAGGCGTAACCCTAACCCTAACCCTAGGCAGGAAAATCGGTTTAGGGCCAGGGCTGGTCCAGAGTAAAAAGCCGTCAAGGCAGCCATGTTGTTGCAGTTTTGCACTCCCCTTGGGATGCCTTTGGCAGCTGCGGTGTGCATCGAGCCGTGGGCTCTTTGGTTTCCGAGACGCTAACCCTAGGCGCAACCCTAACCCTAACCCTAGGCAGGAAAATCGGTTTAGGGCCAGGGCTGGTCCCGAGTAAAAAGCCGTCAAGGCAGCAGTGTTGTTGCAGTTTTGCACTCCCCTTGGGATGCCTTTGGCAGCTGCGGTGTGCATCGAGCCATGGGCTCTTTGGTTTCCGAGACGCTAACCCTAGGCGTAACCCTAACCCTAACCCTAGGCAGGAAAATCGGTTTAGGGCCAGGGCTGGTCCCGAGTAAAAAGCCGTCAAGGCAGCCATGTTGTTACAGTTTTGCACTCCCCTTGGGATGCCTTTGGCAGCTGTGGTGTGCATCGAGCAGTGGGCTCTTTGGTTTCCGAGACGCTAACCCTAGGCGTAACCCTAACCCTAACCCTAGGCAGGAAAATCGGTTTAAAGCCAGGGCTGGTCCAGAGTAAAAAGCTGGTGCGGCAGCCTTGTTTTTTCAGTTTTGCATACCCCTTGGGGTGCCTTTGGCAGCTGCGGTGTGCATCGCGCCGTGGGCTCTTTGGTATCCGAGACGCTAACCTTAGGCGTAACCCTAACCCTAACCCTAGGCAGGGAAATCATTTTCGAGGCAGGTGTTATCCCGAATACAAAGCCGCTGGGGCAGCCATGTTGTTGCAGTTTTGCACTCCCCTTGGGATGCCTTTGGCAGCTGCGGTGTGCATTGAGCCGTGGGCTCTTTGGTTTCCGAGACGCTAACCCTAGGCGTCACCCTAACCCTAACCCTAGGCAGGAAAATCGGTTTAGGGCCAGGGCTGGTCCAGAGTAAAATGCTGGTGCGGCAGCCATGTTGTTGCAGTTTTGCACTCCCCTTGGGATGCCTTTGGCAGCTGCGGTGTGCATCGAGCCGTGGGCTCTTTGGTTTCCGAGACGCTAACCCTAGGCGTAACCCTAACCCTAACCCTAGGCAGGAAAATCGGTTTAGGGCCAGGGCTGGTCCAGAGTAAAAAGCCGTCAAGGCAGCCATGTTGTTGCAGTTTTGCACTCCCCTTGGGATGCCTTTGGCAGCTGTGGTTTGCATCGCGCCGTGGGCTCTTTGGTTTCCGAGACGCTAATCCTAGCCGTAACCCTAACCCTAACCCTAGGCAGGAAAATCGGTTTAGGGCCAGGGCTGGTCCAGAGTAAAAAGCCGCAGGGGCAGCAATGTTGTTGCAGTTTTGCACTCCCCTTGGGATGCCTTTGGCAGCTGCGGTGTGCATCGAGCCATGGGCTCTTTGGTTTCCGAGACGCTAACCCTAGGCGTAACCCTAACCCTAACCCTAGGCAGGAAAATCGGTTTAGGGCCAGGGCTGGTCCAGAGTAAAAAGCCGTCAAGGCAGCCATGTTGTTGCAGTTTTGCACTCCCCTTGGGATGCCTTTGGCAGCTGCAGTGTGCATCGAGCCGTGGGCTCTTTGGTTTCCGAGACGCTAACCCTAGGCGTAACCCTAACCCTAACCCTAGGCAGGAAAATCGGTTTAGGGCCAGGGCTGGTCCCGAGCAAAAAGCCATCAAGGCAGCCATGTTGTTGCAGTTTTGCACTCCCCTTGGGATGCCTTTGGCAGCTGCGGTGTGCATCGAGCCGTGGGCTCTTTGGTTTCCGAGACGCTAACCCTAGGCGTAACCCTAACCCTAACCCTTAACCTAGGCAGGAAAATGGGTTTAGGGCCAGGGCTGGTCCCGAGTAAAAAGCCGCCAAGGCAGCAATGTTGTTGCAGTTTTGCACTCCCCTTGGGATGCCTTTGGCAGCTGCGGTGTGCATCGCGCCATGGGCTCTTTGGTTTCCGAGACGCTAACCCTAGGCATAACGCTAACCCTAACCCTAGGCAGGAAAATCATTTTCGGGGCAGGTGTTATCCCGAATAAAAAGCCGCTGCGGCAGCCATGTTGTTGCAGTTTTGCACTCCCCTTGGGATGCCTTTGGCAGCTGCGGTGTGCATCGCGCCGTGGGCTCTTTGGTTTCCGAGGTGCTAACCCTAGGCGTAACCCTAACCCTAACCCTAGGCAGGAAAATCAGTTTCAAGGCAGGTGTTATCCCGAATAAAAAGCCGCTGGGGCAGCCATGTTGTTGCAGTTTTGCACTCCCCTTGGGATGCCTTTGTCAGCTGCGGTGTGCATCGAGCCGTGGGCTCTTTGGTTTCCGAGACGCTAACCCTAGGCGTAACCCTAACCCTAACCCTAGGCAGGAAAATCGGTTTAGGGCCAGGGCTGGTCCCGAGTAAAAAGCCGTCAAGGCAGCCATGTTGTTGCAGTTTTGCACTCCCCTTGGGATGCCTTTGGCAGCTGCGGTGTGCATCGAGCCGTGGGCTCTTTGGTTTCCGAGACGCTAACCCTAGGCGTAACCCTAACCCTAACCCTAGGCAGGAAAATCGGTTTAGGGCCAGGGCTTTTCCCGAGTAAAAAGCCGCAGGGGCTGCAATGTTGTTGCAGTTTTGCACTCCCCTTGGGATGCCTTTGGCAGCTGCGGTGTGCATCGAGCCATGGGCTCTTTGGTTTCCGAGACGCTAACCCTAGGCGTAACCCTAACCCTAACCCTAGGCAGGAAAATCGGTTTAGGGCCAGGGCTGGTCCCGAGTAAAAAGCCGTCAAGGCAGCCATGTTGTTGCAGTTTTGCACTCCCCTTGGGATGCCTTTGGCAGCTGCGGTGCGCCTGGAGCCGTGGGCTATTTGGTTTCCGAGACGCTAACCCTAGGCGTAACCCTAACCCTAACCCTAGGCAGGAAAATCGGTTTAGGGCCAGGGCCGGTCCCGAGTAAAAAGCCGTCAAGGCAGCCATGTTGTTACAGTTTTGCACTCCCCTTGGGATGCCTTTGGCAGCTGCGGTGTGCATCGAGCCGTGGGCTCTTTGGTTTCCGAGACGCTAACCCTAGGCGTAACCCTAACCCTAACCCTAGGCAGGAAAATCGGTTTAGGGGCAGTGGTGGTCCAGAGTAAAAACCCGCTGCGGCAGCCATGTTGTTGCAGTTTTGCACTCCCCTTGGGATGCCTTTGGCAGCTGCGGTGTGCATCGAGCCGTGGGCTCTTTGGTTTCCGAGACGCTAACCCTAGGCGTAACCCTAACCCTAACCCTAGGCAGGAAAATCGGTTTACGGCCAGGGCTGGTCCCGAGTAAAAAGCCGTCAAGGCAGCCATGTTGTTGCAGTTTTGCACTCCCCTTGGGATGCCTTTGGCAGCTGCGGTGTGCATCGAGCCGTGGGCTCTTTGGTTTCCGAGACGCTAACCCTAGGCATAACCCTAACCCTAACCCTAGGCAGGAAAATCGGTTTAGGGCCAGGGCTGGTCCCGAGTAAAAAGCCGCAGGGGCTGCAATGTTGTTGCAGTTTTGCACTCCCCTTGGGATGCCTTTGGCAGCTGCGGTGTGCATCGAGCCATGGGCTCTTTGGTTTCCGAGACGCTAACCCTAGGCGTAACCCAAACCCTAACCCTAGGCAGGAAAATCGGTTTAGGGCCAGGGCTGGTCCCGAGTAAAAAGCCGTCAAGGCAGCCATGTTGTTGCAGTTTTGCACTCCCCTTGGGATGCCTTTGGCAGCTGCGGTGCGCCTGGAGCCGTGGGCTCTTTGGTTTCCGAGACGCTAACCCTAGGCGTAACCCTAACCCTAACCCTAGGCAGGAAAATCGGTTTAGGGCCAGGGCCGGTCCCGAGTAAAAAGCCGTCAAGGCAGCCATGTTGTTACAGTTTTGCACTCCCCTTGGGATGCCTTTGGCAGCTGCGGTGTGCATCGAGCCGTGGGCTCTTTGGTTTCCGAGACGCTAACCCTAGGCGTAACCCTAACCCTAACCCTAGGCAGGAAAATCGGTTTAGGGGCAGTGGTGGTCCAGAGTAAAAACCCGCTGCGGCAGCCATGTTGTTGCAGTTTTGCACTCCCCTTGGGATGCCTTTGGCAGCTGCGGTGTGCATCGAGCCGTGGGCTCTTTGGTTTCCGAGACGCTAACCCTAGGCGTAACCCTAACCCTAACCCTAGGCAGGAAAATCGGTTTAGGGCCAGGGCTGGTCCCGAGCAAAAAGCCGTCAAGGCAGCCATGTTGTTGCAGTTTTGCACTCCCCTTGGGATGCCTTTGGCAGCTGCGGTGTGCATCGAGCCGTGGTCTCTTTGGTTTCCGAGACGCTAACCCTAGGCGTAACCCTAACCCTAACCCTAGGCAGGAAAATCGGTTTAGGGCCAGGGCTGGTCCAGAGTAAAAAGCCGTCAAGGCAGCCATGTTGTTGCAGTTTTGCACTCCCCTTGGGATGCCTTTGGCAGCTGCGGTGTGCATCGAACCGTGGGCTCTTTGGTTTCCGAGACGCTAACCCTAGGCGTAACCCTAACCCTAACCCTAGGCAGGAAATTCGGTTTAGGGCCAGGGCTGGTCCCGAGTAAAAAGCTGGTGCGTCAGCCTTGTTTTTTCAGTTTTGCATACCCCTTGGGGTGCCTTTGGCAGCTGCGGTGTGCATCGCGCCGTGGGCTCTTTGGTATCCGAGACGCTAACCTTAGGCGTAACCCTAACCCTAACCCTAGGCAGGAAAATCATTTTCGAGGCAGGTGTTATCCCGAATAAAAAGCCGCTGGGGCAGCCATGTTGTTGCAGTTTTGCACTCCCCTTGGGATGCCTTTGGCAGCTGCGGTGTGCATGGAGCCGTGGGCTCTTTGGTTTCCGAGACGCTAACCCTAGGCGTAACCCTAACCCTAACCCTAGGCAGGAAAATCGGTTTAGGGCCAGGGCTGGTCCAGAGTAAAAAGCCGTCAAGGCAGCCATGTTGTTGCAGTTTTGCACTCCCCTTGGGATGCCTTTGGCAGCTGTGGTGTGCATCGCGCCGTGGGCTCTTTGGTTTCCGAGACGCTAACCCTAGGCGTAACCCTAACCCTAACCCTAACCCTAGGCAGGAAAATCGGTTTAGTGCCAGGGCTGGTCCCGAGTAAAAAGCCGTCAAGGCAGCCATGTTGTTGCAGTTTTGCACTCCCCTTGGGATGCCTTTGGCAGCTGCGGTGTGCATCGAGCCGTGGGCTCTTTGGTTTCCGAGACGCTAACCCTAGGCGTAACCCTAACCCAACCCTAGGCAGGAAAATCGGTTTAGGGCTCGGGCTGGTCCCGAGTAAAAAGCCGCTGGGGCAGCAATGTTGTTGCAGTTTTGCACTCCCCTTGGGATGCCTTTGGCAGCTGCGGTGTGCATCGAGCCATGGGCTCTTTGGTTTCTGAGACGCTAACCCTAGGCGTAACCCTAACCCTAACCCTAGGCAGGAAAATCGGTTTAGGGCCAGGGCTGGTCCAGAGTAAAAAGCCGTCAAGGCAGCCATGTTGTTGCAGTTTTGCACTCCCCTTGGGATGCCTTTGGCAGCTGCGGTGTGCATCGAGCCGTGGGCTCTTTGGTTTCCGAGACGCTAACCCTAGGCGTAACCCTAACCCTAACCCTAGGCAGGAAAATCGGTTTAGGGCCAGGGCTGGTCCAGAGTAAAAAGCCGTCAAGGCAGCCATGTTGTTGCAGTTTTGCACTCCCCTTGGGATGCCTTTGGCAGCTGCGGTGTGCATCGAACCGTGGGCTCTTTGGTTTCCGAGACGCTAACCCTAGGCGTAACCCTAACCCTAACCCTAGGCAGGAAATTCGGTTTAGGGGCAGTGGTGGTCCAGAGTAAAAACCCGCTGCGGCAGTCTTGTTGTTGCAGTTTTGCACTCCCCTTGGGATGCCTTTGGCAGCTGCGGTGTGCATCGAGCCGTGGGCTCTTTGGTTTCCGAGACGCTAACCCTAGGCGTAACCCTAACCCTAACCCTAGGCAGGAAAATCGGTTTAGGGCCAGGGCTGGTCCAGAGTAAAAAGCCGTCAAGGCAGCCATGTTGTTGAGTTTTTGCACTCCCCTTGGGATGCCTTTGGTAGCTGCGGTGTGCATCGAGCCATGGGCTCTTTGGTTTCTGAGACGCTAACCCTAGGCGTAACCCTAACCCTAACCCTAGGCAGGAAAATCGGTTTAGGGCCAGGGCTGGTCCCGAGTAAAAAGCCGTCAAGGCAGCCATGTTGTTGCAGTTTTGCACTCCCCTTGGGATGCCTTTGGCAGCTGCGGTGTGCATGGAGCCGTGGGCACTTTGGTTTCCGAGACGCTAACCCTAGGCGTAACCCTAACCCTAACCCTAGGCAGGAAAATCGGTTTAGGGCCAGGGCTGGTCCAGAGTAAAAAGCCGTCAAGGCAGCCATGTTGTTGCAGTTTTGCACTCCCCTTAGGATGCCTTTGGCAGCTGCGGTGTGCATCGAGCAGTGGGCTCTTTGGTTTCCGAGACGCTAACCCTAGGCGTAACCCTAACCCTAACCCTAGGCAGGAAAATCGGTTTAGGGGCAGTGGTGGTCCAGAGTAAAAACCTGCTGCGGCAGCCATGTTGTTGCAGTTTTGCACTCCCCTTGGGATGCCTTTGGCAGCTGCGGCGTGCATCGAGCCGTGGGCTCTTTGGTTTCCGAGACGCTAACCCTAGGCGTAACCCTAACCCTAACCCAAGGCAGGAAAATCATTTTCGGGGCAGGTGTTATCCCGAATAAAAAGGCGCTGCGGCAGCCATGTTGTTGCAGTTTTGCACTCCCCTTGGGATGCCGTTGGCAGCTGCGGTGTGCATCGAGCTGTGGGCTCCTTGGTTTCCGAGACGCTAACCCTAGGCGTAACACTAACCCTAACCCTAGGCAGGAAAATCGGTTTAGGGCCAGGGCTGGTCCAGAGTAAAAAGCCGTCAAGGCAGCCATGTTGTTGCAGTTTTGCACTCCCCTTGGGATGCCTTTGGCAGCTGCGGTGTGCATCGAGCCGTGGGCTCTTTGGTTTCCGAGACGCTAACCCTAGGCATAACCCTTACCGTAACCCTAGGCAGGAAAATCGATTTAGGGCCAGGGCTGGTCCAGAGTAAAAAGCCGTCAAGGCAGCCATGTTGTTGCAGTTTTGCACTCCCCTTGGGATGCCTTTGGCAGCTGCGGTGTGCATCGAGCCGTGGGCTCTTTGGTTTCCGAGACGCTAACCCTAGGCGTAACCCTAACCCTAACCCTAAACCTAGGCAGGAAAATTGGTTTAGGGCCAGGGCTGGTCCCGAGTAAAAAGCCGCCAAGGCAGCAATGTTGTTGCAGTTTTGCACTCCCCTTGGGATGCCTTTGGCAGCTGCGGTGTGCATCGAGCCGTGGGCTCTTTGGTTTCCGAGACGCTAACCCTAGGCATAACCCTAACCCTAACCCTAGGCAGGAAAATCATTTTCGGGGCAGGTGTTATCCCGAATAAAAAGCCGCTGCGGCAGCCATGTTGTTGCAGTTTTGCACTCCCCTTGGGATGCCTTTGGCAGCTGCGGTGTGCATCGCGCCGTGGGCTCTTTGGTTTCCGAGGTGCTAACCCTAGGCGTAACCCTAACCCTAACCCTAGGCAGGAAAATCAGTTTCGAGGCTGGTGTTATCCCGAATAAAAAGCCGTCAAGGCAGCCATGTTGTTGCAGTTTTGCACTCCCCTTGGGATGCCTTTGGCAGCTGCGGTGTGCATCGAGCCGTGGGCTCTTTGGTTTTCGAGACGCTAACCCTAGGCGTAACCCTAACCCTAACCCTAGGCAGGAAAATCGGTTTAGGGCCAGGGCCGGTCCCGAGTAAAAAGCCGTCAAGGCAGCCATGTTGTTACAGTTTTGCACTCCCCTTGGGATGCCTTTGGCAGCTGCGGTGTGCATCGAGCCGTGGGCTCTTTGGTTTCCGAGACGCTAACCCTAGGCGTAACCCTAACCCTAACCCTAGGCAGGAAAATCGGATTAGGGGCAGTGGTGGTCCAGAGTAAAAACCCGCTGCGGCAGCCATGTTGTTGCAGTTTTGCACTCCCCTTGGGATGCCTTTGGCAGCTGCGGTGTGCATCGAGCCGTGGGCTCTTTGGTTTCCGAGACGCTAACCCTAGGCGTAACCCTAACCCTAACCCTAGGCAGGAAAATCGGTTTAGGGCCAGGGCTGGTCCCGAGCAAAAAGCCGTCAAGGCAGCCATGTTGTTGCAGTTTTGCACTCCCCTTGGGATGCCTTTGGCAGCTGCGGTGTGCATCGAGCCGTGGTCTCTTTGGTTTCCGAGACGCTAACCCTAGGCGTAACCCTAACCCTAACCCTAGGCAGGAAAATCGGTTTAGGGCCAGGGCTGGTCCAGAGTAAAAAGCCGTCAAGGCAGCCATGTTGTTGCAGTTTTGCACTCCCCTTGGGATGCCTTTGGCAGCTGCGGTGTGCATCGAACCGTGGGCTCTTTGGTTTCCGAGACGCTAACCCTAGGCGTAACCCTAACCCTAACCCTAGGCAGGAAATTCGGTTTAGGGCCAGGGCTGGTCCCGAGTAAAAAGCTGGTGCGTCAGCCTTGTTTTTTCAGTTTTGCATACCCCTTGGGGTGCCTTTGGCAGCTGCGGTGTGCATCGCGCCGTGGGCTCTTTGGTATCCGAGACGCTAACCTTAGGCGTAACCCTAACCCTAACCCTAGGCAGGAAAATCATTTTCGAGGCAGGTGTTATCCCGAATAAAAAGCCGCTGGGGCAGCCATGTTGTTGCAGTTTTGCACTCCCCTTGGGATGCCTTTGGCAGCTGCGGTGTGCATGGAGCCGTGGGCTCTTTGGTTTCCGAGACGCTAACCCTAGGCGTAACCCTAACCCTAACCCTAGGCAGGAAAATCGGTTTAGGGCCAGGGCTGGTCCAGAGTAAAAAGCCGTCAAGGCAGCCATGTTGTTGCAGTTTTGCACTCCCCTTGGGATGCCTTTGGCAGCTGTGGTGTGCATCGCGCCGTGGGCTCTTTGGTTTCCGAGACGCTAACCCTAGGCGTAACCCTAACCCTAACCCTAACCCTAGGCAGGAAAATCGGTTTAGTGCCAGGGCTGGTCCCGAGTAAAAAGCCGTCAAGGCAGCCATGTTGTTGCAGTTTTGCACTCCCCTTGGGATGCCTTTGGCAGCTGCGGTGTGCATCGAGCCGTGGGCTCTTTGGTTTCCGAGACGCTAACCCTAGGCGTAACCCTAACCCAACCCTAGGCAGGAAAATCGGTTTAGGGCTCGGGCTGGTCCCGAGTAAAAAGCCGCTGGGGCAGCAATGTTGTTGCAGTTTTGCACTCCCCTTGGGATGCCTTTGGCAGCTGCGGTGTGCATCGAGCCATGGGCTCTTTGGTTTCTGAGACGCTAACCCTAGGCGTAACCCTAACCCTAACCCTAGGCAGGAAAATCGGTTTAGGGCCAGGGCTGGTCCAGAGTAAAAAGCCGTCAAGGCAGCCATGTTGTTGCAGTTTTGCACTCCCCTTGGGATGCCTTTGGCAGCTGCGGTGTGCATCGAGCCGTGGGCTCTTTGGTTTCCGAGACGCTAACCCTAGGCGTAACCCTAACCCTAACCCTAGGCAGGAAAATCGGTTTAGGGCCAGGGCTGGTCCAGAGTAAAAAGCCGTCAAGGCAGCCATGTTGTTGCAGTTTTGCACTCCCCTTGGGATGCCTTTGGCAGCTGCGGTGTGCATCGAACCGTGGGCTCTTTGGTTTCCGAGACGCTAACCCTAGGCGTAACCCTAACCCTAACCCTAGGCAGGAAATTCGGTTTAGGGGCAGTGGTGGTCCAGAGTAAAAACCCGCTGCGGCAGTCTTGTTGTTGCAGTTTTGCACTCCCCTTGGGATGCCTTTGGCAGCTGCGGTGTGCATCGAGCCGTGGGCTCTTTGGTTTCCGAGACGCTAACCCTAGGCGTAACCCTAACCCTAACCCTAGGCAGGAAAATCGGTTTAGGGCCAGGGCTGGTCCAGAGTAAAAAGCCGTCAAGGCAGCCATGTTGTTGAGTTTTTGCACTCCCCTTGGGATGCCTTTGGTAGCTGCGGTGTGCATCGAGCCATGGGCTCTTTGGTTTCTGAGACGCTAACCCTAGGCGTAACCCTAACCCTAACCCTAGGCAGGAAAATCGGTTTAGGGCCAGGGCTGGTCCCGAGTAAAAAGCCGTCAAGGCAGCCATGTTGTTGCAGTTTTGCACTCCCCTTGGGATGCCTTTGGCAGCTGCGGTGTGCATGGAGCCGTGGGCTCTTTGGTTTCCGAGACGCTAACCCTAGGCGTAACCCTAACCCTAACCCTAGGCAGGAAAATCGGTTTAGGGCCAGGGCTGGTCCAGAGTAAAAAGCCGTCAAGGCAGCCATGTTGTTGCAGTTTTGCACTCCCCTTAGGATGCCTTTGGCAGCTGCGGTGTGCATCGAGCAGTGGGCTCTTTGGTTTCCGAGACGCTAACCCTAGGCGTAACCCTAACCCTAACCCTAGGCAGGAAAATCGGTTTAGGGGCAGTGGTGGTCCAGAGTAAAAACCTGCTGCGGCAGCCATGTTGTTGCAGTTTTGCACTCCCCTTGGGATGCCTTTGGCAGCTGCGGTGTGCATCGAGCCGTGGGCTCTTTGGTTTCCGAGACGCTAACCCTAGGCGTAACCCTAACCCTAACCCAAGGCAGGAAAATCATTTTCGGGGCAGGTGTTATCCCGAATAAAAAGGCGCTGCGGCAGCCATGTTGTTGCAGTTTTGCACTCCCCTTGGGATGCCGTTGGCAGCTGCGGTGTGCATCGAGCTGTGGGCTCCTTGGTTTCCGAGACGCTAACCCTAGGCGTAACACTAACCCTAACCCTAGGCAGGAAAATCGGTTTAGGGCCAGGGCTGGTCCAGAGTAAAAAGCCGTCAAGGCAGCCATGTTGTTGCAGTTTTGCACTCCCCTTGGGATGCCTTTGGCAGCTGCGGTGTGCATCGAGCCGTGGGCTCTTTGGTTTCCGAGACGCTAACCCTAGGCATAACCCTTACCGTAACCCTAGGCAGGAAAATCGATTTAGGGCCAGGGCTGGTCCAGAGTAAAAAGCCGTCAAGGCAGCCATGTTGTTGCAGTTTTGCACTCCCCTTGGGATGCCTTTGGCAGCTGCGGTGTGCATCGAGCCGTGGGCTCTTTGGTTTCCGAGACGCTAACCCTAGGCGTAACCCTAACCCTAACCCTAAACCTAGGCAGGAAAATTGGTTTAGGGCCAGGGCTGGTCCCGAGTAAAAAGCCGCCAAGGCAGCAATGTTGTTGCAGTTTTGCACTCCCCTTGGGATGCCTTTGGCAGCTGCGGTGTGCATCGCGCCATGGGCTCTTTGGTTTCCGAGACGCTAACCCTAGGCATAACCCTAACCCTAACCCTAGGCAGGAAAATCATTTTCGGGGCAGGTGTTATCCCGAATAAAAAGCCGCTGCGGCAGCCATGTTGTTGCAGTTTTGCACTCCCCTTGGGATGCCTTTGGCAGCTGCGGTGTGCATCGCGCCGTGGGCTCTTTGGTTTCCGAGGTGCTAACCCTAGGCGTAACCCTAACCCTAACCCTAGGCAGGAAAATCAGTTTCGAGGCTGGTGTTATCCCGAATAAAAAGCCGTCAAGGCAGCCATGTTGTTGCAGTTTTGCACTCCCCTTGGGATGCCTTTGGCAGCTGCGGTGTGCATCGAGCCGTGGGCTCTTTGGTTTTCGAGACGCTAACCCTAGGCGTAACCCTAACCCTAACCCTAGGCAGGAAAATCGGTTTAGGGCCAGGGCTGGTGCCAAATAAAAGGCCGTCAAGGCAGCCATGTTGTTGCAGTTTTGCACTCTCCTTGGGATGCCTTTGGCAGCTGCGGTGTGCATCGAGCCATGGGCTCTTTGGTTTCCGAGACGCTAACCCTAGGCGTAACCCTAACCCTAACCCTAGGCAGGAAAATCGGTTTAGGGCCAGGGCTGGTCCCGAGTAAAAAGCCGTCAAGGCAGCCATGTTGTTGCAGTTTTGCACTCCCCTTGGGATGCCTTTGGCAGCTGCGGTGTGCATCGAGCCGTGGGCTCTTTGGTTTCCGAGACGCTAACCCTAGGCGTAACCCTAACCCTAACCCTAGGCAGGAAAATCGGTTTAGGGCCAGGGCTGGTCCCGAGTAAAAAGCCGTCAAGGCAGCAATGTTGTTGCAGTTTTGCACTCCCCTTGGGATGCCTTTGGCAGCTGCGGTGTGCATCGAGCTGTGGGCTCTTTGGTTTCCGAGACGCTAACCCTAGGCGTAACCCTAACCCTAACCCTAGGCAGGAAAATCGGTTTAGGGCCAGGGCTGGTCCAGAGTAAAAAGCCGTCAAGGCAGCCATGTTGTTGCAGTTTTGCACTCCCCTTGGGATGCCTTTGGCAGCTGCGGTGTGCATCGAGCCGTGGGCTCTTTGGTTTCCGAGACGCTAACCCTAGGCGTAACCCTAACCCTAACCCTAGGCAGGAAAAGCATTTTCGGGGCAGGTGTTATCCCGAATAAAAAGGCGTCAAGGCAGCCATGTTGTTGCAGTTTTGCACTCCCCTTGGGATGCCGTTGGCAGCTGCGGTGTGCATCGAGCCGTGGGCTCTTTGGTTTCCGAGACGCTAACCCTAGGCGTAACCCTAACCCTAACCCTAGGCAGGAAAATCGGTTTAGGGCCAGGGCTGGTCCCGAGCAAAAAGCCGTCAAGGCAGCCATGTTGTTGCAGTTTTGCACTCCCCTTGGGATGCCTTTGTCAGCTGCGGTGTGCATCGAGCTGTGGGCTCTTTGGTTTCCGAGACGCTAACCCTAGGCATAACCCTAACCCTAACCCTAGGCAGGAAAATCAGGTTAAGGGCCAGGGCTGGTCCAGAGTAAAAAGCCGTCAAGGCAGCCATGTTGTTGCAGTTTTGCACTCCCCTTGGGATGCCTTTGGCAGCTGCAGTGTGCATCGAGCCGTGGGCTCTTTGGTTTCCGAGACGCTAACCCTAGGCGTAACCCTAACCCTAACCCTAGGCAGGAAAATCGGTTTAGGGCCAGGGCTGGTCCAGAGTAAAAAGCTGGTGCGGCAGCCTTGTTTTTTCAGTTTTGCATACCCCTTGGGGTGCCTTTGGCAGCTGCGGTGTGCATCGCGCCGTGGGCTCTTTGGTATCCGAGACGCTAACCTTAGGCGTAACCCTAACCCTAACCCTAGGCAGGAAAATCATTTTAGAGGCAGGTGTTATCCCGAATAAAAAGCCGCTGGGGCAGCCATGTTGTTGCAGTTTTGCACTCCCCTTGGGATGCCTTTGGCAGCTGCGGTGTGCATCGAGCCGTGGGCTCTTTGGTTTCCGAGACGCTAACCCTAGGCCTAACCCTAACCCAACCCTAGGCAGGAAAATCGGTTTAGGTCCAGGGCTGGTCCCGAGTAAAAAGCCGCTGGGGCAGCAATGTTGTTGCAGTTTTGCACTCCCCTTGGGATGCCTTTGGCAGCTGCGGTGTGCATCGAGCCATGGGCTCTTTGGTTTCTGAGACGCTAACCCTAGGCGTAACCCTAACCCTAACCCTAGGCAGGAAAATCGGTTTAGGGCCAGGGCTGGTCCAGAGTAAAAAGCCGTCAAGGCAGCCATGTTGTTGCAGTTTTGCACTCCCCTTGGGATGCCTTTGGCAGCTGCGGTGTGCATCGAGCCGTGGGCTCTTTGGTTTCCGAGACGCTAACCCTAGGCGTAACCCTAACCCTAACCCTAGGCAGGAAAATCATTTTCGGGGCAGGTGTTATCCCAAATAAAAAGCCCCTGCGGCAGCCATGTTGTTGCAGTTTTGCACTCCCCTTGGGATGCCTTTGGCAGCTGCGGTGTGCATCGAGCCGTGGGCTCTTTGGTTTCCGAGACGCTAACCCTAGGCGTAACCCTAACCCTAACCCTAGGCAGGAAAATCGGTTTAGGGCCAGGGCTGGTCCAGAGTAAAAAGCTGGTGCGGCAGCCTTGTTTTTTCAGTTTTGCATACCCCTTGGGGTGCCTTTGGCAGCTGCGGTGTGCATCGCGCCGTGGGCTCTTTGGTATCCGAGACGCTAACCTTAGGCGTAACCCTAACCCTAACCCTAGGCAGGAAAATCATTTTAGAGGCAGGTGTTATCCCGAATAAAAAGCCGCTGGGGCAGCCATGTTGTTGCAGTTTTGCACTCCCCTTGGGATGCCTTTGGCAGCTGCGGTGTGCATCGAGCCGTGGGCTCTTTGGTTTCCGAGACGCTAACCCTAGGCCTAACCCTAACCCAACCCTAGGCAGGAAAATCGGTTTAGGGCCAGGGCTGGTCCCGAGTAAAAAGCCGCTGGGGCAGCAATGTTGTTGCAGTTTTGCACTCCCCTTGGGATGCCTTTGGCAGCTGCGGTGTGCATCGAGCCATGGGCTCTTTGGTTTCTGAGACGCTAACCCTAGGCGTAACCCTAACCCTAACCCTAGGCAGGAAAATCGGTTTAGGGCCAGGGCTGGTCCAGAGTAAAAAGCCGTCAAGGCAGCCATGTTGTTGCAGTTTTGCACTCCCCTTGGGATGCCTTTGGCAGCTGCGGTGTGCATCGAGCCGTGGGCTCTTTGGTTTCCGAGACGCTAACCCTAGGCGTAACCCTAACCCTAACCCTAGGCAGGAAAATCGGTTTAGGGCCAGGGCTGGTCCAGAGTTAAAAGCCGTCAAGGCAGCCATGTTGTTGCAGTTTTGCACTCCCCTTGGGATGCCTTTGGCAGCTGCGGTGTGCATCGAGCCGTGGGCTCTTTGGTTTCCGAGACGCTAACCCTAGGCGTAACCCTAACCCTAACTCTAGGCAGGAAAATCGGTTTAGGGCCAGGGCTGGTCCAGAGTAAAAAGCCGTCAAGGCAGCCATGTTGTTGCAGTTTTGCACTCCCCTTGGGATGCCTTTGGCAGCTGCGGTGTGCATCGAGCCATGGGCTCTTTGGTTTCTGAGACGCTAACCCTAGGCGTAACCCTAACCCTAACCCTAGGCAGGAAAATCGGTTTAGGGCCTGGGCTCGTCCAGAGTAAAAAGCCGTCAAGGCAGCCATGTTGTTGCAGTTTTGCACTCCCCTTGGGATGCCTTTGGCAGCTGCGGTGTGCATCGAGCCGTGGGCTCTTTGGTTTCCGAGACGCTAACCCTAGGCGTAACCCTAACCCTAACCCTAGGCAGGAAAATCATTTTCGGGGCAGGTGTTATCCCAAATAAAAAGCCCCTGCGGCAGCCATGTTGTTGCAGTTTTGCACTCCCCTTGGGATGCCTTTGGCAGCTGCGGTGTGCATCGAGCCGTGGGCTCTTTGGTTTCCGAGACGCTAACCCTAGGCGTAACCCTAACCCTAACCCTAGGCAGGAAATTCGGTTTAGGGGCAGTGGTGGTCCAGAGTAAAAACCCGCTGCGGCAGTCTTGTTGTTGCAGTTTTGCACTCCCCTTGGGATGCCTTTGGCAGCTGCGGTGTGCATCGAGCCGTGGGCTCTTTGGTTTCCGAGACGCTAACCCTAGGCGTAACCCTAACCCTAACCCTAGGCAGGAAAATCGGTTTAGGGCCAGGGCTGGTCCAGAGTAAAAAGCCGTCAAGGCAGCCATGTTGTTGAGTTTTTGCACTCCCCTTGGGATGCCTTTGGCAGCTGCGGTGTGCATCGAGCCATGGGCTCTTTGGTTTCTGAGACGCTAACCCTAGGCGTAACCCTAACCCTAACCCTAGGCAGGAAAATCGGTTTAGGGCCAGGGCTGGTCCCGAGTAAAAAGCCGTCAAGGCAGCCATGTTGTTGCAGTTTTGCACTCCCCTTGGGATGCCTTTGGCAGCTGCGGTGTGCATGGAGCCGTGGGCTCTTTGGTTTCCGAGACGCTAACCCTAGGCGTAACCCTAACCCTAACCCTAGGCAGGAAAATCGGTTTAGGGCCAGGGCTGGTCCAGAGTAAAAAGCCGTCAAGGCAGCCATGTTGTTGCAGTTTTGCACTCCCCTTAGGATGCCTTTGGCAGCTGCGGTGTGCATCGAGCAGTGGGCTCTTTGGTTTCCGAGACGCTAACCCTAGGCGTAACCCTAACCCTAACCCTAGGCAGGAAAATCGGTTTAGGGGCAGTGGTGGTCCAGAGTAAAAACCTGCTGCGGCAGCCATGTTGTTGCAGTTTTGCACTCCCCTTGGGATGCCTTTGGCAGCTGCGGTGTGCATCGAGCCGTGGGCTCTTTGGTTTCCGAGACGCTAACCCTAGGCGTAACCCTAACCCTAACCCTAGGCAGGAAAATCATTTTCGGGGCAGGTGTTATCCCGAATAAAAAGGCGCTGCGGCAGCCATGTTGTTGCAGTTTTGCACTCCCCTTGGGATGCCGTTGGCAGCTGCGGTGTGCATCGAGATGTGGGCTCCTTGGTTTCCGAGACGCTAACCCTAGGCGTAACACTAACCCTAACCCTAGGCAGGAAAATCGGTTTAGGGCCAGGGCTGGTCCAGAGTAAAAAGCCGTCAAGGCAGCCATGTTGTTGCAGTTTTGCACTCCCCTTGGGATGCCTTTGGCAGCTGCGGTGTGCATCGAGCCGTGGGCTCTTTGGTTTCCGAGACGCTAACCCTATGCATAACCCTTACCGTAACCCTAGGCAGGAAAATCGATTTAGGGCCAGGGCTGGTCCAGAGTAAAAAGCCGTCAAGGCAGCCATGTTGTTGCAGTTTTGCACTCCCCTTGGGATGCCTTTGGCAGCTGCGGTGTGCATCGAGCCGTGGGCTCTTTGGTTTCCGAGACGCTAACCCTAGGCGTAACCCTAACCCTAACCCTAAACCTAGGCAGGAAAATTGGTTTAGGGCCAGGGCTGGTCCCGAGTAAAAAGCCGCCAAGGCAGCAATGTTGTTGCAGTTTTGCACTCCCCTTGGGATGCCTTTGGCAGCTGCGGTGTGCATCGCGCCATGGGCTCTTTGGTTTCCGAGACGCTAACCCTAGGCATAACCCTAACCCTAACCCTAGGCAGGAAAATCATTTTCGGGGCAGGTGTTATCCCGAATAAAAAGCCGCTGCGGCAGCCATGTTGTTGCAGTTTTGCACTCCCCTTGGGATGCCTTTGGCAGCTGCGGTGTGCATCGCGCCGTGGGCTCTTTGGTTTCCGAGGTGCTAACCCTAGGCGTAACCCTAACCCTAACCCTAGGCAGGAAAATCAGTTTCGAGGCTGGTGTTATCCCGAATAAAAAGCCGTCAAGGCAGCCATGTTGTTGCAGTTTTGCACTCCCCTTGGGATGCCTTTGGCAGCTGCGGTGTGCATCGAGCCGTGGGCTCTTTGGTTTTCGAGACGCTAACCCTAGGCGTAACCCTAACCCTAACCCTAGGCAGGAAAATCGGTTTAGGGCCAGGGCTGGTGCCAAATAAAAGGCCGTCAAGGCAGCCATGTTGTTGCAGTTTTGCACTCCCCTTGGGATGCCTTTGGCAGCTGCGGTGTGCATCGAGCCATGGGCTCTTTGGTTTCCGAGACGCTAACCCTAGGCGTAACCCTAACCCTAACCCTAGGCAGGAAAATCGGTTTAGGGCCAGGGCTGGTCCCGAGTAAAAAGCCGTCAAGGCAGCCATGTTGTTGCAGTTTTGCACTCCCCTTGGGATGCCTTTGGCAGCTGCGGTGTGCATCGAGCCGTGGGCTCTTTGGTTTCCGAGACGCTAACCCTAGGCGTAACCCTAACCCTAACCCTAGGCAGGAAAATCGGTTTAGGGCCAGGGCTGGTCCCGAGTAAAAAGCCGTCAAGGCAGCAATGTTGTTGCAGTTTTGCACTCCCCTTGGGATGCCTTTGGCAGCTGCGGTGTGCATCGAGCTGTGGGCTCTTTGGTTTCCGAGACGCTAACCCTAGGCGTAACCCTAACCCTAACCCTAGGCAGGAAAATCGGTTTAGGGCCAGGGCTGGTCCAGAGTAAAAAGCCGTCAAGGCAGCCATGTTGTTGCAGTTTTGCACTCCCCTTGGGATGCCTTTGGCAGCTGCGGTGTGCATCGAGCCGTGGGCTCTTTGGTTTCCGAGACGCTAACCCTAGGCGTAACCCTAACCCTAACCCTAGGCAGGAAAATCGGTTTAGGGCCAGGGCTGGTCCAGAGTAAAAAGCCGTCAAGGCAGCCATGTTGTTGCAGTTTTGCACTCCCCTTGGGATGCCTTTGGCAGCTGCGGTGTGCATCGAGCAGTGGGCTCTTTGGTTTCCGAGACGCTAACCCTAGGCGTAACCCTAACCCTAACCCTAGGCAGGAAAATCGGTTTAGGGGCAGTGGTGGTCCAGAGTAAAAACCCGCTGCGGCAGCCATGTTGTTGCAGTTTTGCTCTCCCCTTGGGATGCCTTTGGCAGCTGCGGTGTGCATGGAGCCGTGGGCTCTTTGGTTTCCGAGACGCTAACCCTAGGCGTAACCCTAACCCTAACCCTAGGCAGGAAAAGCATTTTCGGGGCAGGTGTTATCCCGAATAAAAAGGCGTCAAGGCAGCCATGTTGTTGCAGTTTTGCACTCCCCTTGGGATGCCGTTGGCAGCTGCGGTGTGCATCGAGCCGTGGGCTCTTTGGTTTCCGAGACGCTAACCCTAGGCGTAACCCTAACCCTAACCCTAGGCAGGAAAATCGGTTTAGGGCCAGGGCTGGTCCCGAGCAAAAAGCCGTCAAGGCAGCCATGTTGTTGCAGTTTTGCACTCCCCTTGGGATGCCTTTGTCAGCTGCGGTGTGCATCGAGCTGTGGGCTCTTTGGTTTCCGAGACGCTAACCCTAGGCATAACCCTAACCCTAACCCTAGGCAGGAAAATCAGGTTAAGGGCCAGGGCTGGTCCAGAGTAAAAAGCCGTCAAGGCAGCCATGTTGTTGCAGTTTTGCACTCCCCTTGGGATGCCTTTGGCAGCTGCGGTGTGCATCGAGCCGTGGGCTCTTTGGTTTCCGAGACGCTAACCCTAGGCGTAACCCTAACCCTAACCCTAGGCAGGAAAATCGGTTTAGGGCCAGGGCTGGTCCAGAGTAAAAAGCTGGTGCGGCAGCCTTGTTTTTTCAGTTTTGCATACCCCTTGGGGTGCCTTTGGCAGCTGCGGTGTGCATCGCGCCGTGGGCTCTTTGGTATCCGAGACGCTAACCTTAGGCGTAACCCTAACCCTAACCCTAGGCAGGAAAATCATTTTAGAGGCAGGTGTTATCCCGAATAAAAAGCCGCTGGGGCAGCCATGTTGTTGCAGTTTTGCACTCCCCTTGGGATGCCTTTGGCAGCTGCGGTGTGCATCGAGCCGTGGGCTCTTTGGTTTCCGAGACGCTAACCCTAGGCCTAACCCTAACCCAACCCTAGGCAGGAAAATCGGTTTAGGGCCAGGGCTGGTCCCGAGTAAAAAGCCGCTGGGGCAGCAATGTTGTTGCAGTTTTGCACTCCCCTTGGGATGCCTTTGGCAGCTGCGGTGTGCATCGAGCCATGGGCTCTTTGGTTTCTGAGACGCTAACCCTAGGCGTAACCCTAACCCTAACCCTAGGCAGGAAAATCGGTTTAGGGCCAGGGCTGGTCCAGAGTAAAAAGCCGTCAAGGCAGCCATGTTGTTGCAGTTTTGCACTCCCCTTGGGATGCCTTTGGCAGCTGCGGTGTGCATCGAGCCGTGGGCTCTTTGGTTTCCGAGACGCTAACCCTAGGCGTAACCCTAACCCTAACCCTAGGCAGGAAAATCGGTTTAGGGCCAGGGCTGGTCCAGAGTTAAAAGCCGTCAAGGCAGCCATGTTGTTGCAGTTTTGCACTCCCCTTGGGATGCCTTTGGCAGCTGCGGTGTGCATCGAGCCGTGGGCTCTTTGGTTTCCGAGACGCTAACCCTAGGCGTAACCCTAACCCTAACTCTAGGCAGGAAAATCGGTTTAGGGCCAGGGCTGGTCCAGAGTAAAAAGCCGTCAAGGCAGCCATGTTGTTGCAGTTTTGCACTCCCCTTGGGATGCCTTTGGCAGCTGCGGTGTGCATCGAGCCATGGGCTCTTTGGTTTCTGAGACGCTAACCCTAGGCGTAACCCTAACCCTAACCCTAGGCAGGAAAATCGGTTTAGGGCCTGGGCTCGTCCAGAGTAAAAAGCCGTCAAGGCAGCCATGTTGTTGCAGTTTTGCACTCCCCTTGGGATGCCTTTGGCAGCTGCGGTGTGCATCGAGCCGTGGGCTCTTTGGTTTCCGAGACGCTAACCCTAGGCGTAACCCTAACCCTAACCCTAGGCAGGAAAATCATTTTCGGGGCAGGTGTTATCCCAAATAAAAAGCCCCTGCGGCAGCCATGTTGTTGCAGTTTTGCACTCCCCTTGGGATGCCTTTGGCAGCTGCGGTGTGCATCGAGCCGTGGGCTCTTTGGTTTCCGAGACGCTAACCCTAGGCGTAACCCTAACCCTAACCCTAGGCAGGAAATTCGGTTTAGGGGCAGTGGTGGTCCAGAGTAAAAACCCGCTGCGGCAGTCTTGTTGTTGCAGTTTTGCACTCCCCTTGGGATGCCTTTGGCAGCTGCGGTGTGCATCGAGCCGTGGGCTCTTTGGTTTCCGAGACGCTAACCCTAGGCGTAACCCTAACCCTAACCCTAGGCAGGAAAATCGGTTTAGGGCCAGGGCTGGTCCAGAGTAAAAAGCCGTCAAGGCAGCCATGTTGTTGAGTTTTTGCACTCCCCTTGGGATGCCTTTGGCAGCTGCGGTGTGCATCGAGCCATGGGCTCTTTGGTTTCTGAGACGCTAACCCTAGGCGTAACCCTAACCCTAACCCTAGGCAGGAAAATCGGTTTAGGGCCAGGGCTGGTCCCGAGTAAAAAGCCGTCAAGGCAGCCATGTTGTTGCAGTTTTGCACTCCCCTTGGGATGCCTTTGGCAGCTGCGGTGTGCATGGAGCCGTGGGCTCTTTGGTTTCCGAGACGCTAACCCTAGGCGTAACCCTAACCCTAACCCTAGGCAGGAAAATCGGTTTAGGGCCAGGGCTGGTCCAGAGTAAAAAGCCGTCAAGGCAGCCATGTTGTTGCAGTTTTGCACTCCCCTTAGGATGCCTTTGGCAGCTGCGGTGTGCATCGAGCAGTGGGCTCTTTGGTTTCCGAGACGCTAACCCTAGGCGTAACCCTAACCCTAACCCTAGGCAGGAAAATCGGTTTAGGGGCAGTGGTGGTCCAGAGTAAAAACCTGCTGCGGCAGCCATGTTGTTGCAGTTTTGCACTCCCCTTGGGATGCCTTTGGCAGCTGCGGTGTGCATCGAGCCGTGGGCTCTTTGGTTTCCGAGACGCTAACCCTAGGCGTAACCCTAACCCTAACCCTAGGCAGGAAAATCATTTTCGGGGCAGGTGTTATCCCGAATAAAAAGGCGCTGCGGCAGCCATGTTGTTGCAGTTTTGCACTCCCCTTGGGATGCCGTTGGCAGCTGCGGTGTGCATCGAGATGTGGGCTCCTTGGTTTCCGAGACGCTAACCCTAGGCGTAACACTAACCCTAACCCTAGGCAGGAAAATCGGTTTAGGGCCAGGGCTGGTCCAGAGTAAAAAGCCGTCAAGGCAGCCATGTTGTTGCAGTTTTGCACTCCCCTTGGGATGCCTTTGGCAGCTGCGGTGTGCATCGAGCCGTGGGCTCTTTGGTTTCCGAGACGCTAACCCTAGGCATAACCCTTACCGTAACCCTAGGCAGGAAAATCGATTTAGGGCCAGGGCTGGTCCAGAGTAAAAAGCCGTCAAGGCAGCCATGTTGTTGCAGTTTTGCACTCCCCTTGGGATGCCTTTGGCAGCTGCGGTGTGCATCGAGCCGTGGGCTCTTTGGTTTCCGAGACGCTAACCCTAGGCGTAACCCTAACCCTAACCCTAAACCTAGGCAGGAAAATTGGTTTAGGGCCAGGGCTGGTCCCGAGTAAAAAGCCGCCAAGGCAGCAATGTTGTTGCAGTTTTGCACTCCCCTTGGGATGCCTTTGGCAGCTGCGGTGTGCATCGCGCCATGGGCTCTTTGGTTTCCGAGACGCTAACCCTAGGCATAACCCTAACCCTAACCCTAGGCAGGAAAATCATTTTCGGGGCAGGTGTTATCCCGAATAAAAAGCCGCTGCGGCAGCCATGTTGTTGCAGTTTTGCACTCCCCTTGGGATGCCTTTGGCAGCTGCGGTGTGCATCGCGCCGTGGGCTCTTTGGTTTCCGAGGTGCTAACCCTAGGCGTAACCCTAACCCTAACCCTAGGCAGGAAAATCAGTTTCGAGGCTGGTGTTATCCCGAATAAAAAGCCGTCAAGGCAGCCATGTTGTTGCAGTTTTGCACTCCCCTTGGGATGCCTTTGGCAGCTGCGGTGTGCATCGAGCCGTGGGCTCTTTGGTTTTCGAGACGCTAACCCTAGGCGTAACCCTAACCCTAACCCTAGGCAGGAAAATCGGTTTAGGGCCAGGGCTGGTGCCAAATAAAAGGCCGTCAAGGCAGCCATGTTGTTGCAGTTTTGCACTCTCCTTGGGATGCCTTTGGCAGCTGCGGTGTGCATCGAGCCATGGGCTCTTTGGTTTCCGAGACGCTAACCCTAGGCGTAACCCTAACCCTAACCCTAGGCAGGAAAATCGGTTTAGGGCCAGGGCTGGTCCCGAGTAAAAAGCCGTCAAGGCAGCCATGTTGTTGCAGTTTTGCACTCCCCTTGGGATGCCTTTGGCAGCTGCGGTGTGCATCGAGCCGTGGGCTCTTTGGTTTCCGAGACGCTAACCCTAGGCGTAACCCTAACCCTAACCCTAGGCAGGAAAATCGGTTTAGGGCCAGGGCTGGTCCCGAGTAAAAAGCCGTCAAGGCAGCAATGTTGTTGCAGTTTTGCACTCCCCTTGGGATGCCTTTGGCAGCTGCGGTGTGCATCGAGCTGTGGGCTCTTTGGTTTCCGAGACGCTAACCCTAGGCGTAACCCTAACCCTAACCCTAGGCAGGAAAATCGGTTTAGGGCCAGGGCTGGTCCAGAGTAAAAAGCCGTCAAGGCAGCCATGTTGTTGCAGTTTTGCACTCCCCTTGGGATGCCTTTGGCAGCTGCGGTGTGCATCGAGCCGTGGGCTCTTTGGTTTCCGAGACGCTAACCCTAGGCGTAACCCTAACCCTAACCCTAGGCAGGAAAATCGGTTTAGGGCCAGGGCTGGTCCAGAGTAAAAAGCCGTCAAGGCAGCCATGTTGTTGCAGTTTTGCACTCCCCTTGGGATGCCTTTGGCAGCTGCGGTGTGCATCGAGCAGTGGGCTCTTTGGTTTCCGAGACGCTAACCCTAGGCGTAACCCTAACCCTAACCCTAGGCAGGAAAATCGGTTTAGGGGCAGTGGTGGTCCAGAGTAAAAACCCGCTGCGGCAGCCATGTTGTTGCAGTTTTGCTCTCCCCTTGGGATGCCTTTGGCAGCTGCGGTGTGCATGGAGCCGTGGGCTCTTTGGTTTCCGAGACGCTAACCCTAGGCGTAACCCTAACCCTAACCCTAGGCAGGAAAAGCATTTTCGGGGCAGGTGTTATCCCGAATAAAAAGGCGTCAAGGCAGCCATGTTGTTGCAGTTTTGCACTCCCCTTGGGATGCCGTTGGCAGCTGCGGTGTGCATCGAGCCGTGGGCTCTTTGGTTTCCGAGACGCTAACCCTAGGCGTAACCCTAACCCTAACCCTAGGCAGGAAAATCGGTTTAGGGCCAGGGCTGGTCCCGAGCAAAAAGCCGTCAAGGCAGCCATGTTGTTGCAGTTTTGCACTCCCCTTGGGATGCCTTTGTCAGCTGCGGTGTGCATCGAGCTGTGGGCTCTTTGGTTTCCGAGACGCTAACCCTAGGCATAACCCTAACCCTAACCCTAGGCAGGAAAATCAGGTTAAGGGCCAGGGCTGGTCCAGAGTAAAAAGCCGTCAAGGCAGCCATGTTGTTGCAGTTTTGCACTCCCCTTGGGATGCCTTTGGCAGCTGCGGTGTGCATCGAGCCGTGGGCTCTTTGGTTTCCGAGACGCTAACCCTAGGCGTAACCCTAACCCTAACCCTAGGCAGGAAAATCGGTTTAGGGCCAGGGCTGGTCCAGAGTAAAAAGCTGGTGCGGCAGCCTTGTTTTTTCAGTTTTGCATACCCCTTGGGGTGCCTTTGGCAGCTGCGGTGTGCATCGCGCCGTGGGCTCTTTGGTATCCGAGACGCTAACCTTAGGCGTAACCCTAACCCTAACCCTAGGCAGGAAAATCATTTTAGAGGCAGGTGTTATCCCGAATAAAAAGCCGCTGGGGCAGCCATGTTGTTGCAGTTTTGCACTCCCCTTGGGATGCCTTTGGCAGCTGCGGTGTGCATCGAGCCGTGGGCTCTTTGGTTTCCGAGACGCTAACCCTAGGCCTAACCCTAACCCAACCCTAGGCAGGAAAATCGGTTTAGGGCCACGGCTGGTCCCGAGTAAAAAGCCGCTGGGGCAGCAATGTTGTTGCAGTTTTGCACTCCCCTTGGGATGCCTTTGGCAGCTGCGGTGTGCATCGAGCCATGGGCTCTTTGGTTTCTGAGACGCTAACCCTAGGCGTAACCCTAACCCTAACCCTAGGCAGGAAAATCGGTTTAGGGCCAGGGCTGGTCCAGAGTAAAAAGCCGTCAAGGCAGCCATGTTGTTGCAGTTTTGCACTCCCCTTGGGATGCCTTTGGCAGCTGCGGTGTGCATCGAGCCGTGGGCTCTTTGGTTTCCGAGACGCTAACCCTAGGCGTAACCCTAACCCTAACCCTAGGCAGGAAAATCGGTTTAGGGCCAGGGCTGGTCCAGAGTTAAAAGCCGTCAAGGCAGCCATGTTGTTGCAGTTTTGCACTCCCCTTGGGATGCCTTTGGCAGCTGCGGTGTGCATCGAGCCGTGGGCTCTTTGGTTTCCGAGACGCTAACCCTAGGCGTAACCCTAACCCTAACTCTAGGCAGGAAAATCGGTTTAGGGCCAGGGCTGGTCCAGAGTAAAAAGCCGTCAAGGCAGCCATGTTGTTGCAGTTTTGCACTCCCCTTGGGATGCCTTTGGCAGCTGCGGTGTGCATCGAGCCATGGGCTCTTTGGTTTCTGAGACGCTAACCCTAGGCGTAACCCTAACCCTAACCCTAGGCAGGAAAATCGGTTTAGGGCCTGGGCTGGTCCAGAGTAAAAAGCCGTCAAGGCAGCCATGTTGTTGCAGTTTTGCACTCCCCTTGGGATGCCTTTGGCAGCTGCGGTGTGCATCGAGCCGTGGGCTCTTTGGTTTCCGAGACGCTAACCCTAGGCGTAACCCTAACCCTAACCCTAGGCAGGAAAATCATTTTCGGGGCAGGTGTTATCCCAAATAAAAAGCCCCTGCGGCAGCCATGTTGTTGCAGTTTTGCACTCCCCTTGGGATGCCTTTGGCAGCTGCGGTGTGCATCGAGCCGTGGGCTCTTTGGTTTCCGAGACGCTAACCCTAGGCGTAACCCTAACCCTAACCCTAGGCAGGAAAATCGGTTTAGGGCCAGGGCTGGTCCAGAGTAAAAAGCTGGTGCGGCAGCCTTGTTTTTTCAGTTTTGCATACCCCTTGGGGTGCCTTTGGCAGCTGCGGTGTGCATCGCGCCGTGGGCTCTTTGGTATCCGAGACGCTAACCTTAGGCGTAACCCTAACCCTAACCCTAGGCAGGAAAATCATTTTAGAGGCAGGTGTTATCCCGAATAAAAAGCCGCTGGGGCAGCCATGTTGTTGCAGTTTTGCACTCCCCTTGGGATGCCTTTGGCAGCTGCGGTGTGCATCGAGCCGTGGGCTCTTTGGTTTCCGAGACGCTAACCCTAGGCCTAACCCTAACCCAACCCTAGGCAGGAAAATCGGTTTAGGGCCAGGGCTGGTCCCGAGTAAAAAGCCGCTGGGGCAGCAATGTTGTTGCAGTTTTGCACTCCCCTTGGGATGCCTTTGGCAGCTGCGGTGTGCATCGAGCCATGGGCTCTTTGGTTTCTGAGACGCTAACCCTAGGCGTAACCCTAACCCTAACCCTAGGCAGGAAAATCGGTTTAGGGCCAGGGCTGGTCCAGAGTAAAAAGCCGTCAAGGCAGCCATGTTGTTGCAGTTTTGCACTCCCCTTGGGATGCCTTTGGCAGCTGCGGTGTGCATCGAGCCGTGGGCTCTTTGGTTTCCGAGACGCTAACCCTAGGCGTAACCCTAACCCTAACCCTAGGCAGGAAAATCGGTTTAGGGCCAGGGCTGGTCCAGAGTTAAAAGCCGTCAAGGCAGCCATGTTGTTGCAGTTTTGCACTCCCCTTGGGATGCCTTTGGCAGCTGCGGTGTGCATCGAGCCGTGGGCTCTTTGGTTTCCGAGACGCTAACCCTAGGCGTAACCCTAACCCTAACTCTAGGCAGGAAAATCGGTTTAGGGCCAGGGCTGGTCCAGAGTAAAAAGCCGTCAAGGCAGCCATGTTGTTGCAGTTTTGCACTCCCCTTGGGATGCCTTTGGCAGCTGCGGTGTGCATCGAGCCATGGGCTCTTTGGTTTCTGAGACGCTAACCCTAGGCGTAACCCTAACCCTAACCCTAGGCAGGAAAATCGGTTTAGGGCCTGGGCTGGTCCAGAGTAAAAAGCCGTCAAGGCAGCCATGTTGTTGCAGTTTTGCACTCCCCTTGGGATGCCTTTGGCAGCTGCGGTGTGCATCGAGCCGTGGGCTCTTTGGTTTCCGAGACGCTAACCCTAGGCGTAACCCTAACCCTAACCCTAGGCAGGAAAATCATTTTCGGGGCAGGTGTTATCCCAAATAAAAAGCCCCTGTGGCAGCCATGTTGTTGCAGTTTTGCACTCCCCTTGGGATGCCTTTGGCAGCTGCGGTGTGCATCGAGCCGTGGGCTCTTTGGTTTCCGAGACGCTAACCCTAGGCGTAACCCTAACCCTAACCCTAGGCAGGAAAATCGGTTTAGGGCCAGGGCTGGTCCCGAGTAAAAAGCCGCCAAGGCAGCAATGTTGTTGCAGTTTTGCACTCCCCTTGGGATGCCTTTGGCAGCTGCGGTGTGCATCGAGCCGTGGACTCTTTGGTTTCTGAGACGCTAACCCTAGGCGTAACCCTAACCCTAACCCTAGGCAGGAAAATCGGTTTAGGGCCAGGGCTGGTCCAGAGTAAAAAGCCGTCAAGGCAGCCATGTTGTTGCAGTTTTGCACTCCCCTTGGGATGCCTTTGGCAGCTGCGGTGTGCATCGAGCCGTGGGCTCTTTGGTTTCCGAGACGCTAACCCTAGGCGTAACCCTAACCCTAACCCTAGGCAGGAAAATCGGTTTAGGGCCAGGGCTGGTCCAGAGTAAAAAGCCGTCAAGGCAGCCATGTTGTTGCAGTTTTGCACTCCCCTTGGGATGCCTTTGGCAGCTGCGGTGTGCATCGAGCCGTGGGCTCTTTGGTTTCCGAGACGCTAACCCTAGGCGTAACCCTAACCCTTACCCTAGGCAGGAAAATCGGTTTAGGGCCAGGGCTGGTCGAGAGTAAAAAGCCGTCAAGGCAGCCATGTTGTTGCAGTTTTGCACTCCCCTTGGGATGCCTTTGGCAGCTGCGGTGTGCATCGAGCCGTGGGCTCTTTGGTTTCCGAGACGCTAACCCTAGGCGTAACCCTAACCCTAACCCTAGGCAGGAAAATCATTTTCGGGGCAGGTGTTGTCCCGAATAAAAAGCCGCTGCGGCAGCCATGTTGTTGCAGTTTTGCACTCCCCTTGGGATGCCTTTGGCAGCTGCGGTGTGCATCGAGCTGTGGGCTCTTTGGTTTCCGAAACGCTAACTCTAGGCGTAACCCTAACCCAAACCCTAGGCAGAAAATCGGTTTAGGGCCAGTGGTGGTCCAGAGTAAAAAGCCGCTGGGGCAGCCATGTTGTTGCAGTTTTGCACTCCCCTTGGGATGCCTTTGGCAGCTGCAGTGTGCATCGAGCCGTGGGCTCTTTGGTTTCCGAGACGCTAACCCTAGGCGTAACCCTAACCCTAACCCTAGGCAGGAAAATCATTTTCGGGGCAGGTGTTATCCAGAATAAAAAGCCGCTGCGGCAGCCATGTTGTTGCAGTTTTGCACTCCCCTTGGGATGCCGTTGGCAGCTGCTATGTGCATCGAGCTGTGGGCTCTTTGGTTTCCGAGACGCTAACCCTAGGCGTACCCCTAACCCTAACCCTAGGCTGGAAAATCGGTTTAGGGCCAGTGGTGGTCCAGAGTAAAAAGCCGTCAAGGCAGCCATGTTGTTGCAGTTTTGCACTCCCCTTGGGATGCCTTTGGCAGCTGCGGTGGGCATTGAGCCGTGGGCTCTTTGGTTTCCGAGACGCTAACCCTAGGCGTAACCCTAACCCTAACCCTAGGCAGGAAAATCGGTTTAGGGCCAGGGCTGGTCCAGAGTAAAAAGCCGTCAAGGCAGCCATGTTGTTGCAGTTTTGCACTCCCCTTGGGATGCCTTTGGCAGCTGCGGTGTGCATCGAGCCGTGGGCTCTTTGGTTTCCGAGACGCTAACCCTAGGCGTAACCCTAACCCTAACCCTAGGCAGGAAAATCGGTTTAGGGCCAGGGCTGGTCCCGACTAAAAAGCCGCTGCGGCAGCCATGTTGTTGCAGTTTTGCACTCCCCTTGGGATGCCTTTGGCAGCTGCGGTCTGCATCAAGCTGTGGGCTCTTTGGTTTCCGAGACGCTAACCCTAGGCGTAACCCTAACTCTAACCCTAGGCAGGAAAATCGGTTTAGGGCCAGCGGTGGTCCAGAGTAAAAAGCCGCTGGGGCAGCCATGTTGTTGCAGTTTTGCACTCCCCTTGGGATGCCTTTGGCAGCTGCAGTGTGCATCGAGCCGTGGGCTCTTTGGTTTCCGAGACGCTAACCCTAGGCGTAACCCTAACCCTAACCCTAGGCAGGAAAATCGGTTCAGGGCCAGGGCTGGTCCCGAGTTAAAAGCCGCCAAGGCAGCCATGTTGTTGCAGTTTTGCACTCCCCTTGGGATGCCTTTGGCAGCTGCGGTGTGCATCGAGCCGTGGGCTCTTTGGTTTCTGAGACGCTAACCCTAGGCGTAACCCTAACCCTAACCATAGGCAGGAAAATCGGTTTAGGGCCAGGGCTGCTCCCGACTAAAAAGCCGGTGCGGCAGCCATGTTTTTTCAATTTTGCACTCCCCTTGGGGTGCCTTTGGCAGCTGCGGTGTGCATCGAGCCGTGGGCTCTTTGGTTTCCGCGACGCTAACCCTAGGCGTAACCCTAACCCTAACCCTAGGCAGGAAAATCGGTTTAGGGCCAGTGGTGGTCCCGAGTAAAAAGCCGCTGGGGCAGCCATGTTGTTGCAGTTTTGCACTCCCCTTGGGATGCCTTTGGCAGCTGCAGTGTGCATCGAGACGTGGGCTCTTTGGTTTCCGAGACGCTAACCCTAGGCGTAACCCTAACCCTAACCCTAGGCAGGAAAATCGGTTTAGGGCCAGGGCTGGTCCCGAGTTAAAAGCCGCTGCGGACGACATGTAGTTGCAGTTTTGCACTCCCCTTGGGGTGCCTTTGGCAGCTGCGGTGTGCATCGAGCCGTGGGCTCTTTGGTTTCCGAGACGCTAACCCTAGGCGTAACCCTAACCCTAACCCTAGGCAGGAAAATCGGTTTAGGGCCAGGGCTGGTCCAGAGTAAAAAGCCGTCAAGGCAGCCATGTTGTTGCAGTTTTGCACTCCCCTTGGGATGCCTTTGGCAGCTGCGGTGTGCATCGAGCCGTGGGCTCTTTGGTTTCCGAGACGCTAACCCTAGGCGTAACCCTAACCCTAACCCTAGGCAGGAAAATCGGTTTAGGGCCAGGGCTGGTCCCGAGTTAAAAGCCGCTGCGGACGACATGTAGTTGCAGTTTTGCATTCCCCTTGGGGTGCCTTTGGCAGCTGCGGTGTGCATCGAGCCGTGGGCTCTTTGGTTTCCGAGACGCTAACCCTAGGCGTAACCCTAACCCTAACCCTAGGCAGGAAAATCATTTTCGGGGCAGGTGTTATCCAGAATAAAAAGCCGCTGCGGCAGCCATGTTGTTGCAGTTTTGCACTCCCCTTGGGATGCCGTTGGCAGCTGCTATGTGCATCGAGCTGTGGGCTCTTTGGTTTCCGATACGCTAACCCTAGGCGTACCCCTAACCCTAACCCTAGGCTGGAAAATCGGTTTAGGGCCAGTGGTGGTCCAGAGTAAAAAGCCGTCCAGGCAGCCATGTTGTTGCAGTTTTGCACTCCCCTTGGGATGCCTTTGGCAGCTGCGGTGTGCATTGAGCCGTGGGCTCTTTGGTTTCTGAGACGCTAACCCTAGGCGTAACCCTAACCCTAACCATAGGCAGGAAAATCGGTTTAGGGCCAGGGCTGCTCCCGACTAAAAAGCCGGTGCGGCAGCCATGTTTTTTCAATTTTGCACTCCCCTTGGGGTGCCTTTGGCGGCTGCGGTGTGCATCGAGCCGTGGGCTCTTTGGTTTCCGCGACGCTAACCCTAGGCGTAACCCTAACCCTAACCCTAGGCAGGAAAATCGGTTTAGGGCCAGGGCTGGTATAGAGCAAAAAGTCGCTGGGGCAACCATGTTGTTGCAGTTTTGCACTCCCCTTGGGATGCCTTTGGCAGCTGCAGTGTGCATCGAGCCGTGGGCTCTTTGGTTTCCGAGACGCTAACCCTAGGCGTAACCCTAACCCTAACCCTAGGCAGGAAAATCGGTTTAGGGCCAGGGCTGGTCCCGAGTTAAAAGCCGCTGCGGACGACATGTAGTTGCAGTTTTGCACTCCCCTTGGGATGCCTTTGGCAGCTGCGGTGTGCATGGAGAAGTGGGCTCTTTGGTTTCCGAGACGCTAACCCTAGGCGTAACCCTAACCCTAACCCTAGGCAGGAAAATCGGTTTAGGGCCAGGGCTGGTCCAGAGTAAAAAGCCGTCAAGGCAGCCATGTTGTTGCAGTTTTGCACTCCCCTTGGGATGCCTTTGGCAGCTGCGGTGTGCATCGAGCTGTGGGCTCTTTGGTTTCTGAGACGCTAACCCTAGGCGTAACCCTAACCCTAACCCTAGGCAGGAAAATCGGTTTAGGGCCAGTGGTGGTCCAGAGTAAAAAGCCGTCAAGGCAGCCATGTTGTTGCAGTTTTGCACTCCCCTTGGGATGCCTTTGGCAGCTGCGGTGTGCATTGAGCCGTGGGCTCTTTGGTTTCCGAGACGCTAACCCTAGGCGTAACCCTAACCCTAACCCTAGGCAGGAAAATCGGTTTAGGGCCAGGGCTGGTCCCGACTAAAAAGCCGCTGGGGCAGCCATGTTGTTGCAGTTTTGCACTCCCCTTGGGATGCCTTTGGCAGCTGCGGTGTGCATCGAGCCGTGGGCTCTTTGGTTTCCGAGACGCTAACCCTAGGCGTAACCCTAACCCTAACCCTAGGCAGGAAAATCGGTTTAGGGCCAGGGCTGGTCCCGACTAAAAAGCCGCTGCGGCAGCCATGTTGTTGCAGTTTTGCACTCCCCTTGGGATGCCTTTGGCAGCTGCGGTCTGCATCAAGCTGTGGGCTCTTTGGTTTCCGAGACGCTAACCCTAGGCGTAACCCTAACCCTAACCCTAGGCAGGAAAATCAGTTTAGGGCCAGCGGTGGTCCAGAGTAAAAAGCCGCTGGGGCAGCCATGTTGTTGCAGTTTTGCACTCCCCTTGGGATGCCTTTGGCAGCTGCAGTGTGCATCGAGCCGTGGGCTCTTTGGTTTCCGAGACGCTAACCCTAGGCGTAACCCTAACCCTAACCCTAGGCAGGAAAATCGGTTCAGGGCCAGGGCTGGTCCCGACTAAAAAGCCGCCAAGGCAGCCATGTTGTTGCAGTTTTGCACTCCCCTTGGGATGCCTTTGGCAGCTGCGGTGTGCATCGAGCCGTGGGCTCTTTGGTTTCTGAGACGCTAACCCTAGGCGTAACCCTAACCCTAACCATAGGCAGGAAAATCGGTTTAGGGCCAGGGCTGCTCCCGACTAAAAAGCCGGTGCGGCAGCCATGTTTTTTCAATTTTGCACTCCCCTTGGGGTGCCTTTGGCAGCTGCGGTGTGCATCGAGCCGTGGGCTCTTTGGTTTCCGCGACGCTAACCCTAGGCGTAACCCTAACCCTAACCCTAGGCAGGAAAATCGGTTTAGGGCCAGGGCTGGTCCCGAGTTAAAAGCCGCTGCGGACGACATGTAGTTGCAGTTTTGCATTCCCCTTGGGGTGCCTTTGGCAGCTGCGGTGTGCATCGAGCCGTGGGCTCTTTGGTTTCCGAGACGCTAACCCTAGGCGTAACCCTAACCCTAACCCTAGGCAGGAAAATCGGTTTAGGGCCAGGGCTGGTCCAGAGTAAAAAGCCATCAAGGCAGCCATGTTGTTGCAGTTTTGCACTCCCCTTGGGATGCCTTTGGCAGCTGCGGTTTGCATCGAGCCGTGGGCTCTTTGGTTTCTGAGACGCTAACCCTAGGCGTAACCCTAACCCTAACCCTAGGCAGGAAAATCGGTTTCGGGCCAGGGCTGGTCGAGAGTAAAAATCCGTCAAGGCAGCCATGTTGTTGCAGTTTTGCACTCCCCTTGGGATGCCTTTGGCAGCTGCGGTGTGCATCGAGCTGTGGGCTCTTTGGTTTCCGAAACGCTAACTCTAGGCGTAACCCTAACCCTAACCCTAGGCAGGAAAATCGGTTTAGGGCCAGTGGTGGTCCAGAGTAAAAAGCCGCTGGGGCAGCCATGTTGTTGCAGTTTTGCACTCCCCTTGGGATGCCTTTGGCAGCTGCAGTGTGCATCGAGCCGTGGGCTCTTTGGTTTCCGAGACGCTAACCCTAGGCGTAACCCTAACCCTAACCCTAGGCAGGAAAATCATTTTCGGGGCAGATGTTATCCAGAATAAAAAGCCGCTGCGGCAGCTATGTTGTTGCAGTTTTGCACTCCCCTTGGGATGCCGTTGGCAGCTGCTATGTGCATCGAGCTGTGGGCTCTTTGGTTTCCGAGACGCTAACCCTAGGCGTACCCCTAACCCTAACCCTAGGCTGGAAAATCGGTTTAGGGCCAGTGGTGGTCCAGAGTAAAAAGCCGTCAAGGCAGCCATGTTGTTGCAGTTTTGCACTCCCCTTGGGATGCCTTTGGCAGCTGCGGTGTGCATTGAGCCGTGGGCTCTTTGGTTTCCGAGACGCTAACCCTAGGCGTAACCCTAACCCTAACCCTAGGCAGGAAAATCGGTTTAGGGCCAGGGCTGGTCCCGACTAAAAAGCCGCTGGGGCAGCCATGTTGTTGCAGTTTTGCACTCCCCTTGGGATGCCTTTGGCAGCTGCGGTGTGCATCGAGCCGTGGGCTCTTTGGTTTCCGAGACGCTAACCCTAGGCGTAACCCTAACCCTAACCCTAGGCAGGAAAATCGGTTTAGGGCCAGGGCTGGTCCCGACTAAAAAGCCGCTGCGGCAGCCATGTTGTTGCAGTTTTGCACTCCCCTTGGGATGCCTTTGGCAGCTGCGGTCTGCATCAAGCTGTGGGCTCTTTGGTTTCCGAGACGCTAACCCTAGGCGTAACCCTAACCCTAACCCTAGGCAGGAAAATCGGTTTAGGGCCAGCGGTGGTCCAGAGTAAAAAGCCGCTGGGGCAGCCATGTTGTTGCAGTTTTGCACTCCCCTTGGGATGCCTTTGGCAGCTGCAGTGTGCATCGAGCCGTGGGCTCTTTGGTTTCCGAGACGCTAACCCTAGGCGTAACCCTAACCCTAACCCTAGGCAGGAAAATCAGTTTAGGGCCAGGGCTGGTCCCGAGTAAAAAGCCGCCAAGGCAGCCATGTTGTTGCAGTTTTGCACTCCCCTTGGGATGCCTTTGGCAGCTGCGGTGTGCATCGAGCCGTGGGCTCTTTGGTTTCTGAGACGCTAACCCTAGGCGTAACCCTAACCCTAACCATAGGCAGGAAAATCGGTTTAGGGCCAGGGCTGCTCCCGACTAAAAAGCCGGTGCGGCAGCCATGTTTTTTCAATTTTGCACTCCCCTTGGGGTGCCTTTGGCGGCTGCGGTGTGCATCGAGCCGTGGGCTCTTTGGTTTCCGCGACGCTAACCCTAGGCGTAACCCTAACCCTAACCCTAGGCAGGAAAATCGGTTTAGGGCCAGGGCTGGTATAGAGAAAAAAGTCGCTGGGGCAGCCATGTTGTTGCAGTTTTGCACTCCCCTTGGGATGCCTTTGGCAGCTGCAGTGTGCATCGAGCCGTGGGCTCTTTGGTTTCCGAGACGCTAACCCTAGGCGTAACCCTAACCCTAACCCTAGGCAGGAAAATCGGTTTAGGGCCAGGGCTGGTCCCGAGTTAAAAGCCGCTGCGGACGACATGTAGTTGCAGTTTTGCACTCCCCTTGGGGTGCCTTTGGCAGCTGCGGTGTGCATCGAGCCGTGGGCTCTTTGGTTTCCGAGACGCTAACCCTAGGCGTAACCCTAACCCTAACCCTAGGCAGGAAAATCGGTTTAGGGCCAGGGCTGGTCCAGAGTAAAAAGCCGTCAAGGCAGCCATGTTGTTGCAGTTTTGCACTCCCCTTGGGATGCCTTTGGCAGCTGCGGTGTGCATCGAGCCGTGGGCTCTTTGGTTTCTGAGACGCTAACCCTAGGCATAACCCTAACCCTAACCCTAGGCAGGAAAATCGGTTTAGGGCCAGGGCTGGTCCCAAGTTAAAAGCCGCTGCGGACGACATGTAGTTGCAGTTTTGCATTCCCCTTGGGGTGCCTTTGGCAGCTGCGGTGTGCATCGAGCCGTGGGCTCTTTGGTTTCCGAGACGCTAACCCTAGGCGTAACCCTAACCCTAACCCTAGGCAGGAAAATCGGTTTAGGGCCAGGGCTGGTCCAGAGTAAAAAGCCATCAAGGCAGCCATGTTGTTGCAGTTTTGCACTCCCCTTGGGATGCCTTTGGCAGCTGCGGTGTGCATCGAGCCGTGGGCTCTTTGGTTTCTGAGACGCTAACCCTAGGCGTAACCCTAACCCTAACCCTAGGCAGGAAAATCGGTTTAGGGCCAGGGCTGGTCGAGAGTAAAAATCCGTCAAGGCAGCCATGTTGTTGCAGTTTTGCACTCCCCTTGGGATGCCTTTGGCAGCTGCGGGGTGCATCGAGCCGTGAGCTCTTTGGTTTCCGAGACGCTAACCCTAGGCGTAACCCTAACCCTAACCCTAGGCAGGAAAATCGGTTTAGGGCCACTGGTGGTCCAGAGTAAAAAGCCGTCAAGGCAGCAATGTTGTTGGAGTTTTGCACTCCCCTTGGGATGCCTTTGGCAGCTGCGGTGTGCATCGAGCCGTGGGCTCTTTGGTTTCCGAGACGCTAACTCTAGGTGTAACCCTAACCCTAACCCTAGGCAGGAAAATCGGTTTAGGGCCAGGGCTGGTCCCGACTAAAAAGCCGGTGCGGCAGCCATGTTTTTTCAGTTTTGCACTCCCCTTGGGATGCCTTTGGCAGCTGCGGTGTGCATGGAGCCGTGGGCTCTTTGGTTTCCGAGACGCTAACCCTAGGCGTAACCCTAACCCTAACCCTAGGCAGGAAAATCGGTTTAGGGCCAGGGCTGGTCCAGAGTAAAAAGCCGTCAAGGCAGCCATGTTGTTGCAGTTTTGCACTCCCCTTGGGATGCCTTTGGCAGCTGCGGTGTGCATCGAGCCGTGGGCTCTTTGGTTTCCGAGACGCTAACCCTAGGCGTAACCCTAACCCTAACCCTAGGCAGGAAAATCATTTTCGGGGCAGGTGTTATCCCGAATAAAAAGCCGCTGCGGCAGCCATGTTGTTGCAGTTTTGCACTCCCCTTGGGATGCCGTTGGCAGCTGCGGTGTGCATCGAGCTGTGGGCTCCTTGGTTTCCGAGACGCTAACCCTAGGCGTAACCCTAACCCTAACCCTAGGCAGGAAAATCGGTTTAGGGCCAGGGCTGGTCCAGAGTACAAAGCCGGCAAGGCAGCCATGTTGTTGCAGTTTTGCACTCCCCTTGGGATGCCTTTGGCAGCTGCGGTGTGCATCGAGCCGTGGGCTCTTTGGTTTCCGAGACGCTAACCCTAGGCATAACCCTAACCCTAACCCTAGGCAGGAAAATCGGTTTAGGGCCAGGGCTGGTCCAGAGTAAAAAGCCGTCAAGGCAGCCATGTTGTTGCAGTTTTGCACTCCCCTTGGGATGCCTTTGGCAGCTGCGGTGTGCATCGAGCCGTGGGCTCTTTGGTTTCCGAGACGCTAACCCTAGGCGTAACCCTAACCCTAACCCTAGGCAGGAAAATCGGTTTAGGGCCAGGGCTGGTCCCGACTAAATAGCCGGTGCGGCAGCCATGTTTTTTCAGTTTTGCACTCCCCTTGGGATGCCTTTGGCAGCTGCGGTGTGCATCGCGCCGTGGGCTCTTTGGTTTCCGAGACGCTAACCCTAGGCGTAACCCTAACCCTAACCCTAGGCAGGAAAATCGGTTTAGGGCCAGGGCTGGTCCCGAGTAAAAAGCCGTCAAGGCAGCCATGTTGTTGCAGTTTTGCACTCCCCTTGGGATGCCTTTGGCAGCTGCGGTGTGCATCGAGCCGTGGGCTCTTTGGTTTCCGAGACGCTAACCCTAGGCGTAACCCTAACCCTAACCCTAGGCAGGAAAATCGGTTTAGGGCCAGGGCTGGTCGAGAGTAAAAAGCCGTCAAGGCAGGCATGTTGTTGCAGTTTTGCACTCCCCTTGGGATGCCTTTGGCAGCTGCGGTGTGCATCGAGCCGTGGGCTCTTTGGTTTCCGAGACGCTAACCCTAGGCGTAACCCTAACCCTAACCCTAGGCAGGAAAATCGGTTTAGGGCCAGGGCTGGTCCAGAGTAAAAAGCCGCTGGGGCAGCCATGTTGTTGCAGTTTTGCACTCCCCTTGGGATGCCTTTGGCAGCTGCGGTGTGCATCGAGCCGTGGACTCTTTGGTTTCCGAGACGCTAACCCTAGGCGTAACCCTAACCCTAACCCTAGGCAGGAAAATCGGTTCAGGGCCAGGGCTGGTCCCGACTAAAAAGCCGGTGCGGCAGCCATGTTTTTTCAGTTTTGCAATCCCCTTGGGGTGCCTTTGGCAGCTGCGGTGTGCATCGAGCCGTGGGCTCTTTGGTTTCCGAGACGCTAACCCTAGGCGTAACCCTAACCCTAACCCTAGGCAGGAAAATCGGTTTAGGGCCAGGGCTGGTCCCGAGTAAAAAGCCGTCAAGGCAGCAATGTTGTTGCAGTTTTGCACTCCCCTTGGGATGCCTTTGGCAGCTGCGGTGTGCATCGAGCCATGTGCTCTTTGGTTTCTGAGACCCTAACCCTAGGCGTAACCCTAACCCTAACCCTAGGCAGGAAAATCGGTTTAGGGCCAGGGCTGGTCCCGAGTAAAAAGCCGGTGCGGCAGCCATGTTGTTGCAGTTTTGCACTCCCCTTGGGATGCCTTTGGCAGCTGCGGTGTGCATGGAGCCGTGGGCTCTTTGGTTTCCGAGACGCTAACCCTAGGCGTAACCCTAACCCTAACCCTAGGCAGGAAAATCGGTTTAGGGCCAGGGCTGGTCCTGAGTAAAAAGCCCTCAAGGCAGCCATGTTGTTGCAGTTTTGCACTCCCCTTGGGATGCCTTTGGCAGCTGCGGTGTGCATCGAGCCGTGGGCTCTTTGGTTTCCGAGACGCTAACCCTAGGCGTAACCCTAACCCTAACCCTAGGCAGGAAAATCGGTTTAGGGCCAGGGCTGGTCCAGAGTAAAAAGCCGCTGGGGCAGCCATGGTGTTGCAGTTTTGCACTCCCATTGGGATGCCTTTGGCAGCTGCGGTGTGCATCGAGCCGTGGGCTCTTTGGTTTCTGAGATGCTAACACTAGGGGTAACCCTAACCCAACACGAGCTAGGAAAATCGGTTTAGGGCCAGGGCTGGTCCAGAGTAAAAAGCCGCTGGGGCAGCCATGTTGTTGCAGTTTTGCACTCCCCTTGGGATGCCTTTGGCAGCTGCGGTGTGCATCGCGCCGTGGGCTCTTTGGTTTCCGAGACGCTAACCCTAGGCGTAACCCTAACCCTAACCCTAGGCAGGAAAATCGGTTTAGGGCCAGGGCTGGTCCAGAGTAAAAAGCCGTCAAGGCAGCCATGTTGTTGCAGTTTTGCACTCCCCTTGGGATGCCTTTGGCAGCTGCGGTGTGCATCGAGCCGTGGGCTCTTTGGTTTCCGAGACGCTAACCCTAGGCGTAACCCTAACCCTAACCCTAGGCAGGAAAATCGGTTTAGGGCCAGGGCTGGTCCCGAGTAAAAAGCCGTCAAGGCAGCCATGTTGTTGCAGTTTTGCACTCCCCTTGGGATGCCTTGGCAGCTGCGGTGTGCATCGAGCCGTGGGCTCTTTGGTTTCTGAGACGCTAACCCTAGGCGTAACCCTAACCCTAACCCTAGGCAGGAAAATCGGTTTAGGGCCAGGGCTGGTCCCAAGTTAAAAGCCGCTGCGGACGACATGTAGTTGCAGTTTTGCATTCCCCTTGGGGTGCCTTTGGCAGCTGCGGTGTGCATCGAGCCGTGGGCTCTTTGGTTTCCGAGACGCTAACCCTAGGCGTAACCCTAACCCTAACCCTAGGCAGGAAAATCGGTTTAGGGCCAGGGCTGGTCCAGAGTAAAAAGCCATCAAGGCAGCCATGTTGTTGCAGTTTTGCACTCCCCTTGGGATGCCTTTGGCAGCTGCGGTGTGCATCGAGCCGTGGGCTCTTTGGTTTCTGAGACGCTAACCCTAGGCGTAACCCTAACCCTAACCCTAGGCAGGAAAATCGGTTTAGGGCCAGGGCTGGTCGAGAGTAAAAATCCGTCAAGGCAGCCATGTTGTTGCAGTTTTGCACTCCCCTTGGGATGCCTTTGGCAGCTGCGGGGTGCATCGAGCCGTGAGCTCTTTGGTTTCCGAGACGCTAACCCTAGGCGTAACCCTAACCCTAACCCTAGGCAGGAAAATCGGTTTAGGGCCACTGGTGGTCCAGAGTAAAAAGCCGTCAAGGCAGCAATGTTGTTGGAGTTTTGCACTCCCCTTGGGATGCCTTTGGCAGCTGCGGTGTGCATCGAGCCGTGGGCTCTTTGGTTTCCGAGACGCTAACTCTAGGTGTAACCCTAACCCTAACCCTAGGCAGGAAAATCGGTTTAGGGCCAGGGCTGGTCCCGACTAAAAAGCCGGTGCGGCAGCCATGTTTTTTCAGTTTTGCACTCCCCTTGGGATGCCTTTGGCAGCTGCGGTGTGCATGGAGCCGTGGGCTCTTTGGTTTCCGAGACGCTAACCCTAGGCGTAACCCTAACCCTAACCCTAGGCAGGAAAATCGGTTTAGGGCCAGGGCTGGTCCAGAGTAAAAAGCCGTCAAGGCAGCCATGTTGTTGCAGTTTTGCACTCCCCTTGGGATGCCTTTGGCAGCTGCGGTGTGCATCGAGCCGTGGGCTCTTTGGTTTCCGAGACGCTAACCCTAGGCGTAACCCTAACCCTAACCCTAGGCAGGAAAATCATTTTCGGGGCAGGTGTTATCCCGAATAAAAAGCCGCTGCGGCAGCCATGTTGTTGCAGTTTTGCACTCCCCTTGGGATGCCGTTGGCAGCTGCGGTGTGCATCGAGCTGTGGGCTCCTTGGTTTCCGAGACGCTAACCCTAGGCGTAACCCTAACCCTAACCCTAGGCAGGAAAATCGGTTTAGGGCCAGGGCTGGTCCAGAGTACAAAGCCGGCAAGGCAGCCATGTTGTTGCAGTTTTGCACTCCCCTTGGGATGCCTTTGGCAGCTGCGGTGTGCATCGAGCCGTGGGCTCTTTGGTTTCCGAGACGCTAACCCTAGGCATAACCCTAACCCTAACCCTAGGCAGGAAAATCGGTTTAGGGCCAGGGCTGGTCCAGAGTAAAAAGCCGTCAAGGCAGCCATGTTGTTGCAGTTTTGCACTCCCCTTGGGATGCCTTTGGCAGCTGCGGTGTGCATCGAGCCGTGGGCTCTTTGGTTTCCGAGACGCTAACCCTAGGCGTAACCCTAACCCTAACCCTAGGCAGGAAAATCGGTTTAGGGCCAGGGCTGGTCCCGAGTAAAAAGCCGTCAAGGCAGCAATGTTGTTGCAGTTTTGCACTCCCCTTGGGATGCCTTTGGCAGCTGCGGTGTGCATCGAGCCATGTGCTCTTTGGTTTCTGAGACCCTAACCCTAGGCGTAACCCTAACCCTAACCCTAGGCAGGAAAATCGGTTTAGGGCCAGGGCTGGTCCCGAGTAAAAAGCCGGTGCGGCAGCCATGTTGTTGCAGTTTTGCACTCCCCTTGGGATGCCTTTGGCAGCTGCGGTGTGCATGGAGCCGTGGGCTCTTTGGTTTCCGAGACGCTAACCCTAGGCGTAACCCTAACCCTAACCCTAGGCAGGAAAATCGGTTTAGGGCCAGGGCTGGTCCTGAGTAAAAAGCCCTCAAGGCAGCCATGTTGTTGCAGTTTTGCACTCCCCTTGGGATGCCTTTGGCAGCTGCGGTGTGCATCGAGCCGTGGGCTCTTTGGTTTCCGAGACGCTAACCCTAGGCGTAACCCTAACCCTAACCCTAGGCAGGAAAATCGGTTTAGGGCCAGGGCTGGTCCAGAGTAAAAAGCCGCTGGGGCAGCCATGGTGTTGCAGTTTTGCACTCCCATTGGGATGCCTTTGGCAGCTGCGGTGTGCATCGAGCCGTGGGCTCTTTGGTTTCTGAGATGCTAACACTAGGGGTAACCCTAACCCAACACGAGCTAGGAAAATCGGTTTAGGGCCAGGGCTGGTCCAGAGTAAAAAGCCGCTGGGGCAGCCATGTTGTTGCAGTTTTGCACTCCCCTTGGGATGCCTTTGGCAGCTGCGGTGTGCATCGCGCCGTGGGCTCTTTGGTTTCCGAGACGCTAACCCTAGGCGTAACCCTAACCCTAACCCTAGGCAGGAAAATCGGTTTAGGGCCAGGGCTGGTCCAGAGTAAAAAGCCGTCAAGGCAGCCATGTTGTTGCAGTTTTGCACTCCCCTTGGGATGCCTTTGGCAGCTGCGGTGTGCATCGAGCCGTGGGCTCTTTGGTTTCCGAGACGCTAACCCTAGGCGTAACCCTAACCCTAACCCTAGGCAGGAAAATCGGTTTAGGGCCAGGGCTGGTCCAGAGTAAAAAGCCGTCAAGGCAGCCATGTTGTTGCAGTTTTGCACTCCCCTTGGGATGCCTTGGCAGCTGCGGTGTGCATCGAGCCGTGGGCTCTTTGGTTTCTGAGACGCTAACCCTAGGCGTAACCCTAACCCTAACCCTAGGCAGGAAAATCGGTTTAGGGCCAGGGCTGGTCCCAAGTTAAAAGCCGCTGCGGACGACATGTAGTTGCAGTTTTGCATTCCCCTTGGGGTGCCTTTGGCAGCTGCGGTGTGCATCGAGCCGTGGGCTCTTTGGTTTCCGAGACGCTAACCCTAGGCGTAACCCTAACCCTAACCCTAGGCAGGAAAATCGGTTTAGGGCCAGGGCTGGTCCAGAGTAAAAAGCCATCAAGGCAGCCATGTTGTTGCAGTTTTGCACTCCCCTTGGGATGCCTTTGGCAGCTGCGGTGTGCATCGAGCCGTGGGCTCTTTGGTTTCTGAGACGCTAACCCTAGGCGTAACCCTAACCCTAACCCTAGGCAGGAAAATCGGTTTAGGGCCAGGGCTGGTCGAGAGTAAAAATCCGTCAAGGCAGCCATGTTGTTGCAGTTTTGCACTCCCCTTGGGATGCCTTTGGCAGCTGCGGGGTGCATCGAGCCGTGAGCTCTTTGGTTTCCGAGACGCTAACCCTAGGCGTAACCCTAACCCTAACCCTAGGCAGGAAAATCGGTTTAGGGCCACTGGTGGTCCAGAGTAAAAAGCCGTCAAGGCAGCAATGTTGTTGGAGTTTTGCACTCCCCTTGGGATGCCTTTGGCAGCTGCGGTGTGCATCGAGCCGTGGGCTCTTTGGTTTCCGAGACGCTAACTCTAGGTGTAACCCTAACCCTAACCCTAGGCAGGAAAATCGGTTTAGGGCCAGGGCTGGTCCCGACTAAAAAGCCGGTGCGGCAGCCATGTTTTTTCAGTTTTGCACTCCCCTTGGGATGCCTTTGGCAGCTGCGGTGTGCATGGAGCCGTGGGCTCTTTGGTTTCCGAGACGCTAACCCTAGGCGTAACCCTAACCCTAACCCTAGGCAGGAAAATCGGTTTAGGGCCAGGGCTGGTCCAGAGTAAAAAGCCGTCAAGGCAGCCATGTTGTTGCAGTTTTGCACTCCCCTTGGGATGCCTTTGGCAGCTGCGGTGTGCATCGAGCCGTGGGCTCTTTGGTTTCCGAGACGCTAACCCTAGGCGTAACCCTAACCCTAACCCTAGGCAGGAAAATCATTTTCGGGGCAGGTGTTATCCCGAATAAAAAGCCGCTGCGGCAGCCATGTTGTTGCAGTTTTGCACTCCCCTTGGGATGCCATTGGCAGCTGCGGTGTGCATCGAGCTGTGGGCTCCTTGGTTTCCGAGACGCTAACCCTAGGCGTAACCCTAACCCTAACCCTAGGCAGGAAAATCGGTTTAGGGCCAGGGCTGGTCCAGAGTACAAAGCCGGCAAGGCAGCCATGTTGTTGCAGTTTTGCACTCCCCTTGGGATGCCTTTGGCAGCTGCGGTGTGCATCGAGCCGTGGGCTCTTTGGTTTCCGAGACGCTAACCCTAGGCATAACCCTAACCCTAACCCTAGGCAGGAAAATCGGTTTAGGGCCAGGGCTGGTCCAGAGTAAAAAGCCGTCAAGGCAGCCATGTTGTTGCAGTTTTGCACTCCCCTTGGGATGCCTTTGGCAGCTGCGGTGTGCATCGAGCCGTGGGCTCTTTGGTTTCCGAGACGCTAACCCTAGGCGTAACCCTAACCCTAACCCTAGGCAGGAAAATCGGTTTAGGGCCAGGGCTGGTCCCGACTAAATAGCCGGTGCGGCAGCCATGTTTTTTCAGTTTTGCACTCCCCTTGGGATGCCTTTGGCAGCTGCGGTGTGCATCGCGCCGTGGGCTCTTTGGTTTCCGAGACGCTAACCCTAGGCGTAACCCTAACCCTAACCCTAGGCAGGAAAATCGGTTTAGGGCCAGGGCTGGTCCCGAGTAAAAAGCCGTCAAGGCAGCCATGTTGTTGCAGTTTTGCACTCCCCTTGGGATGCCTTTGGCAGCTGCGGTGTGCATCGAGCCGTGGGCTCTTTGGTTTCCGAGACGCTAACCCTAGGCGTAACCCTAACCCTAACCCTAGGCAGGAAAATCGGTTTAGGGCCAGGGCTGGTCGAGAGTAAAAAGCCGTCAAGGCAGGCATGTTGTTGCAGTTTTGCACTCCCCTTGGGATGCCTTTGGCAGCTGCGGTGTGCATCGAGCCGTGGGCTCTTTGGTTTCCGAGACGCTAACCCTAGGCGTAACCCTAACCCTAACCCTAGGCAGGAAAATCGGTTTAGGGCCAGGGCTGGTCCAGAGTAAAAAGCCGCTGGGGCAGCCATGTTGTTGCAGTTTTGCACTCCCCTTGGGATGCCATTGGCAGCTGCGGTGTGCATCGAGCCGTGGACTCTTTGGTTTCCGAGACGCTAACCCTAGGCGTAACCCTAACCCTAACCCTAGGCAGGAAAATCGGTTCAGGGCCAGGGCTGGTCCCGACTAAAAAGCCGGTGCGGCAGCCATGTTTTTTCAGTTTTGCAATCCCCTTGGGGTGCCTTTGGCAGCTGCGGTGTGCATCGAGCCGTGGGCTCTTTGGTTTCCGAGACGCTAACCCTAGGCGTAACCCTAACCCTAACCCTAGGCAGGAAAATCGGTTTAGGGCCAGGGCTGGTCCCGAGTAAAAAGCCGTCAAGGCAGCAATGTTGTTGCAGTTTTGCACTCCCCTTGGGATGCCTTTGGCAGCTGCGGTGTGCATCGAGCCATGTGCTCTTTGGTTTCTGAGACCCTAACCCTAGGCGTAACCCTAACCCTAACCCTAGGCAGGAAAATCGGTTTAGGGCCAGGGCTGGTCCCGAGTAAAAAGCCGGTGCGGCAGCCATGTTGTTGCAGTTTTGCACTCCCCTTGGGATGCCTTTGGCAGCTGCGGTGTGCATGGAGCCGTGGGCTCTTTGGTTTCCGAGACGCTAACCCTAGGCGTAACCCTAACCCTAACCCTAGGCAGGAAAATCGGTTTAGGGCCAGGGCTGGTCCTGAGTAAAAAGCCCTCAAGGCAGCCATGTTGTTGCAGTTTTGCACTCCCCTTGGGATGCCTTTGGCAGCTGCGGTGTGCATCGAGCCGTGGGCTCTTTGGTTTCCGAGACGCTAACCCTAGGCGTAACCCTAACCCTAACCCTAGGCAGGAAAATCGGTTTAGGGCCAGGGCTGGTCCAGAGTAAAAAGCCGCTGGGGCAGCCATGGTGTTGCAGTTTTGCACTCCCATTGGGATGCCTTTGGCAGCTGCGGTGTGCATCGAGCCGTGGGCTCTTTGGTTTCTGAGATGCTAACACTAGGGGTAACCCTAACCCAACACGAGCTAGGAAAATCGGTTTAGGGCCAGGGCTGGTCCAGAGTAAAAAGCCGCTGGGGCAGCCATGTTGTTGCAGTTTTGCACTCCCCTTGGGATGCCTTTGGCAGCTGCGGTGTGCATCGCGCCGTGGGCTCTTTGGTTTCCGAGACGCTAACCCTAGGCGTAACCCTAACCCTAACCCTAGGCAGGAAAATCGGTTTAGGGCCAGGGCTGGTCCAGAGTAAAAAGCCGTCAAGGCAGCCATGTTGTTGCAGTTTTGCACTCCCCTTGGGATGCCTTTGGCAGCTGCGGTGTGCATCGAGCCGTGGGCTCTTTGGTTTCCGAGACGCTAACCCTAGGCGTAACCCTAACCCTAACCCTAGGCAGGAAAATCGGTTTAGGGCCAGGGCTGGTCCCGAGTAAAAAGCCGTCAAGGCAGCCATGTTGTTGCAGTTTTGCACTCCCCTTGGGATGCCTTGGCAGCTGCGGTGTGCATCGAGCCGTGGGCTCTTTGGTTTCCGAGACGCTAACCCTAGGCGTAACCCTAACCCTAACCCTAGGCAGGAAAATCGGTTTAGGGCCAGGGCTGGTCCAGAGTAAAAAGCCGTCAAGGCAGCCATGTTGTTGCAGTTTTGCACTCCCCTTGGGATGCCTTTGGCAGCTGCGGTGTGCATCGAGCCGTGGGCTCTTTGGTTTCCGAGACGCTAACCCTAGGCGTAACCCTAACCCTAACCCTAGGCAGGAAAATCGGTTTAGGGCCAGGGCTGGTCCAGAGTACAAAGCCGTCAAGGCAGCCATGTTGTTGCAGTTTTGCACTCCCCTTGGGATGCCTTTGGCAGCTGCGGTGTGCATCGAGCCGTGGGCTCTTTGGTTTCCGAGACGCTAACCCTAGGCGTAACCCTAACCCTAACCCTAGGCAGGAAAATCATTTTCGGGGCAGGTGTTATCCCGAATAAAAAGCCGCTGCGGCAGCCATGTTGTTGCAGTTTTGCACTCCCCTTGGGATGCCTTTGGCAGCTGCGGTGTGCATCGCGCCGTGGGCTCTTTGGTTTCCGAGGTGCAAACCCTAGGCGTAACCCTAACCCTAACCCTAGGCAGGAAAATCAGTTTCGAGGCAGGTCTTATCCCGAATAAAAAGCCGCTGCGGCAGCCATGTTGTTGCAGTTTTGCACTCCCCTTGGGATGCCGTTGGCAGCTGCGGTGTGCATCGAGCCGTGGGCTCTTTGGTTTCCGAGACGCTAACCCTAGGCGTAACCCTAACCCTAACCCTAGGCAGGAAAATCAGTTTAGGGCCAGGGCTGGTCCCGACTAAAAAGCCGGTGCGGCAGCCATGTTTTTTCAGTTTTGCACTCCCCTTGGGGTGCCTTTGGCAGCTGCGGTGTGCATCGAGCCGTGGGCTCTTTGGTTTCCGAGACGCTAACCCTAGGCGTAACCCTAACCCTAACCCTAGGCAGGAAAATCGGTTTAGGGCCAGGGCTGGTCCAGAGTAAAAAGCCGTCAAGGCAGCCATGTTGTTGCAGTTTTGCACTCCCCTTGGGATGCCTTTGGCAGCAGCGGTGTGCATCGAGCCTTGGGCTCTTTGGTTTCCGAGACGCTAACCCTAGGCGTAACCCTAACCCTAACCCGAGGCAGGAAAATCGGTTTAGGGCCAGGGCTGGTCCCGAGTAAAAAGCCGCTGGGGCAGCCATGTTGTTGCAGTTTTGCACTCCCCTTGGGATGCCTTTGGCAGCTGCGGTGTGCATCGAGCCGTGGGCTCTTTGGTTTCCGAGACGCTAACCCTAGGCGTAACCCTAACCCTAACCCTAGGCAGGAAAATCGGTTTAGGGCCAGGGCTGGTCCCGAGTTAAAAGCCTTCAAGGCAGCTATGTTTTTGCAGTTTTGCACTAACCCTTGAGATGCCTTTGTGCGGCTGCGGTGTGCATCGAGCCGTGGGCTCTTTGGTTTCCGAGACGCTAACCCTAGGCGTAACCCTAACCCTAACCCTAGGCAGGAAAATCGGTTTAGGGCCAGGGCTGGTCCCGAGTAAAAAGCCGCCAAGGCAGCAATGTTGTTGCAGTTTTGCACTCTCCTTGGGATGCCTTTGGCAGCTGCGGTGTGCATCGCGCCATGGGCTCTTTGGTATCCGAGACGCTAACCTTAGGCGTAACCCTAACCCTAACCCTAGGCAGGAAAATCATTTTCGAGGCAGGTGTTATCCCGAATAAAAAGCCGCTGGGGCAGCCATGTTGTTGCAGTTTTGCACTCCCCTTGGGATGCCTTTGGCAGCTGCGGTGTGCATGGAGCCGTGGGCTCTTTGGTTTCCGAGACGCTAACCCTAGGCGTAACCCTAACCCTAACCCTAGGCAGGAAAATCGGTTTAGGGCCAGGGCTGGTCCCGAGTTAAAAGCCGCTGCGGCCGTGTTGTTGTGGCAGTTTTGCACTCCCCTTGGGATGCCTTTGGCAGCTGTGGTGTGCATCGAGCCGTGGGCTCTTTGGTTTCCGAGACGCTAACCCTAGGCGTAACCCTAACCCTAACCCTAGGCAGGAAAATCGGTTTAGGGCCAGGGCTGGTCCAGAGGAAAAAGCCGTCAAGGCAGCCATGTTGTTGCAGTTTTGCACTCCCCTTTGGATGCCTTTGGCAGCTGCGGTGTGCATCGAGCCGTGGGCTCTTTGGTTTCCGAGACGCTAACCCTAGGCGTAACCCTAACCCTAACCCTAACCCTAGGCAGGAAAATGGGCTTAGGGCCAGGGCTGGTCCCGAGTAAAAAGCCGCCAAGGCAGCAATGTTGTTGCAGTTTTGCACTCCCCTTGGGATGCCTTTGGCAGCTGTGGTGTGCATCGCGCCATGGGCTCTTTGGTTTCCGAGACGCTAACCCTAGGCATAACCCTAACCCTAACCCTAGGCAGGAAAATAATTTTCGGGGCAGGTGTTATCCCGAATAAAAAGCCGCTGCGGCAGCCATGTTGTTGCAGTTTTGCACTCCCCTTGGGATGCCTTTGGCAGCTGCGGTGTGCATCGCGCCGTGGGCTCTTTGGTTTCCGAGGTGCTAACCCTAGGCGTAACCCTAACCCTAACCCTAGGCAGGAAAATCAGTTTCAAGGCAGGTGTTATCCCGAATAAAAAGCCGCTGGGGCAGCCATGTTGTTGCAGTTTTGCACTCCCCTTGGGATGCCTTTGGCAGCTGCGGTGTGCATCGAGCCGTGGGCTCTTTGGTTTTCGAGACGCTAACCCTAGGCGTAACCCTAACCCTAACCCTAGGCAGGAAAATCGGTTTAGGGCCAGGGCTGGACACGAGTAAAAAGCCGTCAAGGCAGCCATGTTGTTGCAGTTTTGCACTCCCCTTGGGATGCCTTTGGCAGCTGCGGTGTGCATCGAGCCGTGGGCTCTTTGGTTTCCGAGACGCTAACCCTAGGCGTAACCCTAACCCTAACCCTAGGCAGGAAAATCGGTTTAGGGCCAGGGCTGGTCCCGAGTAAAAAGCCGTCAAGGCAGCCATGTTGTTGCAGTTTTGCACTCCCCTTGGGATGCCTTTGGCAGCTGCGGTGTGCATCGAGCCGTGGGCTCTTTGGTTTCCGAGACGCTAACCCTAGGCATAACCCTAACCCTAACCCTAGGCAGGAAAATCGGTTTAGGGCCAGGGCTGGTCCAGAGTAAAAAGCCGTCAAGGCAGCCATGTTGTTGCAGTTTTGCACTCCCCTTGGGATGCCTTTGGCAGCTGCGGTGTGCATCGAGCCATGGGCTCTTTGGTTTCCGAGACGCTAACCCTAGGCGTAACCCTAACCCTAACCCTAGGCAGGAAAATCGGTTTAGGGCCAGGGCTGGTCCCGAGTAAAAAGCCGTCAAGGCAGCCATGTTGTTACAGTTTTGCACTCCCCTTGGGATGCCTTTGGCAGCTGTGGTGTGCATCGAGCAGTGGGCTCTTTGGTTTCCGAGACGCTAACCCTAGGCGTAACCCTAATCCTAACCCTAGGCAGGAAAATCGGTTTAGGGCCAGGGCTGGTCCAGAGTAAAAAGCTGGTGCGGCAGCCTTGTTTTTTGAGTTTTGCATACCCCTTGGGGTGCCTTTGGCAGCTGCGGTGTGCATCGCGCCGTGGGCTCTTTGGTATCCGAGACGCTAACCTTAGGCGTAACCCTAACCCTAACCCTAGGCAGGAAAATCGGTTTAGTGCCAGGGCTGGTCCCGAGTAAAAAGCCGTCAAGGCAGCCATGTTGTTGCAGTTTTGCACTCCCCTTGGGATGCCTTTGGCAGCTGCGGTGTGCATCGAGCCATGGGCTCTTTGGTTTCTGAGACGCTAACCCTAGGCGTAACCCTAACCCTAACCCTAGGCAGGAAAATCGGTTTAGGGCCAGGGCTGGTCCAGAGTAAAAAGCCGTCAAGGCAGCCATGTTGTTGCAGTTTTGCACTCCCCTTGGGATGCCTTTGGCAGCTGCGGTGTGCATCGAGCCGTGGGCTCTTTGGTTTCCGAGACGCTAACCCTAGGCGTAACCCTAACCCTAACCCTAGGCAGGAAAATCGGTTTAGGGCCAGGGCTGGTCCAGAGTAAAAAGCCGTCAAGGCAGCCATGTTGTTGCAGTTTTGCACTCCCCTTGGGATGCCTTTGGCAGCTGCGGTGTGCATCGAGCCGTGGGCTCTTTGGTTTCCGAGACGCTAACCCTAGGCGTAACCCTAACCCTAACCCTAGGCAGGAAAATCGGTTTAGGGCCAGGGCTGGTCCAGAGTACAAAGCCGGCAAGGCAGCCATGTTGTTGCAGTTTTGCACTCCCCTTGGGATGCCTTTGGCAGCTGCGGTGTGCATCGAGCCGTGGGCTCTTTGGTTTCCGAGACGCTAACCCTAGGCGTAACCCTAACCCTAACCCTAGGCAGGAAAATCATTTTCGGGGCAGGTGTTATCCCGAATAAAAAGCCGCTGCGGCAGCCATGTTGTTGCAGTTTTGCACTCCCCTTGGGATGCCTTTGGCAGCTGCGGTGTGCATCGCGCCGTGGGCTCTTTGGTTTCCGAGGTGCAAACCCTAGGCGTAACCCTAACCCTAACCCTAGGCAGGAAAATCAGTTTCGAGGCAGGTCTTATCCCGAATAAAAAGCCGCTGCGGCAGCCATGTTGTTGCAGTTTTGCACTCCCCTTGGGATGCCGTTGGCAGCTGCGGTGTGCATCGAGCCGTGGGCTCTTTGGTTTCCGAGACGCTAACCCTAGGCGTAACCCTAACCCTAACCCTAGGCAGGAAAATCAGTTTAGGGCCAGGGCTGGTCCCGACTAAAAAGCCGCTGGGGCAGCCATGTTGTTGCAGTTTTGCACTCCCCTTGGGATGCCTTTGGCAGCTGCGGTGTGCATCGAGCCGTGGGCTCTTTGGTTTCCGAGACGCTAACCCTAGGCGTAACCCTAACCCTAACCCTAGGCAGGAAAATCGGTTTAGGGCCAGGGCTGGTCCCGAGTTAAAAGCCTTCAAGGCAGCTATGTTTTTGCAGTTTTGCACTAACCCTTGAGATGCCTTTGTGCGGCTGCGGTGTGCATCGAGCCGTGGGCTCTTTGGTTTCCGAGACGCTAACCCTAGGCGTAACCCTAACCCTAACCCTAGGCAGGAAAATCGGTTTAGGGCCAGGGCTGGTCCCGAGTAAAAAGCCGCCAAGGCAGCAATGTTGTTGCAGTTTTGCACTCTCCTTGGGATGCCTTTGGCAGCTGCGGTGTGCATCGCGCCATGGGCTCTTTGGTATCCGAGACGCTAACCTTAGGCGTAACCCTAACCCTAACCCTAGGCAGGAAAATCATTTTCGAGGCAGGTGTTATCCCGAATAAAAAGCCGCTGGGGCAGCCATGTTGTTGCAGTTTTGCACTCCCCTTGGGATGCCTTTGGCAGCTGCGGTGTGCATGGAGCCGTGGGCTCTTTGGTTTCCGAGACGCTAACCCTAGGCGTAACCCTAACCCTAACCCTAGGCAGGAAAATCGGTTTAGGGCCAGGGCTGGTCCCGAGTTAAAAGCCGCTGCGGCCGTGTTGTTGTGGCAGTTTTGCACTCCCCTTGGGATGCCTTTGGCAGCTGTGGTGTGCATCGAGCCGTGGGCTCTTTGGTTTCCGAGACGCTAACCCTAGGCGTAACCCTAACCCTAACCCTAGGCAGGAAAATCGGTTTAGGGCCAGGGCTGGTCCAGAGTAAAAAGCCGTCAAGGCAGCCATGTTGTTGCAGTTTTGCACTCCCCTTGGGATGCCTTTGGCAGCTGCGGTGTGCATCGAGCCGTGGGCTCTTTGGTTTCCGAGACGCTAACCCTAGGCGTAACCCTAACCCTAACCCTAGGCAGGAAAATCGGTTTAGGGCCAGGGCTGGTCCCGAGCAAAAAGCCGTCAAGGCAGCCATGTTGTTGCAGTTTTGCACTCCCCTTGGGATGCCTTTGGCAGCTGCGGTGTGCATCGAGCCGTGGGCTCTTTGGTTTCCAAGACGCTAACCCTAGGCGTAACCCTAACCCTAACCCTAACCCTAGGCAGGAAAATGGGTTTAGGGCCAGGGCTGGTCCCGAGTAAAAAGCCGCCAAGGCAGCAATGTTGTTGCAGTTTTGCACTCCCCTTGGGATGCCTTTGGCAGCTGCGGTGTGCATCGCGCCATGGGCTCTTTGGTTTCCGAGACGCTAACCCTAGGCATAACCCTAACCCTAACCCTAGGCAGGAAAATAATTTTCGGGGCAGGTGTTATCCCGAATAAAAAGCCGCTGCGGCAGCCATGTTGTTGCAGTTTTGCACTCCCCTTGGGATGCCTTTGGCAGCTGCGGTGTGCATCGCGCCGTGGGCTCTTTGGTTTCCGAGGTGCTAACCCTAGGCGTAACCCTAACCCTAACCCTAGGCAGGAAAATCAGTTTCAAGGCAGGTGTTATCCCGAATAAAAAGCCGCTGGGGCAGCCATGTTGTTGCAGTTTTGCACTCCCCTTGGGATGCCTTTGGCAGCTGCGGTGTGCATCGTGCCGTGGGCTCTTTGGTTTTCGAGACGCTAACCCTAGGCGTAACCCTAACCCTAACCCTAGGCAGGAAAATCGGTTTAGGGCCAGGGCTGGACACGAGTAAAAAGCCGTCAAGGCAGCCATGTTGTTGCAGTTTTGCACTCCCCTTGGGATGCCTTTGGCAGCTGCGGTGTGCATCGAGCCGTGGGCTCTTTGGTTTCCGAGACGCTAACCCTAGGCGTAACCCTAACCCTAACCCTAGGCAGGAAAATCGGTTTAGGGCCAGGGCTGGTCCAGAGTAAAAAGCCGTCAAGGCAGCCATGTTGTTGCAGTTTTGCACTCCCCTTGGGATGCCTTTGGCAGCTGCGGTGTGCATCGAGCCGTGGGCTCTTTGGTTTCCGAGACGCTAACCCTAGGCATAACCCTAACCCTAACCCTAGGCAGGAAAATCGGTTTAGGGCCAGGGCTGGTCCAGAGTAAAAAGCCGTCAAGGCAGCCATGTTGTTGCAGTTTTGCACTCCCCTTGGGATGCCTTTGGCAGCTGCGGTGTGCATCGAGCCATGGGCTCCTTGGTTTCCGAGACGCTAACCCTAGGCGTAACCCTAACCCTAACCCTAGGCAGGAAAATCGGTTTAGGGCCAGGGCTGCTCCCGACTAAAAAGCCGTCAAGGCAGCCATGTTGTTACAGTTTTGCACTCCCCTTGGGATGCCTTTGGCAGCTGTGGTGTGCATCGAGCAGTGGGCTCTTTGGTTTCCGAGACGCTAACCCTAGGCGTAACCCTAACCCTAACCCTAGGCAGGAAAATCGGTTTAGGGCCAGGGCTGGTCCAGAGTAAAAAGCTGGTGCGGCAGCCTTGTTTTTTGAGTTTTGCATACCCCTTGGGGTGCCTTTGGCAGCTGCGGTGTGCATCGCGCCGTGGGCTCTTTGGTATCCGAGACGCTAACCTTAGGCGTAACCCTAACCCTAACCCTAGGCAGGAATATCGGTTTAGTGCCAGGGCTGGTCCCGAGTAAAAAGCCGTCAAGGCAGCCATGTTGTTGCAGTTTTGCACTCCCCTTGGGATGCCTTTGGCAGCTGCGGTGTGCATCGAGCCATGGGCTCTTTGGTTTCTGAGACGCTAACAATAGGCGTAACCCTAACCCTAACCCTAGGCAGGAAAATCGGTTTAGGGCCAGGGCTGGTCCAGAGTAAAAAGCCGTCAAGACAGCCATGTTGTTGCAGTTTTGCACTCCCCTTGGGATGCCTTTGGCAGCTGCGGTGTGCATCGAGCCGTGGGCTCTTTGGTTTCCGAGACGCTAACCCTAGGCGTAACCCTAACCCTAACCCTAGGCAGGAAAATCGGTTTAGGGCCAGGGCTGGTCCAGAGTAAAAAGCCGTCAAGGCAGCCATGTTGTTGCAGTTTTGCACTCCCCTTGGGATGCCTTTGGCAGCTGCGGTGTGCATCGCGCCGTGGGCTCTTTGGTTTCCGAGACGCTAACCCTAGGCGTAACCCTAACCCTAACCCTAGGCAGGAAATTCGGTTTAGGGGCAGTGGTGGTCCAGAGTAAAAAGCTGGTGCGGCAGCCATGTTGTTGCAGTTTTGCACTCCCCTTGGGATGCCTTTGGCAGCTGCGGTGTGCATCGAGCCGTGGGCTCTTTGGTTTCCGAGACGCTAACCCTAGGCGTAACCCTAACCCTAACCCTAGGCAGGAAAATCGGTTTAGGGCCAGGGCTGGTCCAGAGTAAAAAGCCGTCAAGGCAGCCATGTTGTTGAGTTTTTGCACTCCCCTTGGGATGCCTTTGGCAGCTGCGGTGTGCATCGAGCCAAGGGTTCTTTGGTTTCTGAGACGCTAACCCTAGGCGTAACCCTAACCCTAACCCTAGGCAGGAAAATCGGTTTAGGGCCAGGGCTGGTCCCGAGTAAAAAGCCGTCAAGGCAGCCATGTTGTTGAGTTTTTGCACTCCCCTTGGGATGCCTTTGGCAGCTGCGGTGTGCATCGAGCAGTGGGCTCTTTGGTTTCCGAGACGCTAACCCTAGGCGTAACCCTAACCCTAACCCTAGGCAGGAAAATCATTTTCGGGGCAGGTGTTATCCCGAATAAAAAGGCGCTGCGGCAGCCATGTTGTTGCAGTTTTGCACTCCCCTTGGGATGCCGTTGGCAGCTGCGGTGTGCATCGAGCTGTGGGCTCCTTGGTTTCCGAGACGCTAACCCTAGGCGTAACACTAACCCTAACCCTAGGCAGGAAAATCGGTTTAGGGCCAGGGCTGGTCCAGAGTAAAAAGCCGTCAAGGCAGCCATGTTGTTGCAGTTTTGCACTCCCCTTGGGATGCCTTTGGCAGCTGCGGTGTGCATCGAGCCGTGGGCTCTTTGGTTTCCGAGACGCTAACCCTAGGCATAACCCTAACCGTAACCCTAGGCAGGAAAATCGATTTAGGGCCATGGCTGGTCCAGAGTAAAAAGCCGTCAAGGCAGCCATGTTGTTGCAGTTTTGCACTCCCCTTGGGATGCCTTTGGCAGCTGCGGTGTGCATCGAGCCGTGGGCTCTTTGGTTTCCGAGACGCTAACCCTAGGCGTAACCCTAACCCTAACCCTAAACCTAGGCAGGAAAATCGGTTTAGGGCCAGGGCTGGTCCCGAGAAAAAAGCCGCCACGGCAGCAATGTTGTTGCAGTTTTGCACTCCCCTTGGGATGCCTTTGGCAGCTGCGGTGTGCATCGCGCCATGGGCTCTTTGGTTTCCGAGACGCTAACCCTGGGCATAACCCTAACCCTAACCCTAGGCAGGAAAATCATTTTCGGGGCAGGTGTTATCCCGAATAAAAAGCCGCTGCGGCAGCCATGTTGTTGCAGTTTTGCACTCCCCTTGGGATGCCTTTGGCAGCTGCGGTGTGCATCGCGCCGTGGGCTCTTTGGTTTCCGAGGTGCTAACCCTAGGCGTAACCCTAACCCTAACCCTAGGCAGGAAAATCAGTTTCGAGGCAGGTGTTATCCCGAATAAAAAGCCGCAGGGGCAGCCATGTTGTTGCAGTTTTGCACTCCCCTTGGGATGCCTTTGGCAGCTGCGGTGTGCATCGATCCGTGGGCTCTTTGGTTTCCGAGACGCTAACCCTAGGCGTAACCCTAACCCTAACCCTAGGCAGGAAAATCGGTTTAGGGCCAGGGCTGGTCCAGAGTAATAAGCCGCTGCGGCAGACATGTTGTTGCAGTTTTGCACTCCCCTTGGGATGCCTTTGGCAGCTGCGGTGTGCATCGAGCCGTGGGCTCTTTGGTTTCCGAGACGCTAACCCTAGGCGTAACCCTAACCCTAACCCTAGGCAGGAAAATCGGTTTAGGGCCAGGGCTGGTCCAGAGGAAAAAGCCGTCAAGGCAGCCATGTTGTTGCAGTTTTGCACTCCCCTTGGGATGCCTTTGGCAGCTGCGGTGTGCATCGAGCCGTGGGCTCTTTGGTTTCCGAGACGCTAACCCTAGGCGTAACCCTAACCCTAACCCTAGGCAGGAAAATCGGTTTAGGGCCAGGGCTGGTCCCGAGCAAAAAGCCGTCAAGGCAGCCATGTTGTTGCAGTTTTGCACTCCCCTTGGGATGCCTTTGGCAGCTGCGGTGTGCATCGAGCCGTGGGCTCTTTGGTTTCCGAGACGCTAACCCTAGGCGTAACCCTAACCCTAACCCTAGGCAGGAAAATCGGTTTAGGGCCAGGGCTGGTCCAGAGTAAAAAGCCGTCGAGGCAGCCATGTTGTTGCAGTTTTGCACTCCCCTTGGGATGCCTTTGGCAGCTGCGGTGTGCATCGAGCCATGGGCTCTTTGGTTTCCGAGACGCTAACCCTAGGCGTAACCCTAACCCTAACCCTAGGCAGGAAAATCAGTTTCGGGGCAGGTGTTGTCCCGAATAAAAATCCGCTGCGGCAGCCATGTTGTTGCAGTTTTGCACTCCCCTTGGGATGCCTTTGGCAGCTGCAGTGTGCATCGAGCCGTGGGCTCTTTGGTTTCCGAGACGCTAACCCTAGGCGTAACCCTAACACAACCCGAGGCAGGAAAATCGGTTTAGGGCCAGGGCTTGTCCAGAGTAAAAAGCCGCTGGGGCAGCAATGTTGTTGCAGTTTTGCACTCCCCTTGGGATGCCTTTGGCAGCTGCGGTGTGCATCGAGCCGTGGGCTCTTTGGTTTCCGAGACGCTAACCCTAGGCGTAACCCTAACACAACCCTAGGCAGGAAAATCGGTTTAGGGCCAGGGCTGGTCCCGAGTAAAAAGCCGTCAAGGCAGCCATGTTGTTGCAGTTTTGCACTCCCCTTGGGATGCCTTTGGCAGCTGCGGTGTGCATCGAGCCGTGGGCTCTTTGGTTTCCGAGACGCTAACCCTAGGCGTAACCCTAACCCTAACCCTAGGCAGGAAAATCGGTTTAGGGCCAGGGCTGGTCCAGAGTAAAAAGCCGCTGGGGCAGCAATGTTGTTGCAGTTTTGCACTCCCCTTGGGATGCCTTTGGCAGCTGCGGTGTGCATGGAGCCGTGGGCTCTTTGGTTTCCGAGACGCTAACCCTAGGCGTAACCCTAACCCTAACCCTAGGCAGGAAAATCAGTTTCGAGGCAGGTGTTATCCCGAATAAAAAGCCGTCAAGGCAGCCATGTTGTTGCAGTTTTGCACTCCCCTTGGGATGCCTTTGGCAGCTGCGGTGTGCATCGATCGGTGGGCTCTTTGGTTTCCGAGACGCTAACCCTAGGCGTAACCCTAACCCTAACCCTAGGCAGGAAAATCGGTTAAGGGCCAGGGCTGGTCCCGAGTAAATAGCCGTCAAGGCAGCCATGTTGTTGCTGTTTTCCACTCCCCTTGAGATGCCTTTGGCAGCTGCGGTGTGCATCGAGCCATGGGCTCCTTGGTTTCCGAGACGCTAACCCTAGGCGTAACCCTAACCCTAACCCTAGGCAGGAAAATCGGTTTAGGGCCAGGGCTGGTCCAGAGTAAAAAGCCGTCAAGGCAGCCATGTTGTTGCAGTTTTGCACTCCCCTTGGGATGCCTTTGGCAGCTGCGGTGTGCATCGAGCCGTGGGCTCTTTGGTTTCCGAGACGCTAACCCTAGGCGTAACCCTAACACAACCCGAGGCAGGAAAATCGGTTTAGGGCCAGGGCTGGTCCAGAGTAAAAAGCCGCTGGGGCAGCAATGTTGTTGCAGTTTTGCACTCCCCTTGATATGCCTTTGGCAGCTGCGGTGTGCATCGAGCCGTGGGCTCTTTGGTTTCCGAGACGCTAACCCTAGGCGTAACCCTAACCCTAACCCTAGGCAGGAAAATCGGTTTAGGGCCAGGGCTGGTCCAGAGTAAAAAGCCGTCAAGGCAGCCATGTTGTTGCAGTTTTGCACTCCCCTTGGGATGCCTTTGGCAGCTGCGGTGTGCATGGAGCCGTGGGCTCTTTGGTTTCCGAGACGCTAACCCTAGGCGTAACCCTAACCCTAACCCTAGGCAGGAAAATCAGTTTCGAGGCAGGTGATATCCCGAATAAAAAGCCGTCAAGGCAGCCATGTTGTTGCAGTTTTGCACTCCCCTTGGGATGCCTTTGGCAGCTGCGGTGTGCATCGAGCTGTGGGCTCTTTGGTTTCCGAGACGCTAACCCTAGGCGTACCCCTAACCCTAACCCTAGGCAGGAAAATCGGATTAGGGCCAGGGCTGGTCCCGAGTAAATAGCCGTCAAGGCAGCCATGTTGTTGCTGTTTTGCACTCCCCTTGAGATGCCTTTGGCAGCTGCGATGTGCATCGAGCCATGGGCTCCTTGGTTTCCGAGACGCTAACCCTAGGCGTAACCCTAACCCTAACCCTAGGCAGGAAAATCGGTTTAGGGCCAGGGCTGGTGCAGAGTAAAAAGCCGTCAAGGCAGCCATGTTGTTGCAGTTTTGCACTCCCCTTGGGATGCCTTTGGCAGCTGCGGTGTGCATCGATCCGTGGGCTCTTTGGTTTCCGAGACGCTAACCCTAGGCGTAACCCTAACCCTAACCCTAGGCAGGAAAATCGGTTTAGGGCCAGGGCTGGTATAGAGCAAAAAGCTGCTGGGGCAGCCATGTTGTTGCAGTTTTGCACTCCCCTTGGGATGCCTTTGGCAGCTGCGGTGTGCATCGAGCCGTGGGCTCTTTGGTTTCCGAGACGCTAACCCTAGGCGTAACCCTAACCCTAACCCTAGGCCGGAAAATCGGTTTAGGGCCAGGGCTGGTCCAGAGTAAAAAGCCGTCAAGGCAGCCATGTTGTTGCAGTTTTGCACTCCCCTTGGGATGCCTTTGGCAGCTGCGGTGTGCATCGAGCCGTGGGCTCTTTGGTTTCTGAGACGCTAACCCTAGGCGTAACCCTAACACAACCCGAGGCAGGAAAATCGGTTTAGGGCCAGGGCTGGTCCAGAGTAAAAAGCCGTCAAGGCAGCCATGTTGTTGCAGTTTTGCACTCCCCTTGGGATGCCTTTGGCAGCTGCGGTGTGCATCGAGCCGTGGGCTCTTTGGTTTCCGAGACGCTAACCCTAGGCGTAACCCTAACACAACCCTAGGCAGGAAAATCGGTTTAGGGCCAGGGCTGGTCCAGAGTAAAAAGCCGTCAAGGCAGCCATGTTGTTGCAGTTTTGCACTCCCCTTGAGATGCCTTTGGCAGCTGCGGTGTGCATCGAGCTGTGGGCTCTTTGGTTTCCGAGACGCTAACCCTAGGCGTAACCCTAACCCTAACCCTAGGCAGGAAAATCGGTTTAGGGCCAGGGCTGGTCCCGAGTAAAAAGCCGCTGGGGCAGCCATGTTGTTGCAGTTTTGCACTCCCCTTGGGATGCCTTTGGCAGCTGCGGTGTGCATCGAGCCGTGGGCTCTTTGGTTTCCGAGACGCTAACCCTAGGCGTAACCCTAACCCTAACCCTAGGCAGGAAAATCAGTTTCGAGGCAGGTGATATCCCGAATAAAAAGCCGTCAAGGCAGCCATGTTGTTGCAGTTTTGCACTCCCCTTGGGATGCCTTTGGCAGCTGCGGTGTGCATCGAGCTGTGGGCTCTTTGGTTTCCGAGACGCTAACCCTAGGCGTACCCCTAACCCTAACCCTAGGCAGGAAAATCGGTAAAGGGCCAGGGCTGGTCCCGAGTAAAAAGCCGTCAAGGCAGCCATGTTGTTGCTGTTTTGCACTCCCCTTGAGATGCCTTTGGCAGCTGCGGTGTGCATCGAGCCATGGGCTCTTTGGTTTCCGAGACGCTAACCCTAGGCGTAACCCTAACCCTAACCCTAGGCAGGAAAATCGGTTTAGGGCCAGGGCTGGTCCCGAGTAAAAAGCCGTCAAGGCAGCCATGTTGTTGCAGTTTTGCACTCCCCTTGGGATGCCTTTGGCAGCTGCGGTGTGCATCGAGCCGTGGGCTCTTTGGTTTCCGAGACGCTAACCCTAGGCGTAACCCTAACCCTAACCCTAGGCAGGAAAATCGGTTTAGGGCCAGGGCTGGTCCAGAGTAATAAGCCGTCAAGGCAGCCATGTTGTTGCAGTTTTGCACTCCCCTTGGGATGCCTTTGGCAGCTGCGGTGTGCATCGAGCCGTGGGCTCTTTGGTTTCCGAGACGCTAACCCTAGGCGTAACCCTAACCCTAACCCTAGGCAGGAAAATCGGTTTAGGGCCAGGGCTGGTCCAGAGTAATAAGCCGTCAAGGCAGCCATGTTGTTGCAGTTTTGCACTCCCCTTGGGATGCCTTTGGCAGCTGCGGTGTGCATCGATCCGTGGGCTCTTTGGTTTCCGAGACGCTAACCCTAGGCGTAACCCTAACCCTAACCCTAGGCAGGAAAATCGGTTTAGGGTCAGGGCTTGTCCCGAGTAAAAAGCCGCTGGGGTAGCAATGTTGTTGCAGTTTTGAACTCCCCTAGGGATGCCTTTGGCTGCTGCGGTGTGCATCGCGCCGTGGGCCCTTTGGTTTCCGAGACGGTAACCCTAGGCGTAACCCTAACCCTAACCCTAGGCAGGAAAATCAGTTTCGAGGCAGGTGTTATCCCGAAAAAAAAGCCGGTGGGGCAGCCATGTTGTTGCAGTTTTGCACTCCCCTTGGGATGCCTTTGGCAGCTGCGGTGTGCATCGAGCCGTGGGCTCTTTGGTTTCCGAGACGCTAACCCTAGGCGTAACCCTAACCCTAACCCTAGGCAGGAAAATCGGTTTATGGCCAGGGCTGGTCCAGAGTAATAAGCCGCTGCGGCAGACATGTTGTTGCAGTTTTGCACTCCCCTTGGGATGCCTTTGGCAGCTGCGGTGTGCATCGAGCCGTGGGCTCTTTGGTTTCCGAGACGCTAACCCTAGGCGTAACTCTAACCCTAACCCTAGGCAGGAAAATCGGTTTAGGGCCAGGGCTGGTCCAGAGTAAAAAGCCATCAAGGCAGCCATGTTGTTGCAGTTTTGCACTCCCCTTGGGATGCCTTTGGCAGCTGCGGTGTGCATCGAGCCGTGGGCTCTTAGGTTTCTGAGACGCTAACCCTAGGCGTAACCCTAACCCTAACCCTAGGCAGGAAAATCGGTTTAGGGCCAGGGCTGGTCCCGAGTAAAAAGCCGCTGGGGCAGCAATGTTGTGGCAGTTTTGCACTCCCCTTGGGATGCCTTTGGCAGCTGCTGTGCGCCTGGAGCCGTGGGCTCTTTGGTTTCCGAGACGCTAACACTAGGCGTAACCCTAACCCTAACCCTAGGCAGGAAAATCGGTTTAGGGCCAGGGTTGGTCCCGAGTAAAAAGCCGTCAAGGCAGCCATGTTGTTGCAGTTTTGCACTCCCCTTGGGATGCCTTTGGCAGCTGCGGTGTGCATCGAGCCGTGGGCTCTTTGGTTTCCGAGACGCTAACCCTAGGCGTAACCCTAACCCTAACCCTAGGCAGGAAAATCGGTTTAAAGCCAGAGGTGGTCCCGAGTAAAAAGCTGTCAAGGCAGCCATGTTGTTGCAGTTTTGCACTCCCCTTGGGATGCCTTTGGCAGCTGCGGTGTGCATCGAGCCGTGGGCTCTTAGGTTTCTGAGACTTTAAACCTAGGCGTAACCCTAACCCTAACCCTAGGCAGGAAAATCGGTTTAGGGCCAGGGCTGGTCCAGAGGAAAAAGCCGTCAAGGCAGCCATGTTGTTGCAGTTTTGCACTCCCCTTGAGATGCCTTTGGCAGCTGCGGTGTGCATCGAGCCGTGGGCTCTTTGGTTTCCGAGACGCTAACCCTAGGCGTAACCCTAACCCTAACCCTAGGCAGGAAAATCGGTTTAGGGCCAGGGCTGGTCCAGAGTAAAAAGCCGCTGCGGACGACATGTTGTTGCAGTTTTGCACTCCCCTTAGGATGCCTTTGGCAGCTGCGGTGTGCATCGAGCCGTGGGCTCTTTGGTTTCCGAGACGCTAACCCTAGGCGTAACCCTAACCCTAACCCTAGGCAGGAAAATCGGTTTAGGGCCAGGGCTGGTCCCGAGTAAAAAGCCGTCAAGGCAGCCATGTTGTTGCAGTTTTGCACTCCCCTTGGGATGCCTTTGGCAGCTGCGGTGTGCATCGAGCTGTGGGCTCTTTGGTTTCCGAGACGCTAACCCTAGGCGTAACCCTAACCCTAACCCTAGGCAGGAAAATCGGTTTAGGGCCAGGGCTGGTCCAGAGTAAAAAGCCGCTGGGGCAGCAATGTTGTTGCAGTTTTGCACTCCCCTTGGGATGCCTTTGGCAGCTGCGGTGTGCATCGCGCCGTGGGCTCTTTGGTTTCCGAGACGCTAACCCTAGGCATAACCCTAACCCTAACCCTAGGCAGGAAAATCAGTTTCGGGGCAGGTGTTGTCCCGAATAAAAAGCCGTCAAGGCAGCCATGTTGTTGCAGTTTTGCACTCCCCTTGGGATGCCTTTGGCAGCTGCGGTGTGCATCGTGCTGTGGGCTCTTTGGTTTCCGAGACGCTAACCCTAGGCGTAACCCTAACACTAACCCTAGGCAGGAAAATTGGTTTAGGGCCAGGGCTGGTCCCGAGTTAAAAGGCGCTGCGGACGACATGTTGTTGCAGTTTTGCACTCCCCTTGGGATGCCTTTGGCAGCTGCGGTGTGCATCGAGCCGTGGGCTCTTTGGTTTCCGAGACGCTAACCCTAGGCGTAACTCTAACCCTAACCCTAGGCAGGAAAATCGGTTTAGGGCCAGGGCTGGTCCAGAGTAAAAAGCCATCAAGGCAGCCATGTTGTTGCAGTTTTGCACTCCCCTTGGGATGCCTTTGGCAGCTGCGGTGTGCATCGAGCTGTGGGCTCTTTGGTTTCCAAGACGCTAACCCTAGGCGTAACCCTAACCCTAACCCTAGGCAGGAAAATCGGTATAGGGCCAGGGCTGGTCCCGAGTAAAAAGCCGTCAAGGCAGCCATGTTGTTGCAGTTTTGCACTCCCCTTGGGATGCCTTTGGCAGCTGCGGTGTGCATCGAGCCGTGGGCTCTTAGGTTTCTGAGACGCTAACCCTAGGCGTAACCCTAACCCTAACCCTAGGCAGGAAAATCGGTTTAGGGCCAGGGCTGGTCCCGAGTAAAAAGCCGCTGGGGCAGCAATGTTGTGGCAGTTTTGCACTCCCCTTGGGATGCCTTTGGCAGCTGCTGTGCGCCTGGAGCCGTGGGCTCTTTGGTTTCCGAGACGCTAACACTAGGCGTAACCCTAACCCTAACCCTAGGCAGGAAAATCGGTTTAGGGCCAGGGTTGGTCCCGAGTAAAAAGCCGTCAAGGCAGCCATGTTGTTGCAGTTTTGCACTCCCCTTGGGATGCCTTTGGCAGCTGCGGTGTGCATCGAGCCGTGGGCTCTTTGGTTTCCGAGACGCTAACCCTAGGCGTAACCCTAACCCTAACCCTAGGCAGGAAAATCGGTTTAAAGCCAGAGGTGGTCCCGAGTAAAAAGCTGTCAAGGCAGCCATGTTGTTGCAGTTTTGCACTCCCCTTGGGATGCCTTTGGCAGCTGCGGTGTGCATCGAGCCGTGGGCTCTTAGGTTTCTGAGACTTTAAACCTAGGCGTAACCCTAACCCTAACCCTAGGCAGGAAAATCGGTTTAGGGCCAGGGCTGGTCCAGAGGAAAAAGCCGTCAAGGCAGCCATGTTGTTGCAGTTTTGCACTCCCCTTGAGATGCCTTTGGCAGCTGCAGTGTGCATCGAGCCGTGGGCTCTTTGGTTTCCGAGACGCTAACCCTAGGCGTAACCCTAACCCTAACCCTAGGCAGGAAAATCGGTTTAGGGCCAGGGCTGGTCCAGAGTAAAAAGCCGCTGCGGACGACATGTTGTTGCAGTTTTGCACTCCCCTTAGGATGCCTTTGGCAGCTGCGGTGTGCATCGAGCCGTGGGCTCTTTGGTTTCCGAGACGCTAACCCTAGGCGTAACCCTAACCCTAACCCTAGGCAGGAAAATCGGTTTAGGGCCAGGGCTGGTCCCGAGTAAAAAGCCGTCAAGGCAGCCATGTTGTTGCAGTTTTGCACTCCCCTTGGGATGCCTTTGGCAGCTGCGGTGTGCATCGAGCTGTGGGCTCTTTGGTTTCCGAGACGCTAACCCTAGGCGTAACCCTAACCCTAACCCTAGGCAGGAAAATCGGTTTAGGGCCAGGGCTGGTCCAGAGTAAAAAGCCGCTGGGGCAGCAATGTTGTTGCAGTTTTGCACTCCCCTTGGGATGCCTTTGGCAGCTGCGGTGTGCATCGCGCCGTGGGCTCTTTGGTTTCCGAGACGCTAACCCTAGGCATAACCCTAACCCTAACCCTAGGCAGGAAAATCAGTTTCGGGGCAGGTGTTGTCCCGAATAAAAAGCCGTCAAGGCAGCCATGTTGTTGCAGTTTTGCACTCCCCTTGGGATGCCTTTGGCAGCTGCGGTGTGCATCGTGCTGTGGGCTCTTTGGTTTCCGAGACGCTAACCCTAGGCGTAACCCCAACCCTAACCCTAGGCAGGAAAATTGGTTTAGGGCCAGGGCTGGTCCTGAGTTAAAAGGCGCTGCGGACGACATGTTGTTGCAGTTTTGCACTCCCCTTGGGATGCCTTTGGCAGCTGCGGTGTGCATCGAGCCGTGGGCTCTTTGGTTTCCGAGACGCTAACCCTAGGCGTAACCCTAACCCTAACCCTAGGCAGGAAAATCGGTTTCGGGCCAGGGCTGCTCCAGAGTAAAAAGCCGTCAAGGCAGCCATGTTGTTGCAGTTTTGCACTCCCCTTGGGATGCCTTTGGCAGGTGCGGTGTGCATCGAGCCGTGGGCTCTTTGGTTTCCGAGACGCTAACCCTAGGCGTAACCCTAACCCTAACCCTAGGCAGGAAAATCGGTTTAGGGCAAGGGCTGGTCCAGAGTAAAAAGCCGTCAAGGCAGCCATGTTGTTGCAGTTTTGCACTCCCCTTGGGATGCCTTTGGCAGCTGCGGTGTGCATCGAGCCGTGGGCTCTTTGGTTTCTGTGACGCTAACCCTAGGCGTAACCCTAACCCTAACCCTAGGCAGGAAAATCGGTTTAGGGCCAGGGCTGGTCCAGAGTAATAAGCCGCTGCGGCAGACATGTTGTTGCAGTTTTGCACTCCCCTTCGGATGCCTTTGGCAGCTGCGGTGTGCATCGAGCCGTGGGCTCTTTGGTTTCCGACACGCTAACCCTAGGCGTAACCCTAACCCTAACCCTAGGCAGGAAAATCGGTTTAGGGCCAGGGCTGGTCCAGAGTAATAAGCCACTGGGGCAGCCATGTTGTTGCAGTTTTGCACTCCCCTTGGGATGCCTTTGGCAGCTGCTGTGCGCCTGGAGCCGTGGGCTCTTTGGTTTCCGAGACGCTAACCCTAGGCGTAACCCTAACCCTAACCCTAGGCAGGAAAATCGGTTTAGGGCCAGGGCTGGTCCAGAGTAAAAACCCGCTGGGGCAGCAATGTTGTTGCAGTTTTGCACTCCCCTTGAGATGCCTTTGGCAGCTGCGGTGTGCATCGAGCCGTGGGCTCTTTGGTTTCCGAGACGCTAACCCAAGGCATAACCCTAACCCTAACCCTAGGCAGGAAAATCAGTTTCGGGGCAGGTGTTGTCCCGAATAAAAAGCCGCTGGGGCAGCCATGTTGTTGCAGTTTTGCACTCCCCTTGGGATGCCTTTGGCAGCTGCGGTGTGCATCGAGCTGTGGGCTCTTTGGTTTCAGAGACGCTAACCCTAGGCGTAACCCTAACCCTAACCCTAGGCAGGAAAATCAGTTTAGGGCCAGGGCTGGTCCAGAGTAAAAAGCCATCAAGGCAGCCATGTTTTTGCAGTTTTGCACTCCCCTTGGGATGCCTTTGGCAGCTGCGGTGTGCATCGAGCAGTGGGCTCTTTGGTTTCCGAGACGCTAACCCTAGGCGTAACCCTAACCCTAACCCTAGGCAGGAAAATCGGTTTAGGGCCAGGGCTGGTCCAGAGTAAAACGCCGGTGCGGACGACATGTTGTTGCAGTTTTGCACTCCCCTTGGGATGCCTTTGGCAGCTGCGGTGTGCATCGAGCCGTGGGCTCTTTGGTTTCCGAGACGCTAACCCTAGGCGTAACCCTAACCCTAACCCTAGGCAGGAAAATCGGTTTAGGGCCAGGGCTGGTCCAGAGTAAAAAGCCATCAAGGCAGCCATGTTGTTGCAGTTTTGCACTCCCTTTGGGATGCCTTTGGCAGCTGCTGTGCGCCTGGAGCCGTGGGCTCTTTGGTTTCCGAGACGCTAACCCTAGGCCTAACCCTAACCCTAACCCTAGGCAGGAAAATCGGTTTAGGGCCAGGGCTGGTCCAGAGTAAAAAGCCGCTGCGGCAGACATGTTGTTGCAGTTTTGCACTCCCCTTGGGATGCCTTTGGCAGCTGCGGTGTGCATCGAGCCGTGGGCTCTTTGGTTTCCGAGACTCTAACTCTAGGCGTAACCCTAACCCTAACCCTAGGCAGGAAAATCGGTTTAGGGCCAGGGCTGGTCCAGAGTAAAAAGCCGCTGGGGCAACAATGTTGTTGCAGTTTTGCACTCCCCTTGGGATGCCTTTGGCAGCTGCGGTGTGCATCGAGCCGTGGGCTCTTTGGTTTCCAAGACGCTAACCCTAGGCGTAACCCTAACCCTAACCCTAGGCAGGAAAATCGGTTTAGGGCCAGGGCTGGTCCAGAGTAAAAAGCCCTCAAGGCAGCCATGTTGTTGCAGTTTTGCACTCCCCTTGGGATGCCTTTGGCAGGTGCGGTGTGCATCGAGCCGTGGGCTCTTTGGTTTCCGAGACGCTAACCCTAGGCGTAACCCTAACCCTAACCCTAGGCAGGAAAATCGGTTTAGGGCCAGGGCTGGTCCAGAGTAATAAGCCGCTGGGGCAGCCATGTTGTTGCAGTTTTGCACTCCCCTTGGGATGCCTTTGGCAGCTGCTGTGCGCCTGGAGCCGTGGGCTCTTTGGTTTCCGAGACGCTAACCCTAGGCGTAACCCTAACCCTAACCCTAGGCAGGAAAATCGGTTTAGGGTCAGGGCTGGTCCCGAGTAAAAACCCGCTGGGGCAGCAATGTTGTTGCAGTTTTGCACTCACCTTGAGATGCCTTTGGCAGCTGCGGTGTGCATCGAGCCGTGGGCTCTTTGTTTTCCGAGACGCTAACTGTAGGCATAACCCTAACCCTAACCCTAGGCAGGAAAATCAGTTTCGGGGCAGGTGTTGTCCCGAATAAAAAGACTCTGGGGCAGCCATGTTGTTGCAGTTTTGCACTCCCCTTGGGATGCCTTTGGCAGCTGCGGTGTGCATCGAGCTGTGGGCGCTTTGGTTTCAGAGACGCTAACCCTAGGCGTAACCCTAACCCTAACCCTAGGCAGGAAAATCAGTTTAGGGCCAGGGCTGGTCCCGAGTTAAAAGCCGCTGCGGCCGAGTTGTTGTGGCAGTTTTGCACTCCCCTTGGGATGCCTTTGGCAGCTGCGGTGTGCATCGAGCCGTGGGCTCTTTGGTTTCCGAGACGCTAACCCTAGGCGTAACCCTAACCCTAACCCTAGGCAGGAAAATCGATTTAGGGCCAGGGCTGGTCCAGAGTTAAAAGCCATCAAGGCAGCCATGTTGTTGCAGTTTTGCACTCCCCTTGGGATGCCTTTGGCAGCTGCGGTGTGCATCGAGCTGTGGGCTCTTTGGTTTCCGAGACGCTAACCCTAGGCGTAACCCTAACCCTAACCCTAGGCAGGAAAATCGGTTTAGGGCCAGGGCTGGTCCAGAGTAAAAAGCCATCAAGGCAGCCATGTTGTTGCAGTTTTGCACTCCCCTTGGGATGCCTTTGGCAGCTGCGGTGTGCATCGAGCGGTGGGCTCTTTGTTTTCCGAGACGCTAACCCTAGGCGTAACCCTAACCCTAACCCTAGGCAGGAAAATCAGTTTAGGTCCAGGGCTGGTCCCGAGTAAAAAGCCGTCAAGGCAGCCATGTTGTTGCAGTTTTGCACTCCCCTTGGGATGCCTTTGGCAGGTGCGGTGTGCATCGAGCCGTGGGCTCTTTGGTTTCCGAGACGCTAACCCTAGGCGTAACCCTAACCCTAACCCTAGGGAGGAAAATCGGTTTAGGGCCAGGGCTGGTCCAGAGTAATAAGCCGGTGCGGCAGCCATGTTGTTGCAGTTTTGCACTCCCCTTGGGATGCCTTTGGCAGCTGCGGTGTGCATCGAGCCGTGGGCTCTTTGGTTTCCGAGACGCTAACCCTAGGCGTAACCCTAACCCTAACCCTAGGCAGGAAAATCGGTTTAGGGTCAGGGCTGGTCCCGAGTAAAAATCCGCTGGGGCAGCAATGTTGTTGCAGTTTTGCACTCCCCTTGAGATGCCTTTGGCAGCTGTGGTGTGCATCGAGCCGTGGGCTCTTTGGTTTCCAAGACGCTCACCCTAGGCATAACCCTAACCCTAACCCTAGGCAGGAAAATCAGTTTCGGGGCAGGTGTTGTCCCGAATAAAAAGCCGCTGGGGCAGCCATGTTGTTGCAGTTTTGCACTCCCTTTGGGATGCCTTTGGCAGCTGCGGTGTGCATCGAGCTGTGGGCTCTTTGGTTTCCGAGACGCTAACCCTAGGCGTAACCCTAACCCTAACCCTAGGCAGGAAAATCGGTTTAGGGCCAGGGCTGGTCCCGAGTTAAAAGCCGCTGTGGCAGCCATGTTGTTGCAGTTTTGCACTCCCCTTGGGATGCCTTTGGCAGCTGCGGTGTGCATCGAGCCGTGGGCTCTTTGGTTTCCAAGACGCTAACCTTAGGCGTAACCCTAACCCTAGGCAGGAAAATCGGTTTAGGGCCAGGGCTGGTCCCGAGTTAAAAGCCGCTGCGGACGACATGTTGTTGCAGTTTTGCACTCCCCTTGGGATGCCTTTGGCAGCTGCGGTGTGCATCGAGCGGTGGGCTCTTTGGTTTCCGAGACGCTAACCCTAGGCGTAACCCTAACCCTAACCCTAGGCAGGAAAATCGGTTTAGGGCCAGGGCTGGTCCAGAGGAAAAAGCCGCTGCGGACGACATGTTGTTGCAGTTTTGCACTCCCCTTAGGATGCCTTTGGCAGCTGCGGTGTGCATCGAGCCGTGGGCTCTTTGGTTTCCGAGACGCTAACCCTAGGCGTAACCCTAACCCTAACCCTAGGCAGGAAAATCGGTTTAGGGCCAGGGCTGGTCCCGAGTAAAAAGCCGCTGGGGCAGCAATGTTGTTGCAGTTTTGCACTCCCCTTGGGATGCCTTTGGCAGCTGCGGTGTGCATCGAGCCGTGGGCTCTTTGGTTTCCGAGACCCTAACCCTAGGCATAACCCTAACCCTAACCCTAGGCAGGAAAATCGGTTTAGGGCCAGGGCTGGTCCAGAGTAAAAAGCCGCTGGGGCAGCAATGCTGTTGCAGTTTTGCACTCCCCTTGGGATGCCTTTGGCAGCTGCGGTGTGCATCGCGCCGTGGGCTCTTTGGTTTCCGAGACGCTAACCCTAGGCATAACCCTAACCCTAACCCTAGGCAGGAAAATCAGTTTCGGGGCAGGTGTTGTCCCGAATAAAAAGCCGCTGGGGCAGCCATGTTGTTGCAGTTTTGCACTCCCCTTGGGATGCCTTTGGCAGCTGCGGTGTGCATCGAGCCGTGGGCTCTTTGGTTTCCGAGACGCTAACCCTAGGCGTAACCCTAACCCTAACCCTAGGCAGGAAAATCGGTTTAGGGCCAGGGCTGGTCCCGAGTTAAAAGCCGTCAAGGCAGCCATGTTGTTGCAGTTTTGCACTCCCCTTGGGATGCCTTTGGCAGCTGCGGTGTGCATCGAGCCGTGGGCTCTTTGGTTTCCGAGACGCTAACCCTAGGCGTAACCCTAACCCTAACCCTAGGCAGGAAAATCGGTTTAGGGCAAGGGCTGGTCCAGAGTAAAAAGCCATCAAGGCAGCCATGTTGTTGCAGTTTTGCACTCCCCTTGGGATGCCTTTGGCAGCTGCGGTGTGCATCGAGCCGTGGGCTCTTTGGTTTCCGAGACGCTAACCCTAGGCGTAACCCTAACCCTAACCCTAGGCAGGAAAATCGGTTTAGGGCCAGGGCTGGTCCAGAGTAAAAAGCCGGTGCGGCAGCCATGTTGTTGCAGTTTTGCACTCCCCTTGGGATGCCTTTGGCAGCTGCGGTGTGCATCGAGCCGTGGGCTCTTTGGTTTCTGAGACGCTAACCCTAGGCGTAACCCTAACCCTAACCCTAGGCAGGAAAATCGGTTTAGGGCCAGGGCTGGTCCAGAGTAAAAAGCCGTCAAGGCATCCATGTTGTTGCAGTTTTGCACTCCCCTTGGGATGCCTTTGGCAGCTGCGGTGTGCATCGAGCCGTGGGCTCTTTGGTTTCCAAGACGCTAACCCTAGGCGTAATCCTAACCCTAACCCTAGGCAGGAAAATCGGTTTAGGGCCAGGGCTGGTCCAGAGTAAAAAGCCGTCAAGGCAGCCATGTTGTTGCAGTTTTGCACTCCCCTTGGGATGCCTTTGGCAGCTGCGGTGTGCATCGAGCGGTGGGCTCTTTGTTTTCCGAGACGCTAACCCTAGGCGTAACCCTAACCCTAACCCTAGGCAGGAAAATCAGTTTAGGGCCAGGGCTGGTCCCGAGTAAAAAGCCGTCAAGGCAGCCATGTTGTTGCAGTTTTGCACTCCCCTTGGGATGCCTTTGGCAGGTGCGGTGTGCATCGAGCCGTGGGCTCTTTGGTTTCCGAGACGCTAACCCTAGGCGTAACCCTAACCCTAACCCTAGGGAGGAAAATCGGTTTAGGGCCAGGGCTGGTCCAGAGTAATAAGCCGGTGCGGCAGCCATGTTGTTGCAGTTTTGCACTCCCCTTGGGATGCCTTTGGCAGCTGCGGTGTGCATCGAGCCGTGGGCTCTTTGGTTTCCGAGACGCTAACCCTAGGCGTAACCCTAACCCTAACCCTAGGCAGGAAAATCGGTTTAGGGTCAGGGCTGGTCCCGAGTAAAAATCCGCTGGGGCAGCAATGTTGTTGCAGTTTTGCACTCCCCTTGAGATGCCTTTGGCAGCTGTGGTGTGCATCGAGCCGTGGGCTCTTTGGTTTCCAAGACGCTAACCCTAGGCATAACCCTAACCCTAACCCTAGGCAGGAAAATCAGTTTCGGGGCAGGTGTTGTCCCGAATAAAAAGCCGCTGGGGCAGCCATGTTGTTGCAGTTTTGCACTCCCCTTGGGATGCCTTTGGCAGCTGCGGTGTGCATCGAGCTGTGGGCTCTTTGGTTTCTGAGACGCTAACCCTAGGCGTAACCCTAACCCTAACCCTAGGCAGGAAAATCGGTTTAGGGCCAGGGCTGGTCCCGAGTTAAAAGCCGCTGTGGCAGACATGTTGTTGCAGTTTTGCACTCCCCTTGGGATGCCTTTGGCAGCTGCGGTGTGCATGGAGCCGTGGGCTCTTTGGTTTCCAAGACGCTAACCTTAGGCGTAACCCTAACCCTAGGCAGGAAAATCGGTTTAGGGCCAGGGCTGGTCCCGAGTTAAAAGCCGCTGCGGACGACATGTTGTTGCAGTTTTGCACTCCCCTTGGGATGCCTTTGGCAGCTGCGGTGTGCATCGAGCGGTGGGCTCTTTGGTTTCCAAGACGCTAACCCTAGGCGTAACCCTAACCCTAACCCTAGGCAGGAAAATCGGTTTAGGGCCAGGGCTGGTCCCGAGTAAAAAGCCGTCAAGGCAGCCATGTTGTTGCAGTTTTGCACTCCCCTTGAGATGCCTTTGGCAGCTGCGGTGTGCATCGAGCCGTGGGCTCTTTGGTTTCCGAGACGCTAACCCTAGGCATAACCCTAACCCTAACCCTAGGCAGGAAAATCAGTTTCGGGGCAGGTGTTGTCCCGAATAAAAAGCCGCTGGGGCAGCCATGTTGTTGCAGTTTTGCACTCCCCTTGGGATGCCTTTGGCAGCTGCGGTGTGCATCGAGCTGTGGGCTCTTTGGTTTCAGAGACGCTAACCCTAGGCGTAACCCTAACCCTAACCCTAGGCAGGAAAATCGGTTTAGGGCCAGGGCTGGTCCCGAGTTAAAAGCCGCTGCGGCCGAGTTGTTGTGGCAGTTTTGCACTCCCCTTGGGATGCATTTGGCAGCTGCGGTGTGCATCGAGCCGTGGGCTCTTTGGTTTCCGAGACGCTAACCCTAGGCGTAACCCTAACCCTAACCCTAGGCAGGAAAATCGGTTTAGGGCCAGGGCTGGTCCAGAGTAAAAAGCCATCAAGGCAGCCATGTTGTTGCAGTTTTGCACTCCCCTTGGGATGCCTTTGGCAGCTGCGGTGTGCATCGAGCCATGGGCTCTTTGGTTTCCGAGACGCTAACCCTAGGCGTAACCCTAACCCTAACCCTAGGCAGGAAAATCGGTTTAGGGCCAGGGCTGGTCCCGAGTAAAAAGCCGTCAAGGCAGCCATGTTGTTGCAGTTTTGCACTCTCCTTGGGATGCATTTGGCAGCTGCGGTGTGCATCGAGCCGTGGGCTCTTTGGTTTCCGAGACGCTAACCCAAGGCATAACCCTAACCCTAACCCTAGGCAGGAAAATCGGTTTTGGGCCAGAGGTGGTCCCGAGTAAAAAGCTGTCAAGGCAGCCATGTTGTTGCAGTTTTGCACTCCCCTTGGGATGCCTTTGGCAGCTGCGGTGTGCATCGAGCCGTGGGCTCTTTGGTTTCCGAGACGCTAACCCTAGGCGTAACCCTAACCCTAACCCTAGGCAGGAAAATCGGTTTAGGGCCAGGGCTGGTCCAGAGTAAAAAGCCATCAAGGCAGCCATGTTGTTGCAGTTTTGCACTCCCCTTGGGATGCCTTTGGCAGCTGCGGTGTGCATCGAGCCGTGGGCTCTTTGGTTTCCGAGACGCTAACCCTAGGCATAACCCTAACCCTAACCCTAGGCAGGAAAATTGGTTTAGGGCCAGGGCTGGTCCAGAGTAAAAACCCGCTGGGGCAGCCATGTTGTTGCAGTTTTGCACTCCCCTTGGGATGCCTTTGGCAGCTGCGGTGTGCATCGAGCCGTGGGCTCTTTGTTTTCCGAGACGCTAACCCTAGGCGTAACCCTAACCCTAACCCTAGGCAGGAAAATCGGTTTAGGGCCAGAGGTGGTCCCGAGTAAAAAGCTGTCAAGGCAGCCATGTTGTTGCAGTTTTGCACTCCCCTTGGGATGCCTTTGGCAGCTGCGGTGTGCATCGAGCCGTGGGCTCTTAGGTTTCTGAGACGCTAACCCTAGGCGTAACCCTAACCCTAACCCTAGGCAGGAAAATCGGTTTAGGGCCAGGGCTGGTCCCGAGTAAAAAGCCGCTGGGGCAGCAATGTTGTTGCAGTTTTGCACTCCCCTTGGGATGCCTTTGGCAGCTGCTGTGCGCCTGGAGCCGTGGGCTCTTTGGTTTCCGAGACGCTGACCCTAGGCGTAACCCTAACCCTAACCCTAGGGAGGAAAATCGGTTTAGGGCCAGGGCTGGTCCAGAGTAAAAAGCCGTCAACGCAGCCATGTTGTTGCAGTTTTGCACTCCCCTTGGGATGCCTTTGGCAGCTGCGGTGTGCATCGAGCTGTGGGCTCTTTGGTTTCTGAGACTTTAAACCTAGGCGTAACCCTAACCCTAACCCTAGGCAGGAAAATCGGTTTAGGGCCAGGGCTGGTCCAGAGTAAAAAGCCGTCAAGGCAGCCATGTTGTTGCAGTTTTGCACTCCCCTTGGGATGCCTTTGGCAGCTGCGGTGTGCATCGAGCCGTGGGCTCTTTGGTTTCCGAGACGCTAACCCTAGGCGTAACCCTAACCCTAACCCTAGGCAGGAAAATCGGTTTAGGGCCAGGGCTGGTCCAGAGGAAAAAGCCGCTGCGGCAGCCATGTTGTTGCAGTTTTGCACTCCCCTTGGGATGCCTTTGGCAGCTGCGGTGTGCATCGAGCCGTGGGCTCTTTGGTTTCCGAGACGCTAACCCTAGGCGTAACCCTAACCCTAACCCTAGGCAGGAAAATCGGTTTAGGGCCAGGGCTGGTCCAGAGTAAAAAGCCATCAAGGCAGCCATGTTGTTGCAGTTTTGCACTCCCCTTGGGATGCCTTTGGCAGCTGCGGTGTGCATCGAGCCGTGGGCTCTTTGGTTTCCGAGACGCTAACCCTAGGCGTAACCCTAACCCTAACCCTAGGCAGGAAAATCGGTTTAGGGCCAGGGCTGGTCCCGAGTAAAAAGCCGCTGGGGCAGCAATGTTGTTGCAGTTTTGCACTCCCCTTGGGATGCCTTTGGCAGCTGCGGTGTGCATCGAGCCGTGGGCTCTTTGGTTTCCGAGACGCTAACCCTAGGCATAACCCTAACCCTAACCCTAGGCAGGAAAATCGGTTTAGGGCCAGGGCTGGTCCAGAGTAAAAAGCCGCTGGGGCAGCAATGCTGTTGCAGTTTTGCACTCCCCTTGGGATGCCTTTGGCAGCTGCGGTGTGCATCGCGCCGTGGGCTCTTTGGTTTCCGAGACGCTAACCCTAGGCATAACCCTAACCCTAACCCTAGGCAGGAAAATCAGTTTCGGGGCAGGTGTTGTCCCGAATAAAAAGCCGCTGGGGCAGCCATGTTGTTGCAGTTTTGCACTCCCCTTGGGATGCCTTTGGCAGCTGCGGTGTGCATCGAGCCGTGGGCTCTTTGGTTTCCGAGACGCTAACCCTAGGCGTAACCCTAACCCTAACCCTAGGCAGGAAAATCGGTTTAGGGCCAGGGCTGGTCCCGAGTTAAAAGCCGTCAAGGCAGCCATGTTGTTGCAGTTTTGCACTCCCCTTGGGATGCCTTTGGCAGCTGCGGTGTGCATCGAGCCGTGGGCTCTTTGGTTTCCGAGACGCTAACCCTAGGCGTAACCCTAACCCTAACCCTAGGCAGGAAAATCGGTTTAGGGCAAGGGCTGGTCCAGAGTAAAAAGCCATCAAGGCAGCCATGTTGTTGCAGTTTTGCACTCCCCTTGGGATGCCTTTGGCAGCTGCGGTGTGCATCGAGCCGTGGGCTCTTTGGTTTCCGAGACGCTAACCCTAGGCGTAACCCTAACCCTAACCCTAGGCAGGAAAATCGGTTTAGGGCCAGGGCTGGTCCAGAGTAAAAAGCCGGTGCGGCAGCCATGTTGTTGCAGTTTTGCACTCCCCTTGGGATGCCTTTGGCAGCTGCGGTGTGCATCGAGCCGTGGGCTCTTTGGTTTCTGAGACGCTAACCCTAGGCGTAACCCTAACCCTAACCCTAGGCAGGAAAATCGGTTTAGGGCCAGGGCTGGTCCAGAGTAAAAAGCCGTCAAGGCATCCATGTTGTTGCAGTTTTGCACTCCCCTTGGGATGCCTTTGGCAGCTGCGGTGTGCATCGAGCCGTGGGCTCTTTGGTTTCCAAGACGCTAACCCTAGGCGTAATCCTAACCCTAACCCTAGGCAGGAAAATCGGTTTAGGGCCAGGGCTGGTCCAGAGTAAAAAGCCGTCAAGGCAGCCATGTTGTTGCAGTTTTGCACTCCCCTTGGGATGCCTTTGGCAGCTGCGGTGTGCATCGAGCGGTGGGCTCTTTGTTTTCCGAGACGCTAACCCTAGGCGTAACCCTAACCCTAACCCTAGGCAGGAAAATCAGTTTAGGGCCAGGGCTGGTCCCGAGTAAAAAGCCGTCAAGGCAGCCATGTTGTTGCAGTTTTGCACTCCCCTTGGGATGCCTTTGGCAGGTGCGGTGTGCATCGAGCCGTGGGCTCTTTGGTTTCCGAGACGCTAACCCTAGGCGTAACCCTAACCCTAACCCTAGGGAGGAAAATCGGTTTAGGGCCAGGGCTGGTCCAGAGTAATAAGCCGGTGCGGCAGCCATGTTGTTGCAGTTTTGCACTCCCCTTGGGATGCCTTTGGCAGCTGCGGTGTGCATCGAGCCGTGGGCTCTTTGGTTTCCGAGACGCTAACCCTAGGCGTAACCCTAACCCTAACCCTAGGCAGGAAAATCGGTTTAGGGTCAGGGCTGGTCCCGAGTAAAAATCCGCTGGGGCAGCAATGTTGTTGCAGTTTTGCACTCCCCTTGAGATGCCTTTGGCAGCTGTGGTGTGCATCGAGCCGTGGGCTCTTTGGTTTCCAAGACGCTAACCCTAGGCATAACCCTAACCCTAACCCTAGGCAGGAAAATCAGTTTCGGGGCAGGTGTTGTCCCGAATAAAAAGCCGCTGGGGCAGCCATGTTGTTGCAGTTTTGCACTCCCCTTGGGATGCCTTTGGCAGCTGCGGTGTGCATCGAGCTGTGGGCTCTTTGGTTTCTGAGACGCTAACCCTAGGCGTAACCCTAACCCTAACCCTAGGCAGGAAAATCGGTTTAGGGCCAGGGCTGGTCCCGAGTTAAAAGCCGCTGTGGCAGACATGTTGTTGCAGTTTTGCACTCCCCTTGGGATGCCTTTGGCAGCTGCGGTGTGCATGGAGCCGTGGGCTCTTTGGTTTCCAAGACGCTAACCTTAGGCGTAACCCTAACCCTAGGCAGGAAAATCGGTTTAGGGCCAGGGCTGGTCCCGAGTTAAAAGCCGCTGCGGACGACATGTTGTTGCAGTTTTGCACTCCCCTTGGGATGCCTTTGGCAGCTGCGGTGTGCATCGAGCGGTGGGCTCTTTGGTTTCCAAGACGCTAACCCTAGGCGTAACCCTAACCCTAACCCTAGGCAGGAAAATCGGTTTAGGGCCAGGGCTGGTCCCGAGTAAAAAGCCGTCAAGGCAGCCATGTTGTTGCAGTTTTGCACTCCCCTTGAGATGCCTTTGGCAGCTGCGGTGTGCATCGAGCCGTGGGCTCTTTGGTTTCCGAGACGCTAACCCTAGGCATAACCCTAACCCTAACCCTAGGCAGGAAAATCAGTTTCGGGGCAGGTGTTGTCCCGAATAAAAAGCCGCTGGGGCAGCCATGTTGTTGCAGTTTTGCACTCCCCTTGGGATGCCTTTGGCAGCTGCGGTGTGCATCGAGCTGTGGGCTCTTTGGTTTCAGAGACGCTAACCCTAGGCGTAACCCTAACCCTAACCCTAGGCAGGAAAATCGGTTTAGGGCCAGGGCTGGTCCCGAGTTAAAAGCCGCTGCGGCCGAGTTGTTGTGGCAGTTTTGCACTCCCCTTGGGATGCATTTGGCAGCTGCGGTGTGCATCGAGCCGTGGGCTCTTTGGTTTCCGAGACGCTAACCCTAGGCGTAACCCTAACCCTAACCCTAGGCAGGAAAATCGGTTTAGGGCCAGGGCTGGTCCAGAGTAAAAAGCCATCAAGGCAGCCATGTTGTTGCAGTTTTGCACTCCCCTTGGGATGCCTTTGGCAGCTGCGGTGTGCATCGAGCCATGGGCTCTTTGGTTTCCGAGACGCTAACCCTAGGCGTAACCCTAACCCTAACCCTAGGCAGGAAAATCGGTTTAGGGCCAGGGCTGGTCCCGAGTAAAAAGCCGTCAAGGCAGCCATGTTGTTGCAGTTTTGCACTCTCCTTGGGATGCCTTTGGCAGCTGCGGTGTGCATCGAGCCGTGGGCTCTTTGGTTTCCGAGACGCTAACCCAAGGCATAACCCTAACCCTAACCCTAGGCAGGAAAATCGGTTTTGGGCCAGAGGTGGTCCCGAGTAAAAAGCCGCTGGGGCAGCCATGTTGTTGCAGTTTTGCACTCCCCTTGGGATGCCTTTGGCAGCTGCGGTGTGCATCGAGCCGTGGGCTCTTTGGTTTCCGAGACGCTAACCCTAGGCGTAACCCTAACCCTAACCCTAGGCAGGAAAATCGGTTTAGGGCCAGGGCTGGTCCAGAGTAAAAAGCCATCAAGGCAGCCATGTTGTTGCAGTTTTGCACTCCCCTTGGGATGCCTTTGGCAGCTGCGGTGTGCATCGAGCCGTGGGCTCTTTGGTTTCCGAGACGCTAACCCTAGGCATAACCCTAACCCTAACCCTAGGCAGGAAAATTGGTTTAGGGCCAGGGCTGGTCCAGAGTAAAAACCCGCTGGGGCAGCCATGTTGTTGCAGTTTTGCACTCCCCTTGGGATGCCTTTGGCAGCTGCGGTGTGCATCGAGCCGTGGGCTCTTTGTTTTCCGAGACGCTAACCCTAGGCGTAACCCTAACCCTAACCCTAGGCAGGAAAATCGGTTTAGGGCCAGAGGTGGTCCCGAGTAAAAAGCTGTCAAGGCAGCCATGTTGTTGCAGTTTTGCACTCCCCTTGGGATGCCTTTGGCAGCTGCGGTGTGCATCGAGCCGTGGGCTCTTAGGTTTCTGAGACGCTAACCCTAGGCGTAACCCTAACCCTAACCCTAGGCAGGAAAATCGGTTTAGGGCCAGGGCTGGTCCCGAGTAAAAAGCCGCTGGGGCAGCAATGTTGTTGCAGTTTTGCACTCCCCTTGGGATGCCTTTGGCAGCTGCTGTGCGCCTGGAGCCGTGGGCTCTTTGGTTTCCGAGACGCTGACCCTAGGCGTAACCCTAACCCTAACCCTAGGGAGGAAAATCGGTTTAGGGCCAGGGCTGGTCCAGAGTAAAAAGCCGTCAACGCAGCCATGTTGTTGCAGTTTTGCACTCCCCTTGGGATGCCTTTGGCAGCTGCGGTGTGCATCGAGCTGTGGGCTCTTTGGTTTCTGAGACTTTAAACCTAGGCGTAACCCTAACCCTAACCCTAGGCAGGAAAATCGGTTTAGGGCCAGGGCTGGTCCAGAGTAAAAAGCCGTCAAGGCAGCCATGTTGTTGCAGTTTTGCACTCCCCTTGGGATGCCTTTGGCAGCTGCGGTGTGCATCGAGCCGTGGGCTCTTTGGTTTCCGAGACGCTAACCCTAGGCGTAACCCTAACCCTAACCCTAGGCAGGAAAATCGGTTTAGGGCCAGGGCTGGTCCAGAGGAAAAAGCCGCTGCGGCAGCCATGTTGTTGCAGTTTTGCACTCCCCTTGGGATGCCTTTGGCAGCTGCGGTGTGCATCGAGCCGTGGGCTCTTTGGTTTCCGAGACGCTAACCCTAGGCGTAACCCTAACCCTAACCCTAGGCAGGAAAATCGGTTTAGGGCCAGGGCTGGTCCAGAGTAAAAAGCCATCAAGGCAGCCATGTTGTTGCAGTTTTGCACTCCCCTTGGGATGCCTTTGGCAGCTGCTGTGCGCCTGGAGACGTGGGCTCTTTGGTTTCCGAGACGCTAACCCTAGGCCTAACCCTAACCCTAACCCTAGGCAGGAAAATCGGTTTAGGGCCAGGGCTGGTCCAGAGTAAAAAGCCGTCAAGGCAGCCATGTTGTTGCAGTTTTGCACTCCCCTTGGGATGCCTTTGGCAGCTGCGGTGTGCATCGAGCCATGGGCTCTTTGGTTTCCGAGACGCTAACCCTAGGCGTAACCCTAACCCTAACCCTAGGCAGGAAAATCGGTTTAGGGCCAGGGCTGGTCCAGAGTAAAAAGCCATCAAGGCAGCCATGTTGTTGCAGTTTTGCACTCCCCTTGGGATGCCTTTGGCAGCTGCGGTGTGCATCGAGCCGTGGGCTCTTTGGTTTCCGAGACGCTAACCCTAGGCGTAACCCTAACCCTAACCCTAGGCAGGAAAATCGGTTTAGGGCCAGGGCTGGTCCAGAGTAAAAAGCCGTCAAGGCAGCCATGTTGTTGCAGTTTTGCACTCCCCTTGGGATGCCTTTGGCAGCTGCGGTGTGCATCGAGCCGTGGGCTCTTTGGTTTCCAAGACGCTAACCCTAGGCGTAACCCTAACCCTAACCCTAGGCAGGAAAATCGGTTTAGGGCCAGGGCTGGTCCAGAGTAAAAAGCCGCTGGGGCAGCCATGTTGTTGCAGTTTTGCACTCCCCTTGGGATGCCTTTGGCAGCTGCGGTGTGCATTGCGCCGCGGGCTCTTTGGTTTCCGAGACGCTAACCCTAGGCATAACCCTAACCCTAACCCTAGGCAGGAAAATCAGTTTCGGGGCAGGTATTGTCCGGAATAAAAACCTGCTAGGGCAGCCATGTTGTTGCAGTTTTGCACTCCCCTTGGGATGCCTTTGGCAGCTGCGGTGTGCATCGAGCCGTGGGCTCTTTGGTTTCCGAGACGCTCACCCTAGGCGTAACCCTAACCCTAACCCTAGGCAGGAAAATCGGTTTAGGGCCAGGGCTGGTCCCGAGTTAAAAGCCGCTGTGGCAGACATGTTGTTGCAGTTTTGCACTCCCCTTGGGATGCCTTTGGCAGCTGCGGTGTGCATCGAGCCGTGGGCTCTTTGGTTTCCAAGACGCTAACCCTAGGCGTAACCCTAACCCTAACCCTAGGCAGGAAAATCGGTTTAGGGCCAGGGCTGGTCCCGAGTTAAAAGCCGCTGCGGACGACATGTTGTTGCAGTTTTGCACTCCCCTTGGGATGCCTTTGGCAGCTGCGGTGTGCATCGAGCTGTCGGCTCTTTGGTTTCAGAGACGCTAACCCTAGGCGTAACCCTAACCCTAACCCTAGGCAGGAAAATCGGTTTAGGGCCAGGGCTGGTCCCGAGTTAAAAGCCGCTGCGGCCGAGTTGTTGTGGCAGTTTTGCACTCCCCTTGGGATGCATTTGGCAGCTGCGGTGTGCATCGAGCCGTGGGCTCTTTGGTTTCCGAGACGCTAACCCTAGGCGTAACCCTAACCCTAACCCTAGGCAGGAAAATCGGTTTAGGGCCAGGGCTGGTCCAGAGTAAAAAGCCATCAAGGCAGCCATGTTGTTGCAGTTTTGCACTCCCCTTGGGATGCCTTTGGCAGCTGCGGTGTGCATCGAGCCGTGGGCTCTTTGGTTTCCGAGACGCTAACCCTAGGCGTAACCCTAACCCTAACCCTAGGCAGGAACATCGGTTTAGGGCCAGGGCTGGTCCTGAGTAAAAAGCCGTCAAGGCAGCCATGTTGTTGCAGTTTTGCACTCTCCTTGGGATGCCTTTGGCAGCTGCGGTGTGCATCGAGCCGTGGGCTCTTTGGTTTCCGAGACGCTAACCCAAGGCATAACCCTAACCCTAACCCTAGGCAGGAAAATCGGTTTTGGGCCAGAGGTGGTCCCGAGTAAAAAGCTGTCAAGGCAGCCATGTTGTTGCAGTTTTGCACTCCCCTTGGGATGCCTTTGGCAGCTGCGGTGTGCATCGAGCCGTGGGCTCTTTGGTTTCCGAGACGCTAACCCTAGGCGTAACCCTAACCCTAACCCTAGGCAGGAAAATCGGTTTAGGGCCAGGGCTGGTCCAGAGTAAAAAGCCATCAAGGCAGCCATGTTGTTGCAGTTTTGCACTCCCCTTGGGATGCCTTTGGCAGCTGCGGTGTGCATCGAGCCGTGGGCTCTTTGGTTTCCGAGACGCTAACCCTAGGCATAACCCTAACCCTAACCCTAGGCAGGAAAATTGGTTTAGGGCCAGGGCTGGTCCAGAGTAAAAAGCCGCTGGGGCAGCCATGTTGTTGCAGTTTTGCACTCCCCTTGGGATGCCTTTGGCAGCTGCGGTGTGCATCGAGCCGTGGGCTCTTTGTTTTCCGAGACGCTAACCCTAGGCGTAACCCTAACCCTAACCCTAGGCAGGAAAATCGGTTTAGGGCCAGAGGTGGTCCCGAGTAAAAAGCTGTCAAGGCAGCCATGTTGTTGCAGTTTTGCACTCCCCTTGGGATGCCTTTGGCAGCTGCGGTGTGCATCGAGCCGTGGGCTCTTAGGTTTCTGAGACGCTAACCCTAGGCGTAACCCTAACCCTAACCCTAGGCAGGAAAATCGGTTTAGGGCCAGGGCTGGTCCCGAGTAAAAAGCCATCAAGGCAGCCATGTTGTTGCAGTTTTGCACTCCCCTTGGGATGCCTTTGGCAGCTGCGGTGTGCATCGAGCTGTGGGCTCTTTGGTTTCCGAGACGCTGACCCTAGGCGTAACCCTAACCCTAACCCTAGGCAGGAAAATCGGTTTAGGGCCAGGGCTGGTCCAGAGTAAAAAGCCGTCAAGGCAGCCATGTTGTTGCAGTTTTGCACTCCCCTTGGGATGCCTTTGGCAGCTGCGGTGTGCATCGAGCTGTGCGCTCTTTGGTTTCTGAGACTTTAAACCTAGGCGTAACCCTAACCCTAACCCTAGGCAGGAAAATCGGTTTAGGGCCAGGGCTGGTCCAGAGTAAAAAGCCGTCAAGGCAGCCATGTTGTTGCAGTTTTGCACTCCCCTTGGGATGCCTTTGGCAGCTGCGGTGTGCATCGAGCCGTGGGCTCTTTGGTTTCCGAGACGCTAACCCTAGGCGTAACCCTAACCCTAACCCTAGGCAGGAAAATCGGTTTAGGGCCAGGGCTGGTCCCGAGTAAAAAGCCGCCAAGGCAGCAATGTTGTTGCAGTTTTGCACTCCCCTTGGGATGCCTTTGGCAGCTGCGGTGTGCATCGAGCCGTGGGCTCTTTGGTTTCCGAGACGCTAACCCTAGGCGTAACCCTAACCCTAACCCTAGGCAGGAAAATCGGTTTAGGGCCAGGGCTGGTCCAGAGTAAAAAGCCATCAAGGCAGCCATGTTGTTGCAGTTTTGCACTCCCCTTGGGATGCCTTTGGCAGCTGCTGTGCGCCTGGAGACGTGGGCTCTTTGGTTTCCGAGACGCTAACCCTAGGCCTAACCCTAACCCTAACCCTAGGCAGGAAAATCGGTTTAGGGCCAGGGCTGGTCCAGAGTAAAAAGCCGTCAAGGCAGCCATGTTGTTGCAGTTTTGCACTCCCCTTGGGATGCCTTTGGCAGCTGCGGTGTGCATCGAGCCGTGGGCTCTTTGGTTTCCGAGACGCTAACCCTAGGCGTAACCCTAACCCTAACCCTAGGCAGGAAAATCGGTTTAGGGCCAGGGCTGGTCCAGAGTAAAAAGCCGCTGCGGCAGACATGTTGTTGCAGTTTTGCACTCCCCTTGGGATGCCTTTGGCAGGTGCGGTGCACCTGGAGCCGTGGGCTCTTTGGTTTCCGAGACGCTAACTCTAGGCGTAACCCTAACCCTAACCCTAGGCAGGAAAATCGGTTTAGGGCCAGGGCTGGTCCAGAGTAAAAAGCCGCTGGGGCAACAATGTTGTTGCAGTTTTGCACTCCCCTTGGGATGCCTTTGGCAGCTGCGGTGTGCATCGAGCCGTGGGCTCTTTGGTTTCCAAGACGCTAACCCTAGGCGTAACCCTAACCCTAACCCTAGGCAGGAAAATCGGTTTAGGGCCAGGGCTGGTCCAGAGTAAAAAGCCATCAAGGCAGCCATGTTGTTGCAGTTTTGCACTCCCCTTGGGATGCCTTTGGCAGGTGCGGTGTGCATCGAGCCGTGGGCTCTTTGGTTTCCGAGACGCTAACCCTAGGCGTAACCCTAACCCTAACCCTAGGCAGGAAAATCAGTTTAGGGCCAGGGCTGGTCCAGAGTAATAAGCCACTGGGGCAGCCATGTTGTTGCAGTTTTGCACTCCCCTTGGGATGCCTTTGGCAGCTGCTGTGCGCCTGGAGCCGTGGGCTCTTTGGTTTCCGAGACGCTAACCCTAGGCGTAACCCTAACCCTAACCCTAGGCAGGAAAATCGGTTTAGGGCCAGGGCTGGTCCCGAGTAAAAACCCGCTGGGGCAGCAATGTTGTTGCAGTTTTGCACTCCCCTTGAGATGCCTTTGGCAGCTGCGGTGTGCATCGAGCCGTGGGCTCTTTGGTTTCCGAGACGCTAACCCAAGGCATAACCCTAACCCTAACCCTAGGCAGGAAAATCAGTTTCGGGGCAGGTGTTGTCCCGAATAAAAAGCCGCTGGGGCAGCCATGTTGTTGCAGTTTTGCACTCCCCTTGGGATGCCTTTGGCAGCTGCGGTGTGCATCGAGCTGTGGGCTCTTTGGTTTCAGAGACGCTAACCCTAGGCGTAACCCTAACCCTAACCCTAGGCAGGAAAATCAGTTTAGGGCCAGGGCTGGTCCCGACTTAAAAGCCGCTGCGGCCAAGTTGTTGTGGCAGTTTTGCACTCCCCTTGGGATGCCTTTGGCAGCTGCGGTGTGCATCGAGCCGTGGGCTCTTTGGTTTCTGAGACGCTAACCCTAGGCGTAACCCTAACCCTAACCCTAGGCAGGAAAATCGGTTTAGGGCCAGGGCTGGTCCAGAGTAATAAGCCGCTGCGGCAGACATGTTGTTGCAGTTTTGCACTCCCCTTCGGATGCCTTTGGCAGCTGCGGTGTGCATCGAGCCGTGGGCTCTTTGGTTTCCGACACGCTAACCCTAGGCGTAACCCTAACCCTAACCCTAGGCAGGAAAATCGGTTTAGGGCCAGGGCTGGTCCCGAGTTAAAAGCCGCTGCGGACGACATGTTGTTGCAGTTTTGCACTCCCCTTGGGATGCCTTTGGCAGCTGCGGTGTGCATTGCGCCGTGGGCTCTTTGGTTTCCGAGACGCTAACCCTAGGCATAACCCTAACCCTAACCCTAGGCAGGAAAATCAGTTTCGGGGCAGGTGTTGTCCCGAATAAAAACCTGCTGGGGCAGCCATGTTGTTGCAGTTTTGCACTCCCCTTGGGATGCCTTTGGCAGCTGCGGTGTGCATCGAGCAGTGGGCTCTTTGGTTTCCGAGACGCTAACCCTAGGCGTAACCCTAACCCTAACCCTAGGCAGGAAAATCGGTTTAGGGCCAGGGCTGGTCCAGAGTAAAAAGCCGCTGGGGCAGCCATGTTGTTGCAGTTTTGCACTCCCCTTGGGATGCCTTTGGCAGCTGCGGTGTGCATCGAGCCGTGGGCTCTTTGGTTTCCGAGACGCTAACCCTAGGCCTAACCCTAACCCTAACCCTAGGCAGGAAAATCGGTTTAGGGCCAGGGCTGGTCCAGAGTAAAAAGCCGCTGCGGCAGACATGTTGTTGCAGTTTTGCACTCCCCTTGGGATGCCTTTGGCAGCTGCGGTGTGCATCGAGCCGTGGGCTCTTTGGTTTCCGAGACTCTAACTCTAGGCGTAACCCTAACCCTAACCCTAGGCAGGAAAATCGGTTTAGGGCCAGGGCTGGTCCAGAGTAAAAAGCCGCTGGGGCAACAATGTTGTTGCAGTTTTGCACTCCCCTTGGGATGCCTTTGGCAGCTGCGGTGTGCATCGAGCCGTGGGCTCTTTGGTTTCCAAGACGCTAACCCTAGGCGTAACCCTAACCCTAACTCTAGGCAGGAAAATCGGTTTAGGGCCAGGGCTGGTCCAGAGTAAAAAGCCATCAAGGCAGCCATGTTGTTGCAGTTTTGCACTCCCCTTGGGATGCCTTTGGCAGGTGCGGTGTGCATCGAGCCGTGGGCTCTTTGGTTTCCGAGACGCTAACCCTAGGCGTAACCCTAACCCTAACCCTAGGCAGGAAAATCGGTTTAGGGCCAGGGCTGGTCCAGAGTAAAAAGCCATCAAGGCAGCCATGTTGTTGCAGTTTTGCACTCCCCTTGGGATGCCTTTGGCAGCTGCGGTGTGCATCGAGCAGTGGGCTCTTTGGTTTCCGAGACGCTAACCCTAGGCGTAACCCTAACCCTAACCCTAGGCAGGAAAATCGGTTTAGGGCCAGGGCTGGTCCAGAGTAAAAAGCCGCTGGGGCAGCCATGTTGTTGCAGTTTTGCACTCCCCTTGGGATGCCTTTGGCAGCTGCGGTGTGCATCGAGCCGTGGGCTCTTTGGTTTCCGAGACGCTAACCCTAGGCCTAACCCTAACCCTAACCCTAGGCAGGAAAATCGGTTTAGGGCCAGGGCTGGTCCAGAGTAAAAAGCCGCTGCGGCAGACATGTTGTTGCAGTTTTGCACTCCCCTTGGGATGCCTTTGGCAGCTGCGGTGTGCATCGAGCCGTGGGCTCTTTGGTTTCCGAGACTCTAACTCTAGGCGTAACCCTAACCCTAACCCTAGGCAGGAAAATCGGTTTAGGGCCAGGGCTGGTCCAGAGTAAAAAGCCGCTGGGGCAACAATGTTGTTGCAGTTTTGCACTCCCCTTGGGATGCCTTTGGCAGCTGCGGTGTGCATCGAGCCGTGGGCTCTTTGGTTTCCAAGACGCTAACCCTAGGCGTAACCCTAACCCTAACTCTAGGCAGGAAAATCGGTTTAGGGCCAGGGCTGGTCCAGAGTAAAAAGCCATCAAGGCAGCCATGTTGTTGCAGTTTTGCACTCCCCTTGGGATGCCTTTGGCAGGTGCGGTGTGCATCGAGCCGTGGGCTCTTTGGTTTCCGAGACGCTAACCCTAGGCGTAACCCTAACCCTAACCCTAGGCAGGAAAATCGGTTTAGGGCCAGGGCTGGTCCAGAGGAATAAGCCGCTGGGGCAGCCATGTTGTTGCAGTTTTGCACTCCCCTTGGGATGCCTTTGGCAGCTGCTGTGCGCCTGGAGCCGTGGGCTCTTTGGTTTCCGAGACGCTAACCCTAGGCGTAACCCTAACCCTAACCCTAGGCAGGAAAATCGGTTTAGGGCCAGGGCTGGTCCAGAGTAAAAAGCCGCTGCGGACGACATGTTGTTGCAGTTTTGCACTCCCCTTAGGATGCCTTTGGCAGCTGCGGTGTGCATCGAGCCGTGGGCTCTTTGGTTTCCGAGACGCTAACCCTAGGCGTAACCCTAACCCTAACCCTAGGCAGGAAAATCGGTTTAGGGCCAGGGCTGGTCCCGAGTAAAAAGCCGCTGGGGCAGCAATGTTGTTGCAGTTTTGCACTCCCCTTGGGATGCCTTTGGCAGCTGCGGTGTGCATCGAGCCGTGGGCTCTTTGGTTTCCGAGACGCTAACCCTAGGCGTAACCCTAACCCTAACCCTAGGCAGGAAAATCGGTTTAGGGCCAGGGCTGGTCCAGAGTAAAAAGCCGCTGGGGCAGCAATGTTGTTGCAGTTTTGCACTCACCTTGGGATGCCTTTGGCAGCTGCGGTATGCATCGCGCCGTGGGCTCTTTGGTTTCCGAGACGCTAACCCTAGGCATAACCCTAACCCTAACCCTAGGCAGGAAAATCAGTTTCGGGGCAGGTGTTGTCCCGAATAAAAAGCCGCTGGGGCAGCCATGTTGTTGCAGTTTTGCACTCCCCTTGGGATGCCTTTGGCAGCTGCGGTGTGCATCGAGCCGTGGGCTCTTTGGTTTCCGAGACGCTAACCCTAGGCGTAACCCTAACCCTAACCCTAGGCAGGAAAATCGGTTTAGGGCCAGGGCTGGTCCAGAGTAAAAAGCCGTCAAGGCAGCCATGTTGTTGCAGTTTTGCACTCCCCTTGGGATGCCTTTGGCAGCTGCGGTGTGCATCGAGCCGTGGGCTCTTTGGTTTCCGAGACGCTAACCCTAGGCGTAACCCTAACCCTAACCCTAGGCAGGAAAATCGGTTTAGGGCAAGGGCTGGTCCAGAGTAAAAAGCCATCAAGGCAGCCATGTTGTTGCAGTTTTGCACTCCCCTTGGGATGCCTTTGGCAGCTGCGGTGTGCATCGAGCCGTGGGCTCTTTGGTTTCCGAGACGCTAACCCTAGGCGTAACCCTAACCCTAACCCTAGGCAGGAAAATCGGTTTAGGGCCAGGGCTGGTCCAGAGTAAAAAGCCGTCAAGGCAGCCATGTTGTTGCAGTTTTGCACTCCCCTTGGGATGCCTTTGGCAGGTGCGGTGCACCTGGAGCCGTGGGCTCTTTGGTTTCCGAGACGCTAACCCTAGGCGTAACCCTAACCCTAACCCTAGGCAGGAAAATCGGTTTAGGGCCAGGGCTGGTCCAGAGTAAAAAGCCGTCAAGGCAGCCATGTTGTTGCAGTTTTGCACTCCCCTTGGGATGCCTTTGGCAGCTGCGGTGTGCATCGAGCCGTGGGCTCTTTGGTTTCCAAGACGCTAACCCTAGGCGTAACCCTAACCCTAACCCTAGGCAGGAAAATCGGTTTAGGGCCAGGGCTGGTCCAGAGTAAAAAGCCGCTGGGGCAGCCATGTTGTTGCAGTTTTGCACTCCCCTTGGGATGCCTTTGTCAGCTGCGGTGTGCATTGCGCCGTGGGCTCTTTGGTTTCCGAGACGCTAACCCTAGGCATAACCCTAACCCTAACCCTAGGCAGGAAAATCAGTTTCGGGGCAGGTATTGTCCCGAATAAAAACCTGCTGGGGCAGCCATGTTGTTGCAGTTTTGCATTCCCCTTGGGATGCCTTTGGCAGCTGCGGTGTGCATCGAGCCGTGGGCTCTTTGGTTTCCGAGACGCTAACCCTAGGCGTAACCCTAACCCTAACCCTAGGCAGGAAAATCGGTTTAGGGCCAGGGCTGGTCCAGAGTAAAAAGCCATCAAGGCAGCCATGTTTTTGCAGTTTTGCACTCCCCTTGGGATGCCTTTGGCAGCTGCGGTGTGCATCGAGCCGTGGGCTCTTTGGATTCCGAGACGCTAACCCTAGGCGTAACCCTAACCCTAACCCTAGGCAGGAAAATCGGTTTAGGGCAGGGCGGGTCCAGAGGAAAAAGCCGTCAAGGCAGCCATGTTGTTGCAGTTTTGCACTCCCCTTGGGATGCCTTTGTCAGCTGCGGTGTGCTTCGAGCAGTGGGCTCTTTGGTTTCTGAGACGCTAACCCTAGGCGTAACCCTAACCCTAACCCTAGGCAGGAAAATTGGTTTAGGGCCAGGGCTGGTCCAGAGGAAAAAGCCGTCAAGGCAGCCATGTTGTTGCAGTTTTGCACTCCCCTTGGGATGCCTTTGGCAGCTGCTGTGCGCCTGGAGCCGTGGGCTCTTTGGTTTCCGAGACGCTAACCCTAGGCGTAACCCTAACCCTAACCCTAGGCAGGAAAATCGGTTTAGGGCCAGGGCTGGTCCCGAGTAAAAGGCAGTCAAGGCAGCCATGTTGTTGCAGTTTTGCACTCCCCTTGGGATGCCTTTGGCAGCTGCGGTGTGCATCGAGCCGTGGGCTCTTTGGTTTCCGAGACGCTAACCCTAGGCGTAACCCTAACCCTAACCCTAGGCAGGAAAATCGGTTTAGGGCCAGGGCTGGTCCCGAGTTAAAAGCCGCTGCGGACGACATGTTGTTGCAGTTTTGCACTCCCCTTGGGATGCCTTTGGCAGCTGTGGTGTGCATCGAGCGGTGGGCTCTTTGGTTTCCGAGACGCTAACCCTAGGCGTAACCCTAACCCTAACCCTAGGCAGGAAAATCGGTTTAGGGCCAGGGCTGGTCCAGAGTAAAAAGCCGCTGGGGCAGCAATGTTGTTGCAGTTTTGCACTCCCCTTGGGATGCCTTTGGCAGCTGCTGTGCGCCTTGAGCCGTGGGCTCCTTGGTTTCCAAGACGCTAACCCTAGGCCTAACCCTAACCCTAACCCTAGGCAGGAAAATCGGTTTAGGGCCCGGGCTGGTCCAGAGTAAATAGCCGTCAAGGCAGCCATGTTGTTGCAGTTTTGCACTCCCCTTGGGATGCCTTTGGCAGCTGCGGTGTGCATCGAGCTGTGGGCTCCTTGGTTTCCGAGACGCTAACCCTAGGCGTAACCCTAACCCTAACCCTAGGCAGGAAAATCGGTTTAGGGCAGGGCGGGTCCAGAGGAAAAAGCCGTCAAGGCAGCCATGTTGTTGCAGTTTTGCACTCCCCTTGGGATGCCTTTGGCAGCTGCGGTGTGCTTCGAGCAGTGGGCTCTTTGGTTTCTGAGACGCTAACCCTAGGCGTAACCCTAACCCTAACCCTAGGCATGAAAATTGGTTTAGGGCCAGGGCTGGTCCAGAGGAAAAAGCCGTCAAGGCAGCCATGTTGTTGCAGTTTTGCACTCCCCTTGGGATGCTATTGGCAGCTGCTGTGCGCCTGGAGCCGTGGGCTCTTTGGTTTCCGAGACGCTAACCCTAGGCGTAACCCTAACCCTAACCCTAGGCAGGAAAATCGGTTTAGGGCCAGGGCTGGTCCAGAGGAAAAAGCCGTCAAGGCAGCCATGTTGTTGCAGTTTTGCACTCCCCTTGGGATGCCTTTGGCAGCTGCGGTGTGCATCGAGCAGTGGGCTCTTTGGTTTCTGAGACTTTAAACCTAGGCGTAACCCTAACCCTAACCCTAGGCAGGAAAATTAGTTTAGGGCTAGGGCTGGTCCAGAGTAAAAAGCCGGTGCGGCAGCCATGTTGTTGCAGTTTTGCACTCCCCTTGGGATGCCTTTGGCAGCTGCGGTGTGCATCGAGCGGTGGGCTCTTTGGTTTCCGAGACGCTAACCCTAGGCGTAACCCTAACCCTAACCCTAGGCAGGAAAATCGGTTTAGGGCCAGGGCTGGTCCAGAGTAAAAAGCCGCTGGGGCAGCAATGTTGTTGCAGTTTTGCACTCCCCTTGGGATGCCTTTGGCAGCTGCGGTGTGCATCGAGCCGTGGGCTCCTTGGTTTCCGAGACGCTAACCCTAGGCGTAACCCTAACCCTAACCCTAGGCAGGAAATCGGTTTAGGGCCAGGGCTGGTCCAGAGTAAAAAGCCGCTGCTGCAGACATGTTCTTGCAGCTTTGCATTCCCCTTGGGATGCCTTTGGCAGCTGCGGTGTTCATCGAGCCGTGGGCTCTTTGGTTTCCGAGACGCTAACCCTAGGCGTAACCCTAACCCTAACCCTAGGCAGGAAAATCGGTTTAGGGCCAGGGCTGGTCCCGAGTAAAAAGCCACTGGGGCAGCAATGTTGTTGCAGTTTTGCACTCCCCTTGGGATGCCTTTGGCAGCTGCAGTGTGCATCGAGCCGTGGGCTCTTTGGTTTCTGAGACGCTAACCCTAGGCGTAACCCTAACCCTAACCCTAGGCAGGAAAATCGGTTTAGGGCCAGGGCTGGTCCAGAGGAAAAAGCCGTCAAGGCAGCCATGTTGTTGCAGTTTTGCACTCCCCTTGGGATGCCTTTGGCAGCTGCGGTGTGCATCGAGCCGTGGGCTCTTTGGTTTCCGAGACGCTAACCCTAGGCGTAACCCTAACCCTAACCCTAGGCAGGAAAATCGGTTTAGGGCCAGGGCTGGTCCAGAGTAATAAGCCGCTGCAGCAGACATGTTGTTGCAGTTTTGCACTCCCCTTGGGATGCCTTTGGCAGCTGCGGTGTGCATCGAGCTGTGGGCTCTTTAGTTTCCGAGACGCTAACCCTAGGCATAACCCTAACCCTAACCCTAGGCAGGAAAATCGGTTTAGGGCCAGGGCTGGTCCAGAGTAATAAGCCGCTGCGGCAGACATGTTGTTGCAGTTTTGCACTCCCCTTGGGATGCCTTTGGCAGCTGCGGTGTGCATCGAGCCGTGGGCTCTTTGGTTTCCGAGACGCTAACCCTAGGCGTAACCCTAACCCTAACCCTAGGCAGGAAAATCGGTTTAGGGCCAGGGCTGGTCCAGAGTAAAAAGCCGCTGGGGCAGCCATGTTGTTGCAGTTTTGCACTCCCCTTGGGATGCCTTTGGCAGCTGCGGTGCGCCTTGAGCCGTGGGCTCTTTGGTTTCTGAGACGCTAACCCTAGGCATAACCCTAGCCCTAACCCTAGGCAGGAAAATCAGTTTCGGGGCAGGTGTTGTCCCGAATAAAAAGCCACTGGGGCAGCAATGTTGTTGCAGTTTTGCACTCCCCTTGGGATGCCTTTGGCAGCTGCGGTGTGCATCGAGCTGTGGGCTCTTTGGTTTCTGAGACGCTAACCCTAGGCGTAACCCTAACCCTAACCCTAGGCAGGAAAATCGGTTTAGGGCCAGGGCTGGTCCAGAGGAAAAAGCCATCAAGGCAGCCATGTTGTTGCAGTTTTGCACTCCCCTTGGGATGCCTTTGGCAGCTGCAGTGTGCATCGAGCAGTGGGCTCTTTGGTTTCCGAGACGCTAACCCTAGGCGTAACCCTAACCCTAACCCTAGGCAGGAAAATCGGTTTAGGGCCAGGGCTGGTCCAGAGTAAAAAGCCTTCAAGGCAGCCATGTTGTTGCAGTTTTGCACTCCCCTTGGGATGCCTTTGGGAGCTGCGGTGTGCATCGAGCCGTGGGCTCTTTGGTTTCCGAGACGCTAACCCTAGGCGTAACCCTAACCCTAACCCTAGGCAGGAAAATCGGTTTAGGGCCAGGGCTGGTCCAGAGTAAAAAGCCGTCAAGGCAGCCATGTTGTTGCAGTTTTGCACTCCCCTTGGGATGCCTTTGGCAGCTGCGGTGTGCATCGAGCCGTGGGCTCTTTGGTTTCCGAGACGCTAACCCTAGGCGTAACCCTAACCCTAACCCTAGGCAGGAAAATCGGTTTAGGGCCAGGGCTGGTCCCGAGTTAAAAGCCGCTGCGGACGAAATGTTGTTGCAGTTTTGCACTCACCTTGGAATGCCTTTGGCAGCTGCGGTGTGCATCGAGCCGTGGGCTCTTTGGTTTCTGAGACGCTAACCCTAGGCGTAACCCTAACCCTAACCCTAGGCAGGAAAATCGGTTTCGGGCCAGGGCTTGTCCAGAGTAAAAAGCCGCTGGGGCAGCAATGTTGTTGCAGTTTTGCACTCCCCTTGGGATGCCTTTGGCAGCTGCGGTGTGCATCGAGCCGTGGGCTCCTTGGTTTCCGAGACGCTAACCCTAGGCGTAACCCTAACCCTAACCCTAGGCAGGAAAATCGGTTTAGGGCCAGGGCTGGTCCAGAGTAAAAAGCCGTCAAGGCAGCCATGTTGTTGCAGTTTTGCACTCCCCTTGGGATGCCTTTGGCAGCTGCGGTGTGCATCGAGCCGTGGGCTCTTTGGTTTCCGAGACGCTAACCCTAGGCGTAACCCTAACCCTAACCCTAGGCAGGAAAATCGGTTTAGGGCCAGAGGTGGTCCCGATTAAAAAGCTGTCAAGGCCGCCATGTTGTTGCAGTTTTGCACTCCCCTTGGGATGCCTTTGGCAGCTGCCGTGTGCATCGAGCCGTGGGCTCTTAGGTTTCTGAGACGCTAACCCTAGGCGTAACCCTAACCCTAACCCTAGGCAGGAAAATCGGTTTAGGGCCAGGGCTGGTCCCGAGTAAAAAGCCGCTGGGGCAGCAATGTTGTTGCAGTTTTGCACTCCCCTTGGGATGCCTTTGGCAGCTGCTGTGCGCCTGGAGCCGTGGGCTCTTTGGTTTCCGAGACGCTAACCCTAGGCGTAACCCTAACCCTAACCCTAGGCAGGAAAATCGGTTTAGGGCCAGGGCTGGTCCAGAGTAAAAAGCCGTCAAGGCAGCCATGTTGTTGCAGTTTTGCACTCCCCTTGGGATGCCTTTGGCAGCTGCGGTGTGCATCGAGCCGTGGGCTCTTTGGTTTCCGAGACGCTAACCCTAGGCGTAACCCTAACCCTAACCCTAGGCAGGAAAATCGGTTTAGGGCCAGGGCTGGTCCAGAGTAAAAAGCCGGTGCGGCAGCCATGTTGTTGCAGTTTTGCACTCCCCTTGGGATGCCTTTGGCAGCTGCGGTGTGCATCGAGCGGTGGGCTCTTTGGTTTCCGAGACGCTAACCCTAGGCGTAACCCTAACCCTAACCCTAGGCAGGAAAATCGGTTTAGGGCCAGGGCTGGTCCAGAGTAAAAAGCCATCAAGGCAGCCATGTTGTTGCAGTTTTGCACTCCCCTTGGGATGCCTTTGGCAGCTGCTGTGCGCCTGGAGCCGTGGGCTCTTTGGTTTCCGAGACGCTAACCCTAGGCCTAACCCTAACCCTAACCCTAGGCAGGAAAATCGGTTTAGGGCCAGGGCTGGTCCAGAGTAAAAAGCCGTCAAGGCAGCCATGTTGTTTCAGTTTTGCACTCCCCTTGGGATGCCTTTGGCAGCTGCGGTGTGCATCGAGCCGTGGGCTCTTTGGTTTCTGAGACGCTAACCCTAGGCGTAACCCTAACCCTAACCCTAGGCAGGAAAATCGGTTTAGGGCCAGGGCTGGTCCAGAGTAAAAAGCCGCTGCGGCAGACATGTTGTTGCAGTTTTGCACTCCCCTTGGGATGCCTTTGGCAGGTGCGGTGCGCCTGGAGCCGTGGGCTCTTTGGTTTCCGAGACGCTAACTCTAGGCGTAACCCTAACCCTAACCCTAGGCAGGAAAATCGGTTTAGGGCCAGGGCTGGTCCAGAGTAAAAAGCCGTCAAGGCAGCCATGTTGTTGCAGTTTTGCACTCCCCTTGGGATGCCTTTGGCAGCTGCGGTGTGCATCGAGCCGTGGGCTCTTTGGTTTCCAAGACGCTAACCCTAGGCGTAACCCTAACCCTAACCCTAGGCAGGAAAATCGGTTTAGGGCCAGGGCTGGTCCAGAGTAAAAAGCCGCTGGGGCAGCAATGTTGTTGCAGTTTTGCACTCCCCTTGGGATGCCTTTGGCAGCTGCGGTGTGCATTGCGCCGTGGGCTCTTTGGTTTCCGAGACGCTAACCCTAGGCATAACCCTAACCCTAACCCTAGGCAGGAAAATCAGTTTCGGGGCAGGTGTTGTCCCGAATAAAACCTGCTGGGGCAGCCATGTTGTTGCAGTTTTGCACTCCCCTTGGGATGCCTTTGGCAGCTGCGGTGTGCATGGAGCCGTGGGCTCTTTGGTTTCCGAGACGCTAACCCTAGGCGTAAGCCTAACCCTAACCCTAGGCAGGAAAATCGGTTTAGGGCCAGGGCTGGTCCAGAGTAAAAAGCCATCAAGGCAGCCATGTTTTTGCAGTTTTGCACTCCCCTTGGGATGCCTTTGGCAGCTGCGGTGTGCATCGAGCCGTGGGCTCCTTGGTTTCCGAGACGCTAACCCTAGGCGTAACCCTAACCCTAACCCTAAGCAGGAAAATCGGTTTAGGGCAGGGTGGGTCCAGAGTAAAAGCCGTCAAGGCAGCCATGTTGTTGCAGTTTTGCACTCCCCTTGGGATGCCTTTGGCAGCTGCGGTGTGCATCGAGCCGTGGGCTCTTTGGTTTCTGAGACGCTAACCCTAGGCGTAACCCTAACCCTAACCCTAGGCAGGAAAATTGGTTTAGGGCCAGGGCTGGTCCAGAGGAAAAAGCCGTCAAGGCAGCCATGTTGTTGCAGTTTTGCACTCCCCTTGGGATGCTATTGGCAGCTGCGGTGTGCATCGAGCCGTGGGCTCTTTGGTTTCCGAGACGCTAACCCTAGGCGTAACCCTAACCCTAACCCTAGGCAGGAAAATCGGTTTAGGGCCAGGGCTGGTCCCGAGTAAAAAGCAGTCAAGGCAGCCATGTTGTTGCAGTTTTGCACTCCCCTTGGGATGCCTTTGGCAGCTGCGGTGTGCATCGAGCAGTGGGCTCTTTGGTTTCTGAGACGCTAACCCTAGGCGTAACCCTAACCCTAACCCTAGGCAGGAAAATCGGTTTCGGGCCAGGGCTGGTCCAGAGTAAAAAGCCGCTGCGGACGTAATGTTGTTGCAGTTTTGCACTCCCCTTGGAATGCCTTTGGCAGCTGCGGTGTGCATCGAGCCGTGGGCTCTTTGGTTTCTGAGACGCTAACCCTAGGCGTAACCCTAACCCTAACCCTAGGCAGGAAAATCGGTTTAGGGCCAGGGCTGGTCCCGAGTAAAAAGCCGCTGGGGCAGCCATGTTGTTGCAGTTTTGCACTCTCCTTGGAATGCCTTTGGCAGCTGCGGTGTGCATCGACCAGTGGGCTCTTTGGTTTCTGAGACGCTAACCCTAGGCGTAACCCTAACCCTAACCCTAGGTAGGAAAATCAGTTTCGGGGCAGGTGTTATCCCGAATAAAAAGCCGCTGGGGCAGCCATGTTGTTGCAGTTTTGCACTCCCCTTGGGATGCCTTTGGCAGCTGCGGTGTGCATGGAGCCGTGGGCTCTTTGGTTTCCGAGACGCTAACCCTAGGCGTAACCCTAACCCTAACCCTAGGCAGGAAAATCGGTTTAGGGCCAGGGCTGGTCCCGAGTAAAAAGCCGTCAAGGCAGCCATGTTGTTGCAGTTTTGCACTCCCCTTGGGATGCCTTTGGCAGCTGCGGTGTGCATCGAGCTGTGGGCTCTTTGGTTTCCGAGACTTTAAACCTAGGCATAACCCTAACCCTAACCCTTGGCAGGAAAATCGGTTTAGGGCCAGGGCTGGTCCAGAGTAAAAAGCCATCAAGGCAGCCATGTTGTTGCAGTTTTGCACTCCCCTTGGGATGCCTTTGGCAGCTGCGGTGTGCATCGAGCCGTGGGCTCTTTGGTTTCCGAGACGCTAACCCTAGGCATAACCCTAACCCTAACCCTAGGCAGGAAAATTGGTTTAGGGCCAGGGCTGGTCCAGAGTAAAAAGCCGCTGGGGCAGCCATGTTGTTGCAGTTTTGCACTCCCCTTGGGATGCCTTTGGCAGCTGCGGTGTGCATCGAGCCGTGGGCTCTTTGTTTTCCGAGACGCTAACCCTAGGCGTAACCCTAACCCTAACCCTAGGCAGGAAAATCGGTTTAGGGCCAGAGGTGGTCCCGAGTAAAAAGCTGTCAAGGCAGCCATGTTGTTGCAGTTTTGCACTCCCCTTGGGATGCCTTTGGCAGCTGCGGTGTGCATCGAGCCGTGGGCTCTTAGGTTTCTGAGACGCTAACCCTAGGCGTAACCCTAACCCTAACCCTAGGCAGGAAAATCGGTTTAGGGCCAGGGCTGGTCCCGAGTAAAAAGCCATCAAGGCAGCCATGTTGTTGCAGTTTTGCACTCCCCTTGGGATGCCTTTGGCAGCTGCGGTGTGCATCGAGCTGTGGGCTCTTTGGTTTCCGAGACGCTGACCCTAGGCGTAACCCTAACCCTAACCCTAGGCAGGAAAATCGGTTTAGGGCCAGGGCTGGTCCAGAGTAAAAAGCCGTCAAGGCAGCCATGTTGTTGCAGTTTTGCACTCCCCTTGGGATGCCTTTGGCAGCTGCGGTGTGCATCGAGCTGTGCGCTCTTTGGTTTCTGAGACTTTAAACCTAGGCGTAACCCTAACCCTAACCCTAGGCAGGAAAATCGGTTTAGGGCCAGGGCTGGTCCAGAGTAAAAAGCCGTCAAGGCAGCCATGTTGTTGCAGTTTTGCACTCCCCTTGGGATGCCTTTGGCAGCTGCGGTGTGCATCGAGCCGTGGGCTCTTTGGTTTCCGAGACGCTAACCCTAGGCGTAACCCTAACCCTAACCCTAGGCAGGAAAATCGGTTTAGGGCCAGGGCTGGTCCCGAGTAAAAAGCCGCCAAGGCAGCAATGTTGTTGCAGTTTTGCACTCCCCTTGGGATGCCTTTGGCAGCTGCGGTGTGCATCGAGCCGTGGGCTCTTTGGTTTCCGAGACGCTAACCCTAGGCGTAACCCTAACCCTAACCCTAGGCAGGAAAATCGGTTTAGGGCCAGGGCTGGTCCAGAGTAAAAAGCCATCAAGGCAGCCATGTTGTTGCAGTTTTGCACTCCCCTTGGGATGCCTTTGGCAGCTGCTGTGCGCCTGGAGACGTGGGCTCTTTGGTTTCCGAGACGCTAACCCTAGGCCTAACCCTAACCCTAACCCTAGGCAGGAAAATCGGTTTAGGGCCAGGGCTGGTCCAGAGTAAAAAGCCGTCAAGGCAGCCATGTTGTTGCAGTTTTGCACTCCCCTTGGGATGCCTTTGGCAGCTGCGGTGTGCATCGAGCCGTGGGCTCTTTGGTTTCCGAGACGCTAACCCTAGGCGTAACCCTAACCCTAACCCTAGGCAGGAAAATCGGTTTAGGGCCAGGGCTGGTCCAGAGTAAAAAGCCGCTGCGGCAGACATGTTGTTGCAGTTTTGCACTCCCCTTGGGATGCCTTTGGCAGGTGCGGTGCACCTGGAGCCGTGGGCTCTTTGGTTTCCGAGACGCTAACTCTAGGCGTAACCCTAACCCTAACCCTAGGCAGGAAAATCGGTTTAGGGCCAGGGCTGGTCCAGAGTAAAAAGCCGCTGGGGCAACAATGTTGTTGCAGTTTTGCACTCCCCTTGGGATGCCTTTGGCAGCTGCGGTGTGCATCGAGCCGTGGGCTCTTTGGTTTCCAAGACGCTAACCCTAGGCGTAACCCTAACCCTAACCCTAGGCAGGAAAATCGGTTTAGGGCCAGGGCTGGTCCAGAGTAAAAAGCCATCAAGGCAGCCATGTTGTTGCAGTTTTGCACTCCCCTTGGGATGCCTTTGGCAGGTGCGGTGTGCATCGAGCCGTGGGCTCTTTGGTTTCCGAGACGCTAACCCTAGGCGTAACCCTAACCCTAACCCTAGGCAGGAAAATCAGTTTAGGGCCAGGGCTGGTCCAGAGTAATAAGCCACTGGGGCAGCCATGTTGTTGCAGTTTTGCACTCCCCTTGGGATGCCTTTGGCAGCTGCTGTGCGCCTGGAGCCGTGGGCTCTTTGGTTTCCGAGACGCTAACCCTAGGCGTAACCCTAACCCTAACCCTAGGCAGGAAAATCGGTTTAGGGCCAGGGCTGGTCCCGAGTAAAAACCCGCTGGGGCAGCAATGTTGTTGCAGTTTTGCACTCCCCTTGAGATGCCTTTGGCAGCTGCGGTGTGCATCGAGCCGTGGGCTCTTTGGTTTCCGAGACGCTAACCCAAGGCATAACCCTAACCCTAACCCTAGGCAGGAAAATCAGTTTCGGGGCAGGTGTTGTCCCGAATAAAAAGCCGCTGGGGCAGCCATGTTGTTGCAGTTTTGCACTCCCCTTGGGATGCCTTTGGCAGCTGCGGTGTGCATCGAGCTGTGGGCTCTTTGGTTTCAGAGACGCTAACCCTAGGCGTAACCCTAACCCTAACCCTAGGCAGGAAAATCAGTTTAGGGCCAGGGCTGGTCCCGACTTAAAAGCCGCTGCGGCCAAGTTGTTGTGGCAGTTTTGCACTCCCCTTGGGATGCCTTTGGCAGCTGCGGTGTGCATCGAGCCGTGGGCTCTTTGGTTTCTGAGACGCTAACCCTAGGCGTAACCCTAACCCTAACCCTAGGCAGGAAAATCGGTTTAGGGCCAGGGCTGGTCCAGAGTAATAAGCCGCTGCGGCAGACATGTTGTTGCAGTTTTGCACTCCCCTTCGGATGCCTTTGGCAGCTGCGGTGTGCATCGAGCCGTGGGCTCTTTGGTTTCCGACACGCTAACCCTAGGCGTAACCCTAACCCTAACCCTAGGCAGGAAAATCGGTTTAGGGCCAGGGCTGGTCCCGAGTTAAAAGCCGCTGCGGACGACATGTTGTTGCAGTTTTGCACTCCCCTTGGGATGCCTTTGGCAGCTGCGGTGTGCATTGCGCCGTGGGCTCTTTGGTTTCCGAGACGCTAACCCTAGGCATAACCCTAACCCTAACCCTAGGCAGGAAAATCAGTTTCGGGGCAGGTGTTGTCCCGAATAAAAACCTGCTGGGGCAGCCATGTTGTTGCAGTTTTGCACTCCCCTTGGGATGCCTTTGGCAGCTGCGGTGTGCATCGAGCAGTGGGCTCTTTGGTTTCCGAGACGCTAACCCTAGGCGTAACCCTAACCCTAACCCTAGGCAGGAAAATCGGTTTAGGGCCAGGGCTGGTCCAGAGTAAAAAGCCGCTGGGGCAGCCATGTTGTTGCAGTTTTGCACTCCCCTTGGGATGCCTTTGGCAGCTGCGGTGTGCATCGAGCCGTGGGCTCTTTGGTTTCCGAGACGCTAACCCTAGGCCTAACCCTAACCCTAACCCTAGGCAGGAAAATCGGTTTAGGGCCAGGGCTGGTCCAGAGTAAAAAGCCGCTGCGGCAGACATGTTGTTGCAGTTTTGCACTCCCCTTGGGATGCCTTTGGCAGCTGCGGTGTGCATCGAGCCGTGGGCTCTTTGGTTTCCGAGACTCTAACTCTAGGCGTAACCCTAACCCTAACCCTAGGCAGGAAAATCGGTTTAGGGCCAGGGCTGGTCCAGAGTAAAAAGCCGCTGGGGCAACAATGTTGTTGCAGTTTTGCACTCCCCTTGGGATGCCTTTGGCAGCTGCGGTGTGCATCGAGCCGTGGGCTCTTTGGTTTCCAAGACGCTAACCCTAGGCGTAACCCTAACCCTAACTCTAGGCAGGAAAATCGGTTTAGGGCCAGGCCTGGTCCAGAGTAAAAAGCCATCAAGGCAGCCATGTTGTTGCAGTTTTGCACTCCCCTTGGGATGCCTTTGGCAGGTGCGGTGTGCATCGAGCCGTGGGCTCTTTGGTTTCCGAGACGCTAACCCTAGGCGTAACCCTAACCCTAACCCTAGGCAGGAAAATCGGTTTAGGGCCAGGGCTGGTCCAGAGTAAAAAGCCATCAAGGCAGCCATGTTGTTGCAGTTTTGCACTCCCCTTGGGATGCCTTTGGCAGCTGCGGTGTGCATCGAGCAGTGGGCTCTTTGGTTTCCGAGACGCTAACCCTAGGCGTAACCCTAACCCTAACCCTAGGCAGGAAAATCGGTTTAGGGCCAGGGCTGGTCCAGAGTAAAAAGCCGCTGGGGCAGCCATGTTGTTGCAGTTTTGCACTCCCCTTGGGATGCCTTTGGCAGCTGCGGTGTGCATCGAGCCGTGGGCTCTTTGGTTTCCGAGACGCTAACCCTAGGCCTAACCCTAACCCTAACCCTAGGCAGGAAAATCGGTTTAGGGCCAGGGCTGGTCCAGAGTAAAAAGCCGCTGCGGCAGACATGTTGTTGCAGTTTTGCACTCCCCTTGGGATGCCTTTGGCAGCTGCGGTGTGCATCGAGCCGTGGGCTCTTTGGTTTCCGAGACTCTAACTCTAGGCGTAACCCTAACCCTAACCCTAGGCAGGAAAATCGGTTTAGGGCCAGGGCTGGTCCAGAGTAAAAAGCCGCTGGGGCAACAATGTTGTTGCAGTTTTGCACTCCCCTTGGGATGCCTTTGGCAGCTGCGGTGTGCATCGAGCCGTGGGCTCTTTGGTTTCCAAGACGCTAACCCTAGGCGTAACCCTAACCCTAACTCTAGGCAGGAAAATCGGTTTAGGGCCAGGGCTGGTCCAGAGTAAAAAGCCATCAAGGCAGCCATGTTGTTGCAGTTTTGCACTCCCCTTGGGATGCCTTTGGCAGGTGCGGTGTGCATCGAGCCGTGGGCTCTTTGGTTTCCGAGACGCTAACCCTAGGCGTAACCCTAACCCTAACCCTAGGCAGGAAAATCGGTTTAGGGCCAGGGCTGGTCCAGAGGAATAAGCCGCTGGGGCAGCCATGTTGTTGCAGTTTTGCACTCCCCTTGGGATGCCTTTGGCAGCTGCTGTGCGCCTGGAGCCGTGGGCTCTTTGGTTTCCGAGACGCTAACCCTAGGCGTAACCCTAACCCTAACCCTAGGCAGGAAAATCGGTTTAGGGCCAGGGCTGGTCCAGAGTAAAAAGCCGCTGCGGACGACATGTTGTTGCAGTTTTGCACTCCCCTTAGGATGCCTTTGGCAGCTGCGGTGTGCATCGAGCCGTGGGCTCTTTGGTTTCCGAGACGCTAACCCTAGGCGTAACCCTAACCCTAACCCTAGGCAGGAAAATCGGTTTAGGGCCAGGGCTGGTCCCGAGTAAAAAGCCGCTGGGGCAGCAATGTTGTTGCAGTTTTGCACTCCCCTTGGGATGCCTTTGGCAGCTGCGGTGTGCATCGAGCCGTGGGCTCTTTGGTTTCCGAGACGCTAACCCTAGGCGTAACCCTAACCCTAACCCTAGGCAGGAAAATCGGTTTAGGGCCAGGGCTGGTCCAGAGTAAAAAGCCGCTGGGGCAGCAATGTTGTTGCAGTTTTGCACTCACCTTGGGATGCCTTTGGCAGCTGCGGTATGCATCGCGCCGTGGGCTCTTTGGTTTCCGAGACGCTAACCCTAGGCATAACCCTAACCCTAACCCTAGGCAGGAAAATCAGTTTCGGGGCAGGTGTTGTCCCGAATAAAAAGCCGCTGGGGCAGCCATGTTGTTGCAGTTTTGCACTCCCCTTGGGATGCCTTTGGCAGCTGCGGTGTGCATCGAGCCGTGGGCTCTTTGGTTTCCGAGACGCTAACCCTAGGCGTAACCCTAACCCTAACCCTAGGCAGGAAAATCGGTTTAGGGCCAGGGCTGGTCCAGAGTAAAAAGCCGTCAAGGCAGCCATGTTGTTGCAGTTTTGCACTCCCCTTGGGATGCCTTTGGCAGCTGCGGTGTGCATCGAGCCGTGGGCTCTTTGGTTTCCGAGACGCTAACCCTAGGCGTAACCCTAACCCTAACCCTAGGCAGGAAAATCGGTTTAGGGCAAGGGCTGGTCCAGAGTAAAAAGCCATCAAGGCAGCCATGTTGTTGCAGTTTTGCACTCCCCTTGGGATGCCTTTGGCAGCTGCGGTGTGCATCGAGCCGTGGGCTCTTTGGTTTCCGAGACGCTAACCCTAGGCGTAACCCTAACCCTAACCCTAGGCAGGAAAATCGGTTTAGGGCCAGGGCTGGTCCAGAGTAAAAAGCCGGTGCGGCAGCCATGTTGTTGCAGTTTTGCACTCCCCTTGGGATGCCTTTGGCAGCTGCGGTGTGCATCGAGCCGTGGGCTCTTTGGTTTCCGAGACGCTAACCCTAGGCGTAACCCTAACCCTAACCCTAGGCAGGAAAATCGGTTTAGGGCCAGGGCTGGTCCAGAGTAAAAAGCCGTCAAGGCAGCCATGTTGTTGCAGTTTTGCACTCCCCTTGGGATGCCTTTGGCAGGTGCGGTGCACCTGGAGCCGTGGGCTCTTTGGTTTCCGAGACGCTAACCCTAGGCGTAACCCTAACCCTAACCCTAGGCAGGAAAATCGGTTTAGGGCCAGGGCTGGTCCAGAGTAAAAAGCCGTCAAGGCAGCCATGTTGTTGCAGTTTTGCACTCCCCTTGGGATGCCTTTGGCAGCTGCGGTGTGCATCGAGCCGTGGGCTCTTTGGTTTCCAAGACGCTAACCCTAGGCGTAACCCTAACCCTAACCCTAGGCAGGAAAATCGGTTTAGGGCCAGGGCTGGTCCAGAGTAAAAAGCCGCTGGGGCAGCCATGTTGTTGCAGTTTTGCACTCCCCTTGGGATGCCTTTGTCAGCTGCGGTGTGCATTGCGCCGTGGGCTCTTTGGTTTCCGAGACGCTAACCCTAGGCATAACCCTAACCCTAACCCTAGGCAGGAAAATCAGTTTCGGGGCAGGTATTGTCCCGAATAAAAACCTGCTGGGGCAGCCATGTTGTTGCAGTTTTGCATTCCCCTTGGGATGCCTTTGGCAGCTGCGGTGTGCATCGAGCCGTGGGCTCTTTGGTTTCCGAGACGCTAACCCTAGGCGTAACCCTAACCCTAACCCTAGGCAGGAAAATCGGTTTAGGGCCAGGGCTGGTCCAGAGTAAAAAGCCATCAAGGCAGCCATGTTTTTGCAGTTTTGCACTCCCCTTGGGATGCCTTTGGCAGCTGCGGTGTGCATCGAGCCGTGGGCTCTTTGGATTCCGAGACGCTAACCCTAGGCGTAACCCTAACCCTAACCCTAGGCAGGAAAATCGGTTTAGGGCAGGGCGGGTCCAGAGGAAAAAGCCGTCAAGGCAGCCATGTTGTTGCAGTTTTGCACTCCCCTTGGGATGCCTTTGTCAGCTGCGGTGTGCTTCGAGCAGTGGGCTCTTTGGTTTCTGAGACGCTAACCCTAGGCGTAACCCTAACCCTAACCCTAGGCAGGAAAATTGGTTTAGGGCCAGGGCTGGTCCAGAGGAAAAAGCCGTCAAGGCAGCCATGTTGTTGCAGTTTTGCACTCCCCTTGGGATGCCTTTGGCAGCTGCTGTGCGCCTGGAGCCGTGGGCTCTTTGGTTTCCGAGACGCTAACCCTAGGCGTAACCCTAACCCTAACCCTAGGCAGGAAAATCGGTTTAGGGCCAGGGCTGGTCCCGAGTAAAAGGCAGTCAAGGCAGCCATGTTGTTGCAGTTTTGCACTCCCCTTGGGATGCCTTTGGCAGCTGCGGTGTGCATCGAGCCGTGGGCTCTTTGGTTTCCGAGACGCTAACCCTAGGCGTAACCCTAACCCTAACCCTAGGCAGGAAAATCGGTTTAGGGCCAGGGCTGGTCCCGAGTTAAAAGCCGCTGCGGACGACATGTTGTTGCAGTTTTGCACTCCCCTTGGGATGCCTTTGGCAGCTGTGGTGTGCATCGAGCGGTGGGCTCTTTGGTTTCCGAGACGCTAACCCTAGGCGTAACCCTAACCCTAACCCTAGGCAGGAAAATCGGTTTAGGGCCAGGGCTGGTCCAGAGTAAAAAGCCGCTGGGGCAGCAATGTTGTTGCAGTTTTGCACTCCCCTTGGGATGCCTTTGGCAGCTGCTGTGCGCCTTGAGCCGTGGGCTCCTTGGTTTCCAAGACGCTAACCCTAGGCCTAACCCTAACCCTAACCCTAGGCAGGAAAATCGGTTTAGGGCCCGGGCTGGTCCAGAGTAAATAGCCGTCAAGGCAGCCATGTTGTTGCAGTTTTGCACTCCCCTTGGGATGCCTTTGGCAGCTGCGGTGTGCATCGAGCTGTGGGCTCCTTGGTTTCCGAGACGCTAACCCTAGGCGTAACCCTAACCCTAACCCTAGGCAGGAAAATCGGTTTAGGGCAGGGCGGGTCCAGAGGAAAAAGCCGTCAAGGCAGCCATGTTGTTGCAGTTTTGCACTCCCCTTGGGATGCCTTTGGCAGCTGCGGTGTGCTTCGAGCAGTGGGCTCTTTGGTTTCTGAGACGCTAACCCTAGGCGTAACCCTAACCCTAACCCTAGGCATGAAAATTGGTTTAGGGCCAGGGCTGGTCCAGAGGAAAAAGCCGTCAAGGCAGCCATGTTGTTGCAGTTTTGCACTCCCCTTGGGATGCTATTGGCAGCTGCTGTGCGCCTGGAGCCGTGGGCTCTTTGGTTTCCGAGACGCTAACCCTAGGCGTAACCCTAACCCTAACCCTAGGCAGGAAAATCGGTTTAGGGCCAGGGCTGGTCCAGAGGAAAAAGCCGTCAAGGCAGCCATGTTGTTGCAGTTTTGCACTCCCCTTGGGATGCCTTTGGCAGCTGCGGTGTGCATCGAGCAGTGGGCTCTTTGGTTTCTGAGACTTTAAACCTAGGCGTAACCCTAACCCTAACCCTAGGCAGGAAAATTAGTTTAGGGCTAGGGCTGGTCCAGAGTAAAAAGCCGGTGCGGCAGCCATGTTGTTGCAGTTTTGCACTCCCCTTGGGATGCCTTTGGCAGCTGCGGTGTGCATCGAGCGGTGGGCTCTTTGGTTTCCGAGACGCTAACCCTAGGCGTAACCCTAACCCTAACCCTAGGCAGGAAAATCGGTTTAGGGCCAGGGCTGGTCCAGAGTAAAAAGCCGCTGGGGCAGCAATGTTGTTGCAGTTTTGCACTCCCCTTGGGATGCCTTTGGCAGCTGCGGTGTGCATCGAGCCGTGGGCTCCTTGGTTTCCGAGACGCTAACCCTAGGCGTAACCCTAACCCTAACCCTAGGCAGGAAATCGGTTTAGGGCCAGGGCTGGTCCAGAGTAAAAAGCCGCTGCTGCAGACATGTTCTTGCAGCTTTGCATTCCCCTTGGGATGCCTTTGGCAGCTGCGGTGTTCATCGAGCCGTGGGCTCTTTGGTTTCCGAGACGCTAACCCTAGGCGTAACCCTAACCCTAACCCTAGGCAGGAAAATCGGTTTAGGGCCAGGGCTGGTCCCGAGTAAAAAGCCACTGGGGCAGCAATGTTGTTGCAGTTTTGCACTCCCCTTGGGATGCCTTTGGCAGCTGCAGTGTGCATCGAGCCGTGGGCTCTTTGGTTTCTGAGACGCTAACCCTAGGCGTAACCCTAACCCTAACCCTAGGCAGGAAAATCGGTTTAGGGCCAGGGCTGGTCCAGAGGAAAAAGCCGTCAAGGCAGCCATGTTGTTGCAGTTTTGCACTCCCCTTGGGATGCCTTTGGCAGCTGCGGTGTGCATCGAGCCGTGGGCTCTTTGGTTTCCGAGACGCTAACCCTAGGCGTAACCCTAACCCTAACCCTAGGCAGGAAAATCGGTTTAGGGCCAGGGCTGGTCCAGAGTAATAAGCCGCTGCAGCAGACATGTTGTTGCAGTTTTGCACTCCCCTTGGGATGCCTTTGGCAGCTGCGGTGTGCATCGAGCTGTGGGCTCTTTAGTTTCCGAGACGCTAACCCTAGGCATAACCCTAACCCTAACCCTAGGCAGGAAAATCGGTTTAGGGCCAGGGCTGGTCCAGAGTAATAAGCCGCTGCGGCAGACATGTTGTTGCAGTTTTGCACTCCCCTTGGGATGCCTTTGGCAGCTGCGGTGTGCATCGAGCCGTGGGCTCTTTGGTTTCCGAGACGCTAACCCTAGGCGTAACCCTAACCCTAACCCTAGGCAGGAAAATCGGTTTAGGGCCAGGGCTGGTCCAGAGTAAAAAGCCGCTGGGGCAGCCATGTTGTTGCAGTTTTGCACTCCCCTTGGGATGCCTTTGGCAGCTGCGGTGCGCCTTGAGCCGTGGGCTCTTTGGTTTCTGAGACGCTAACCCTAGGCATAACCCTAGCCCTAACCCTAGGCAGGAAAATCAGTTTCGGGGCAGGTGTTGTCCCGAATAAAAAGCCACTGGGGCAGCAATGTTGTTGCAGTTTTGCACTCCCCTTGGGATGCCTTTGGCAGCTGCGGTGTGCATCGAGCTGTGGGCTCTTTGGTTTCTGAGACGCTAACCCTAGGCGTAACCCTAACCCTAACCCTAGGCAGGAAAATCGGTTTAGGGCCAGGGCTGGTCCAGAGGAAAAAGCCATCAAGGCAGCCATGTTGTTGCAGTTTTGCACTCCCCTTGGGATGCCTTTGGCAGCTGCAGTGTGCATCGAGCAGTGGGCTCTTTGGTTTCCGAGACGCTAACCCTAGGCGTAACCCTAACCCTAACCCTAGGCAGGAAAATCGGTTTAGGGCCAGGGCTGGTCCAGAGTAAAAAGCCTTCAAGGCAGCCATGTTGTTGCAGTTTTGCACTCCCCTTGGGATGCCTTTGGGAGCTGCGGTGTGCATCGAGCCGTGGGCTCTTTGGTTTCCGAGACGCTAAGCCTAGGCGTAACCCTAACCCTAACCCTAGGCAGGAAAATCGGTTTAGGGCCAGGGCTGGTCCAGAGTAAAAAGCCGTCAAGGCAGCCATGTTGTTGCAGTTTTGCACTCCCCTTGGGATGCCTTTGGCAGCTGCGGTGTGCATCGAGCCGTGGGCTCTTTGGTTTCCGAGACGCTAACCCTAGGCGTAACCCTAACCCTAACCCTAGGCAGGAAAATCGGTTTAGGGCCAGGGCTGGTCCCGAGTTAAAAGCCGCTGCGGACGAAATGTTGTTGCAGTTTTGCACTCACCTTGGAATGCCTTTGGCAGCTGCGGTGTGCATCGAGCCGTGGGCTCTTTGGTTTCTGAGACGCTAACCCTAGGCGTAACCCTAACCCTAACCCTAGGCAGGAAAATCGGTTTCGGGCCAGGGCTTGTCCAGAGTAAAAAGCCGCTGGGGCAGCAATGTTGTTGCAGTTTTGCACTCCCCTTGGGATGCCTTTGGCAGCTGCGGTGTGCATCGAGCCGTGGGCTCCTTGGTTTCCGAGACGCTAACCCTAGGCGTAACCCTAACCCTAACCCTAGGCAGGAAAATCGGTTTAGGGCCAGGGCTGGTCCAGAGTAAAAAGCCGTCAAGGCAGCCATGTTGTTGCAGTTTTGCACTCCCCTTGGGATGCCTTTGGCAGCTGCGGTGTGCATCGAGCCGTGGGCTCTTTGGTTTCCGAGACGCTAACCCTAGGCGTAACCCTAACCCTAACCCTAGGCAGGAAAATCGGTTTAGGGCCAGAGGTGGTCCCGATTAAAAAGCTGTCAAGGCCGCCATGTTGTTGCAGTTTTGCACTCCCCTTGGGATGCCTTTGGCAGCTGCCGTGTGCATCGAGCCGTGGGCTCTTAGGTTTCTGAGACGCTAACCCTAGGCGTAACCCTAACCCTAACCCTAGGCAGGAAAATCGGTTTAGGGCCAGGGCTGGTCCCGAGTAAAAAGCCGCTGGGGCAGCAATGTTGTTGCAGTTTTGCACTCCCCTTGGGATGCCTTTGGCAGCTGCTGTGCGCCTGGAGCCGTGGGCTCTTTGGTTTCCGAGACGCTAACCCTAGGCGTAACCCTAACCCTAACCCTAGGCAGGAAAATCGGTTTAGGGCCAGGGCTGGTCCAGAGTAAAAAGCCGTCAAGGCAGCCATGTTGTTGCAGTTTTGCACTCCCCTTGGGATGCCTTTGGCAGCTGCGTTGTGCATCGAGCTGTGGGCTCCTTGGTTTCTGAGACTTTAAACCTAGGCGTAACCCTAACCCTAACCCTAGGCAGGAAAATCGGTTTAGGGCCAGGGCTGGTCCAGAGTAAAAAGCTGTCAAGGCAGCCATGTTGTTGCAGTTTTGCACTCCCCTTGGGATGCCTTTGGCAGCTGCGGTGTGCATCGAGCCGTGGGCTCTTTGGTTTCCGAGACGCTAACCCTAGGCGTAACCCTAACCCTAACCCTAGGCAGGAAAATCGGTTTAGGGCCAGGGCTGGTCCAGAGTAAAAAGCCGGTGCGGCAGCCATGTTGTTGCAGTTTTGCACTCCCCTTGGGATGCCTTTGGCAGCTGCGGTGTGCATCGAGCGGTGGGCTCTTTGGTTTCCGAGACGCTAACCCTAGGCGTAACCCTAACCCTAACCCTAGGCAGGAAAATCGGTTTAGGGCCAGGGCTGGTCCAGAGTAAAAAGCCATCAAGGCAGCCATGTTGTTGCAGTTTTGCACTCCCCTTGGGATGCCTTTGGCAGCTGCTGTGCGCCTGGAGCCGTGGGCTCTTTGGTTTCCGAGACGCTAACCCTAGGCCTAACCCTAACCCTAACCCTAGGCAGGAAAATCGGTTTAGGGCCAGGGCTGGTCCAGAGTAAAAAGCCGTCAAGGCAGCCATGTTGTTGCAGTTTTGCACTCCCCTTGGGATGCCTTTGGCAGCTGCGGTGTGCATCGAGCCGTGGGCTCTTTGGTTTCTGAGACGCTAACCCTAGGCGTAACCCTAACCCTAACCCTAGGCAGGAAAATCGGTTTAGGGCCAGGGCTGGTCCAGAGTAAAAAGCCGCTGCGGCAGACATGTTGTTGCAGTTTTGCACTCCCCTTGGGATGCCTTTGGCAGGTGCGGTGCGCCTGGAGCCGTGGGCTCTTTGGTTTCCGAGACGCTAACTCTAGGCGTAACCCTAACCCTAACCCTAGGCAGGAAAATCGGTTTAGGGCCAGGGCTGGTCCAGAGTAAAAAGCCGTCAAGGCAGCCATGTTGTTGCAGTTTTGCACTCCCCTTGGGATGCCTTTGGCAGCTGCGGTGTGCATCGAGCCGTGGGCTCTTTGGTTTCCAAGACGCTAACCCTAGGCGTAACCCTAACCCTAACCCTAGGCAGGAAAATCGGTTTAGGGCCAGGGCTGGTCCAGAGTAAAAAGCCGCTGGGGCAGCAATGTTGTTGCAGTTTTGCACTCCCCTTGGGATGCCTTTGGCAGCTGCGGTGTGCATTGCGCCGTGGGCTCTTTGGTTTCCGAGACGCTAACCCTAGGCATAACCCTAACCCTAACCCTAGGCAGGAAAATCAGTTTCGGGGCAGGTGTTGTCCCGAATAAAACCTGCTGGGGCAGCCATGTTGTTGCAGTTTTGCACTCCCCTTGGGATGCCTTTGGCAGCTGCGGTGTGCATGGAGCCGTGGGCTCTTTGGTTTCCGAGACGCTAACCCTAGGCGTAAGCCTAACCCTAACCCTAGGCAGGAAAATCGGTTTAGGGCCAGGGCTGGTCCAGAGTAAAAAGCCATCAAGGCAGCCATGTTTTTGCAGTTTTGCACTCCCCTTGGGATGCCTTTGGCAGCTGCGGTGTGCATCGAGCCGTGGGCTCCTTGGTTTCCGAGACGCTAACCCTAGGCGTAACCCTAACCCTAACCCTAAGCAGGAAAATCGGTTTAGGGCAGGGTGGGTCCAGAGTAAAAGCCGTCAAGGCAGCCATGTTGTTGCAGTTTTGCACTCCCCTTGGGATGCCTTTGGCAGCTGCGGTGTGCATCGAGCCGTGGGCTCTTTGGTTTCTGAGACGCTAACCCTAGGCGTAACCCTAACCCTAACCCTAGGCAGGAAAATTGGTTTAGGGCCAGGGCTGGTCCAGAGGAAAAAGCCGTCAAGGCAGCCATGTTGTTGCAGTTTTGCACTCCCCTTGGGATGCTATTGGCAGCTGCGGTGTGCATCGAGCCGTGGGCTCTTTGGTTTCCGAGACGCTAACCCTAGGCGTAACCCTAACCCTAACCCTAGGCAGGAAAATCGGTTTAGGGCCAGGGCTGGTCCCGAGTAAAAAGCAGTCAAGGCAGCCATGTTGTTGCAGTTTTGCACTCCCCTTGGGATGCCTTTGGCAGCTGCGGTGTGCATCGAGCAGTGGGCTCTTTGGTTTCTGAGACGCTAACCCTAGGCGTAACCCTAACCCTAACCCTAGGCAGGAAAATCGGTTTCGGGCCAGGGCTGGTCCAGAGTAAAAAGCCGCTGCGGACGTAATGTTGTTGCAGTTTTGCACTCCCCTTGGAATGCCTTTGGCAGCTGCGGTGTGCATCGAGCCGTGGGCTCTTTGGTTTCTGAGACGCTAACCCTAGGCGTAACCCTAACCCTAACCCTAGGCAGGAAAATCGGTTTAGGGCCAGGGCTGGTCCCGAGTAAAAAGCCGCTGGGGCAGCCATGTTGTTGCAGTTTTGCACTCTCCTTGGAATGCCTTTGGCAGCTGCGGTGTGCATCGACCAGTGGGCTCTTTGGTTTCTGAGACGCTAACCCTAGGCGTAACCCTAACCCTAACCCTAGGTAGGAAAATCAGTTTCGGGGCAGGTGTTATCCCGAATAAAAAGCCGCTGGGGCAGCCATGTTGTTGCAGTTTTGCACTCCCCTTGGGATGCCTTTGGCAGCTGCGGTGTGCATGGAGCCGTGGGCTCTTTGGTTTCCGAGACGCTAACCCTAGGCGTAACCCTAACCCTAACCCTAGGCAGGAAAATCGGTTTAGGGCCAGGGCTGGTCCCGAGTAAAAAGCCGTCAAGGCAGCCATGTTGTTGCAGTTTTGCACTCCCCTTGGGATGCCTTTGGCAGCTGCGGTGTGCATCGAGCTGTGGGCTCTTTGGTTTCCGAGACTTTAAACCTAGGCATAACCCTAACCCTAACCCTTGGCAGGAAAATCGGTTTAGGGCCAGGGCTGGTCCAGAGTAAAAAGCCGTCAAGGCAGCCATGTTGTTGCAGTTTTGCACTCCCCTTGGGATGCCTTTGGCAGCTGCGGTGTGCATCGAGCCGTGGGCTCTTTGGTTTCCGAGACGCTAACCCTAGGCGTAACCCTAACCCTAACCCTAGGCAGGAAAATCGGATTAGGGCCAGGGCTGGTCCCGAGTTAAAAGCCGCTGCGGACGACATGTTGTTGTAGTTTTGCACTCCCCTTGGGATGCCTTTGGCAGCTGCGGTGTGCATGGAGCCGTGGGCTCTTTGGTTTCCGAGACGCTAACCCTAGGCGTAACCCTAACCCTAACCCTAGGCAGGAAAATCGGTTTAGGGCCAGGGCTGGTCCAGAGTAAAAAGCCGTCAAGGCAGCCATGTTGTTGCAGTTTTGCACTCCCCTTGGGATGCCTTTGGCAGCTGCGGTGTGCATCGAGCCGTGGGCTCTTTGGTTTCTGAGACGCTAACCCTAGGCGTAACCCTAACCCTAACCCTAGGCAGGAAAATCGGTTTAGGGCCAGGGCTGGTCCCGAGTAAAAACCCGCTGGGGCAGCAATGTTGTTGCAGTTTTGCACTCCCCTTGAGATGCCTTTGGCAGCTGCGGTGTGCATCGAGCCGTGGGCTCTTTGGTTTCCGAGACGCTAACCCTAGGCATAACCCTAACCCTAACCCTAGGCAGGAAAATCAGTTTCGGGGCAGGTGTTGTCCCGAATAAAAAGCCGCTGGGGCAGCCATGTTGTTGCAGTTTTGCACTCCCCTTGGGATGCCTTTGGCAGCTGCGGTGTGCATCGAGCTGTGGGCTCTTTGGTTTCAGAGACGCTAACCCTAGGCGTAACCCTAACCCTAACCCTAGGCAGGAAAATCAGTTTAGGGCCAGGGCGGGTCCCGAGTTAAAAGCCGCTGCGGCCGAGTTGTTGTGGCAGTTTTGCACTCCCCTTGGGATGCCTTTGGCAGCTGCGGTGGGCATCGAGCCGTGGGCTCTTTGGTTTCCGAGACGCTAACCCTAGGCGTAACGCTAACCCTAACCCTAGGCAGGAAAATCGGTTTAGGGCCAGGGCTGGTCCAGAGTAAAAAGCCATCAAGGCAGCCATGTTGTTGCAGTTTTGCACTCCCCTTGGGATGCCTTTGGCAGCTGCGGTGTGCATCGAGCCGTGGGCTCTTTGGTTTCTGAGACGCTAACCCTAGGCATAACCCTTACCCTAACCCTAGGCAGGAAAATCGGTTTAGGGCCAGGGCTGGTCCAGAGTAAAAAGCCGCTGGGGCAGCCATGTTGTTGCAGTTTTGCACTCCCCTTGGGATGCCTTTGGCAGCTGCTGTGTGCATCGAGCCGTGGGCTCTTTGGTTTCCGAGACGCTAACCCTAGGCGTAACCCTAACCCTAACCCTAGGCAGGAAAATCGGTTTAGGGCCAGAGGTGGTCCCGAGTAAAAAGCTGTCAAGGCAGCCATGTTGTTGCAGTTTTGCACTCCCCTTGGGATGCCTTTGGCAGCTGCGGTGTGCATCGAGCCGTGAGCTCTTAGGTTTCTGAGACGCTAACCCTAGGCGTAACCCTAACCCTAACCCTAGGCAGGAAAATTGGTTTAGGGCCAGGGCTGGTCCCGAGTAAAAAGCCGCTGGGGCAGCAATGTTGTTGCAGTTTTGCACTCCCCTTGGGATGCCTTTGGCAGCTGCTGTTTGCCTGGAGCCGTGGGCTCTTTGGTTTCCGAGACGCTAACCCTAGGCGTAACCCTAACCCTAACCCTAGGCAGGAAAATCGGTTTAGGGCCAGGGCTGGTCCAGAGTAAAAAGCCATCAAGGCAGCCATGTTGTTGCAGTTTTGCACTCCCCTTGGGATGCCTTTGGCAGCTGCGGTGTGCATCGAGCCGTGGGCTCTTTGTTTTCTGAGACGCTAACCCTAGGCGTAACCCTAACCCTAACCCTAGGGAGGAAAATCGGTTTAGGGCCAGGGCTGGTCCAGAGGAAAAAGCCGTCAAGGCAGCCATGTTGTTGCAGTTTTGCACTCCCCTTGGGATGCCTTTGGCAGGTGCGGTGCGCCTGGAGCCGTGGGCTTTTTGGTTTCCGAGCCGCTAACTCTAGGCGTAACCCTAACCCTAACCCTAGGCAGGAAAATCGGTTTAGGGCCAGGGCTGGTCCAGAGTTAAAAGCCGTCAAGGCAGCCATGTTGTTGCAGTTTTGCACTCCCCTTGGGATGCCTTTGGCAGCTGCGGTGTGCATCGAGCCGTGGGCTCTTTGTTTTCCAAGACGCTAACCCTAGGCGTAACCCTAACCCTAACCCTAGGCAGGAAAATCGGTTTAGGGCCAGGGCTGGTCCAGAGTAAAAAGCCGCTGGGGCAGCCATGTTGTTGCAGTTTTGCACTCCCCTTGGGATGCCTTTGGCAGCTGCGGTGTGCATTGCGCCGTGGGCTCTTTGGTTTCCGAGACGCTAACCCTAGGCATAACCCTAACCCTAACCCTAGGCAGGAAAATCAGTTTCGGGGCAGGTGTTGTCCCGAATAAAAACCTGCTGGGGCAGCCATGTTGTTGCAGTTTTGCACTCCCCTTGGGATGCCTTTGGCAGCTGCGGTGTGCATCGAGCCGTGGGCTCTTTGGTTTCCGAGACGCTAACCCTAGGCGTAACCCTAACCCTAACCCTAGGCAGGAAAATCGGTTTAGGGCCAGGGCTGGTCCAGAGTAAAAAGCCATCAAGGCAGCCATGTTGTTGCAGTTTTGCACTCCCCTTGGGATGCATTTGGCAGCTGCGGTGTGCATCGAGCCGTGGGCTCTTTGTTTTCCGAGACGCTAACCCTAGGCGTAACCCTAACCCTAACCCTAGGGAGGAAAATCGGTTTAGGGCCAGGGCTGGTCCAGAGGAAAAAGCCGTCAAGGCAGCCATGTTGTTGCAGTTTTGCACTCCCCTTGGGATGCCTTTGGCAGCTGCGGTGTGCATCGCGCCGTGGGCTCTTTGGTTTCTGAGACGCTAACCCTAGGCGTAACCCTAACCCTAACCCTAGGCAGGAAAATTGGTTTAGGGCCAGGGCTGGTCCAGAGGAAAAAGCCGTCAAGGCAGCCATGTTGTTGCAGTTTTGCACTCCCCTTGGGATGCCTTTGGCAGCTGCTGTGCGCCTGGAGCCGTGGGCTCTTTGGTTTCCGAGACGCTAACCCTAGGCGTAACCCTAACCCTAACCCTAGGCAGGAAAATCGGTTTAGGGCCAGGGCTGGTCCCGAGTAAAAAGCAGTCAAGGCAGCCATGTTGTTGCAGTTTTGCACTCCCCTTGGGATGCCTTTGGCAGCTGCGGTGTGCATCGAGCAGTGGGCTCTTTGGTTTCTGAGACGCTAACCCTAGGCGTAACCCTAACCCTAACCCTAGGCAGGAAAATCGGTTTAGGGCCAGGGCTGGTCCAGAGGAAAAAGCCGTCAAGGCAGCCATGTTGTTGCAGTTTTGCACTCCCCTTGGGATGCCTTTGGCAACTGCGGTGTGCATCGAGCCGTGGGCTCTTTGGTTTCCGAGACGCTAACCCTAGGCGTAACCCTAACCCTAACCCTAGGCAGGAAAATCGGTTTAGGGCCAGGGCTGGTCCAGAGTAAAAAGCCGCTGGGGCAGCCATGTTGTTGCAGTTTTGCACTCCCCTTGGGATGCCTTTGGCAGGTGCGGTGTGCATCAAGCCGTGGGCTCTTTGGTTTCCGAGACGCTAACCCTAGGCGTAACCCTAACCCTAACCCTAGGCAGGAAAATCGGTTTAGGGCCAGGGCTGGTCCAGAGTAAAAAGCCGTCAAGGCAGCCATGTTGTTGCAGTTTTGCACTCCCCTTGGGATGCCTTTGGCAGCTGCGGTGTGCATGGAGCCGTGGGCTCTTTGTTTTCCAAGACGCTAACCCTAGGCGTAACCCTAACCCTAACCCTAGGCAGGAAAATCGGTTTAGGGCCAGGGCTGGTCCAGAGTAAAAAGCCGCTGGGGCAGCCATGTTGCTGCAGTTTTGCACTCCCCTTGGGATGCCTTTGGCAGCTGCGGTGTGCATTGCGCCGTGGGCTCTTTGGTTTCCGAGACGCTAACCCTAGGCATAACCCTAACCCTAACCCTAGGCAGGAAAATCAGTTTCGGGGCAGGTGTTGTCCCGAATAAAAACCTGCTGGGGCAGCCATGTTGTTGCAGTTTTGCACTCCCCTTGGGATGCCTTTGGCAGCTGCGGTGTGCATGGAGCCGTGGGCTCATTGGTTTCCGAGACGCTAACCCTAGGCGTAACCCTAACCCTAACCCTAGGCAGGAAAATCGGTTTAGGGCCAGGGCTGGTCCAGAGTAAAAAGCCATCAAGGCAGCCATGTTTTTGCAGTTTTGCACTCCCCTTGGGATGCCTTTGGCAGCTGCGGTGTGCATCGAGCCGTGGGCTCCTTGGTTTCCGAGACGCTAACCCTAGGCGTAACCCTAACCCTAACCCTAGGGAGGAAAATCGGTTTAGGGCCAGGGCTGGTCCAGAGGAAAAAGCCGTCAAGGCAGCCATGTTGTTGCAGTTTTGCACTCCCCTTGGGATGCCTTTGGCAGCTGCGGTGTGCATCGCGCCGTGGGCTCTTTGGTTTCTGAGACGCTAACCCTAGGCGTAACCCTAACCCTAACCCTAGGCAGGAAAATTGGTTTAGGGCCAGGGCTGGTCCAGAGGAAAAAGCCGTCAAGGCAGCCATGTTGTTGCAGTTTTGCACTCCCCTTGGGATGCCTTTGGCAGCTGCGGTGTGCATCGAGCCGTGGGCTCTTTGGTTTCCGAGACGCTAACCCTAGGCGTAACCCTAACCCTAACCCTAGGCAGGAAAATCGGTTTAGGGCCAGGGCTGGTCCCGAGTTAAAAGCCGTCAAGGCAGCCATGTTGTTGCAGTTTTGCACTCCCCTTGGGATGCCTTTGGCAGCTGCGGTGTGCATCGAGCCGTGGGCTCTTTGGTTTCCGAGACGCTAACCCTAGGCGTAACCCTAACCCTAACCCTAGGCAGGAAAATCGGTTTAGGGCCAGGGCTGGTCCAGAGGAAAAAGCCGTCAAGGCAGCCATGTTGTTGCAGTTTTGCACTCCCCTTGGGATGCCTTTGGCAACTGCGGTGTGCATCGAGCCGTGGGCTCTTTGGTTTCCGAGACGCTAACCCTAGGCGTAACCCTAACCCTAACCCTAGGCAGGAAAATCGGTTTAGGGCCAGGGCTGGTCCAGAGTAAAAAGCCGCTGGGGCAGCCATGTTGTTGCAGTTTTGCACTCCCCTTGGGATGCCTTTGGCAGGTGCGGTGTGCATCAAGCCGTGGGCTCTTTGGTTTCCGAGACGCTAACCCTAGGCGTAACCCTAACCCTAACCCTAGGCAGGAAAATCGGTTTAGGGCCAGGGCTGGTCCAGAGTAAAAAGCCGTCAAGGCAGCCATGTTGTTGCAGTTTTGCACTCCCCTTGGGATGCCTTTGGCAGCTGCGGTGTGCATGGAGCCGTGGGCTCTTTGTTTTCCAAGACGCTAACCCTAGGCGTAACCCTAACCCTAACCCTAGGCAGGAAAATCGGTTTAGGGCCAGGGCTGGTCCAGAGTAAAAAGCCGCTGGGGCAGCCATGTTGCTGCAGTTTTGCACTCCCCTTGGGATGCCTTTGGCAGCTGCGGTGTGCATTGCGCCGTGGGCTCTTTGGTTTCCGAGACGCTAACCCTAGGCATAACCCTAACCCTAACCCTAGGCAGGAAAATCAGTTTCGGGGCAGGTGTTGTCCCGAATAAAAACCTGCTGGGGCAGCCATGTTGTTGCAGTTTTGCACTCCCCTTGGGATGCCTTTGGCAGCTGCGGTGTGCATGGAGCCGTGGGCTCATTGGTTTCCGAGACGCTAACCCTAGGCGTAACCCTAACCCTAACCCTAGGCAGGAAAATCGGTTTAGGGCCAGGGCTGGTCCAGAGTAAAAAGCCATCAAGGCAGCCATGTTTTTGCAGTTTTGCACTCCCCTTGGGATGCCTTTGGCAGCTGCGGTGTGCATCGAGCCGTGGGCTCCTTGGTTTCCGAGACGCTAACCCTAGGCGTAACCCTAACCCTAACCCTAGGGAGGAAAATCGGTTTAGGGCCAGGGCTGGTCCAGAGGAAAAAGCCGTCAAGGCAGCCATGTTGTTGCAGTTTTGCACTCCCCTTGGGATGCCTTTGGCAGCTGCGGTGTGCATCGCGCCGTGGGCTCTTTGGTTTCTGAGACGCTAACCCTAGGCGTAACCCTAACCCTAACCCTAGGCAGGAAAATTGGTTTAGGGCCAGGGCTGGTCCAGAGGAAAAAGCCGTCAAGGCAGCCATGTTGTTGCAGTTTTGCACTCCCCTTGGGATGCCTTTGGCAGCTGCGGTGTGCATCGAGCCGTGGGCTCTTTGGTTTCCGAGACGCTAACCCTAGGCGTAACCCTAACCCTAACCCTAGGCAGGAAAATCGGTTTAGGGCCAGGGCTGGTCCCGAGTTAAAAGCCGTCAAGGCAGCCATGTTGTTGCAGTTTTGCACTCCCCTTGGGATGCCTTTGGCAGCTGCGGTGTGCATCGAGCCGTGGGCTCTTTGGTTTCCGAGACGCTAACCCTAGGCGTAACCCTAACCCTAACCCTAGGCAGGAAAATCGGTTTAGGGCCAGGGCTGGTCCAGAGGAAAAAGCCGTCAAGGCAGCCATGTTGTTGCAGTTTTGCACTCCCCTTGGGATGCCTTTGGCAACTGCGGTGTGCATCGAGCCGTGGGCTCTTTGGTTTCCGAGACGCTAACCCTAGGCGTAACCCTAACCCTAACCCTAGGCAGGAAAATCGGTTTAGGGCCAGGGCTGGTCCAGAGTAAAAAGCCGCTGGGGCAGCCATGTTGTTGCAGTTTTGCACTCCCCTTGGGATGCCTTTGGCAGGTGCGGTGTGCATCAAGCCGTGGGCTCTTTGGTTTCCGAGACGCTAACCCTAGGCGTAACCCTAACCCTAACCCTAGGCAGGAAAATCGGTTTAGGGCCAGGGCTGGTCCAGAGTAAAAAGCCGTCAAGGCAGCCATGTTGTTGCAGTTTTGCACTCCCCTTGGGATGCCTTTGGCAGCTGCGGTGTGCATGGAGCCGTGGGCTCTTTGTTTTCCAAGACGCTAACCCTAGGCGTAACCCTAACCCTAACCCTAGGCAGGAAAATCGGTTTAGGGCCAGGGCTGGTCCAGAGTAAAAAGCCGCTGGGGCAGCCATGTTGCTGCAGTTTTGCACTCCCCTTGGGATGCCTTTGGCAGCTGCGGTGTGCATTGCGCCGTGGGCTCTTTGGTTTCCGAGACGCTAACCCTAGGCATAACCCTAACCCTAACCCTAGGCAGGAAAATCAGTTTCGGGGCAGGTGTTGTCCCGAATAAAAACCTGCTGGGGCAGCCATGTTGTTGCAGTTTTGCACTCCCCTTGGGATGCCTTTGGCAGCTGCGGTGTGCATGGAGCCGTGGGCTCATTGGTTTCCGAGACGCTAACCCTAGGCGTAACCCTAACCCTAACCCTAGGCAGGAAAATCGGTTTAGGGCCAGGGCTGGTCCAGAGTAAAAAGCCATCAAGGCAGCCATGTTTTTGCAGTTTTGCACTCCCCTTGGGATGCCTTTGGCAGCTGCGGTGTGCATCGAGCCGTGGGCTCCTTGGTTTCCGAGACGCTAACCCTAGGCGTAACCCTAACCCTAACCCTAGGCAGGAAAATCGGTTTAGGGCAGGGCGGGTCCAGAGGAAAAAGCCGTCAAGGCAGCCATGTTGTTGCAGTTTTGCACTCCCCTTGGGATGCCTTTGGCAGCTGCGGTGTGCATCGCGCCGTGGGCTCTTTGGTTTCTGAGACGCTAACCCTAGGCGTAACCCTAACCCTAACCCTAGGCAGGAAAATCGGTTTAGGGCCAGGGCTGGACACGAGTAAAAAGCCGTCAAGGCAGCCATGTTGTTGCAGTTTTGCACTCCCCTTGGGATGCCTTTGGCAGCTGCTGTGCGCCTGGAGCCGTGGGCTCTTTGGTTTCCGAGACGCTAACTCTAGGCGTAACCCTAACCCTAACCCTAGGCAGGAAAATCGGTTTAGGGCCAGGGCTGGTCCCGAGTAAAAAGCAGTCAAGGCAGCCATGTTGTTGCAGTTTTGCACTCCCCTTGGGATGCCTTTGGCAGCTGCGGTGTGCATCGAGCAGTGGGCTCTTTGGTTTCTGAGACGCTAACCCTAGGCGTAACCCTAACCCTAACCCTAGGCAGGAAAATCGGTTTAGGGCCAGGGCTGGTCCAGAGGAAAAAGCCGTCAAGGCAGCCATGTTGTTGCAGTTTTGCACTCCCCTTGGGATGCCTTTGGCAACTGCGGTGTGCATCGAGCCGTGGGCTCTTTGGTTTCCGAGACGCTAACCCTAGGCGTAACCCTAACCCTAACCCTAGGCAGGAAAATCGGTTTAGGGCCAGGGCTGGTCCAGAGTAAAAAGCCGCTGCGGACGACATGTTGTTGCAGTTTTGCACTCCCCTTGGGATGCCTTTGGCAGCTGTGGTGTGCATCGAGCGGTGGGCTCTTTGGTTTCCGAGACGCTAACCCTAGGCGTAACCCTAACCCTAACCCTAGGCAGGAAAATCGGTTTAGGGCCAGGGCTGGTCCAGAGTAAAAAGCCGCTGGGGCAGCAATGTTGTTGCAGTTTTGCACTCCCCTTGGGATGCCTTTGGCAGCTGCGGTGTGCATCGAGCAGTGGGCTCCTTGGTTTCCGAGACGCTAACCCTAGGCGTAACCCTAACCCTAACCCTAGGCAGGAAAATCGGTTTAGGGCCAGGGCTGGTCCAGAGTAAAAAGCCGTCAAGGCAGCCATGTTGTTGCAGTTTTGCACTCCCCTTGGGATGCCTTTGGCAGCTGCGGTGTGCATCGAGCAGTGGGCTCTTTGGTTTCTGAGACGCTAACCCTAGGCGTAACCCTAACCCTAACCCTAGGCAGGAAAATCGGTTTAGGGCCAGGGCTGGTCCAGAGTAAAAAGCCGTCAAGGCAGCCATGTTGTTGCAGTATTGCACTCCCCTTGGGATGCCTTTGGCAGCTGCGGTGTGCATCGAGCCGTGGGCTCTTTGGTTTCTGAGACGCTAACCCTAGGCGTAACCCTAACCCTAACCCTAGGCAGGAAAATCGGTTTAGGGCCAGGGTTGGTCCAGAGTAATAAGCCGCTGCGCAGCCATGTTGTTGCAGTTTTGCACTCCCCTTGGGATGCCTTTGGCAGCTGCGGTGTGCATCGAGCCGTGGGCTCTTTGGTTTCCGAGACGCTAACCCTAGGCGTAACCCTAACCCTAACCCTAGGCAGGAAAATCGGTTTAGGGCCAGGGCTGGTCCAGAGGAAAAAGCCGTCAAGGCAGCCATGTTGTTGCAGTTTTGCACTCCCCTTGGGATGCCTTTGGCAGCTGCGGTGTGCATGGAGCCGTGGGCTCTTTGGTTTCCGAGACGCTAACCCTAGGCGTAACCCTAACCCTAACCCTAGGCAGGAAAATCGGTTTAGGGCCAGGGCTGGTCCAGAGTAAAAAGCCGTCAAGGCAGCCATGTTGTTGCAGTTTTGCACTCCCCTTGGGATGCCTTTGGCAGCTGCGGTGTGCATCGAGCCGTGGGCTCTTTGGTTTCCGAGATGCTAACCCTAGGCGTAACCCTAACCCTAACCCTAGGCAGGAAAATCGGTTTAGGGCCAGGGCTGGTCCCGAGTTAAAAGCCGCTGCAGACGATATGTTGTTGCAGTTTTGCACTCCCCTTGGGATGCCTTTGGCAGCTGCGGTGTGCATCGAGCCGTGGGCTCTTTGGTTTCCGAGACGCTAACCCTAGGCGTAACCCTAACCCTAACCCTAGGCAGGAAAATCGGTTTAGGGCCAGGGCTGGTCCAGAGGAAAAAGCCGTCAAGGCAGCCATGTTGTTGCAGTTTTGCACTCCCCTTGGGATGCCTTTGGCAGCTGCGGTGTGCATCGAGCCGTGGGCTCTTTGGTTTCCGAGACGCTAACCCTAGGCGTAACCCTAACCCTAACCCTAGGCAGGAAAATCGGTTTAGGGCCAGGGCTGGTCCAGAGGAAAAAGCCGTCAAGGCAGCCATGTTGTTGCAGTTTTGCACTCCCCTTGGGATGCCTTTGGCAGCTGCGGTGTGCATGGAGCCGTGGGCTCTTTGGTTTCCGAGACGCTAACCCTAGGCGTAACGCTAACCCTAACCCTAGGCAGGAAAATCGGTTTAGGGCCAGGGCTGGTCCCGAGTTAAAAGCCGTCAAGGCAGCCATGTTGTTGCAGTTTTGCACTCCCCTTGGGATGCCTTTGGCAGCTGCGGTGTGCATCGAGCCGTGGGCTCTTTGGTTTCCGAGACGCTAACCCTAGGCGTAACCCTAACCCTAACCCTAGGTGGGAAAATCAGTTTCGGGGCAGGTGTTTTCCCGAATAAAAAGGAGCTGGGGCAGCCATGTTGTTGCAGTTTTGCACTCCCCTTGGGATGCCTTTGGCAGCTGCGGTGTGCATCGAGCTGTGGGCTCTTTGGTTTCCGAGACGCTAACCCTAGGCGTAACCCTAACCCTAACCCTAGGCAAGAAAATTGGTTTAGGGCCAGGGCTGGTCCAGAGTAAAAAGCCGTCAAGGCAGCCATGTTGTTGCAGTTTTGCACTCCCCTTGGGATGCCTTTGGCAGCTGCGGTGTGCATCGAGCCGTGGGCTCTTTGGTTTCCGAGACGCTAACCCTAGGCGTAACCCTAACCCTAACCCTAGGCAGGAAAATCGGATTAGGGCCAGGGCTGGTCCAGAGTAAAAAGCCGTCAAGGCAGCCATGTTGTTGCAGTTTTGCACTCCCCTTGGGATGCCTTTGGCAGCTGCGGTGTGCATCGAGCCGTGGGCTCTTTGGTTTCTGAGACGCTAACCCTAGGCGTAACCCTAACCCTAACCCTAGGCAGGAAAATCGGTTTCGGGCCAGGGCTGGTCCCGAGTTAAAAGCCACTGGGGCAGCCATGTTGTTGCAGTTTTGCACTCCCCTTGGGATGCCTTTGGCAGCTGCGGTGTGCATCGAGCCGTGGGCTCTTTGGTTTCCGAGACGCTAACCCTAGGCGTAACCCTAACCCTAACCCTAGGCAGGAACATCGGTTTAGGGCCAGGGCTGGTCCAGAGTAAAAAGCCGTCAAGGCAGCCATGTTGTTGCAGTTTTGCACTCCCCTTGGGATGCCTTTGGCAGCTGCGGTGTGCATCGAGCCGTGGGCTCTTTGGTTTCCGAGATGCTAACCCTAGGCGTAACCCTAACCCTAACCCTAGGCAGGAAAATCGGTTTAGGGCCAGGGCTGGTCCCGAGTAAAAAGCCACTGGGGCAGCCATGTTGTTGCAGTTTTGCACGCCCCTTGGGATGCCTTTGGCAGCTGCGGTGTGCATCGAGCCGTGGGCTCTTTGGTTTCCGAGACGCTAACCCTAGGCGTAACCCTAACCCTAACCCTAGGCAGGAACATCGGTTTAGGGCCAGGGCTGGTCCAGAGTAAAAAGCCGTCAAGGCAGCCATGTTGTTGCAGTTTTGCACTCCCCTTGGGATGCCTTTGGCAGCTGCGGTGTGCATCGCGCCGTGGGCTCTTTGGTTTCCGAGACGCTAACCCTAGGCGTAACCCTAACCCTAACCCTAGGCAGGAAAATCGGTTTAGGGCCAGGGCTGGTCCCGAGTAAAAAGCCGCTGGGGCAGCCATGTTGTTGCAGTTTTGCACGCCCCTTGGGATGCCTTTGGCAGCTGCGGTGTGCATCGAGCCGTGGGCTCTTTGGTTTCCGAGACGCTAACCCTAGGCGTAACCCTAACCCTAACCCTAGGCAGGAAAATCGGTTTAGGGCCAGGGCTGGTCCAGAGTAAAAAGCCGCTGGGGTAGCAATATTGTTGCAGTTTTGCACTCCCCTTGGGATGCCTTTGGCAGCTGCAGTGTGCATCGAGTCGTGGGCTCTTTGGTTTCCGAGACGCTAACCCTAGGCGTAACCCTAACCCTAACCCTAGGCAGGAAAATCGGTTTAGGTCCAGGGCTGGTCCAGAGGAAAAAGCCGTCAAGGCAGCCATGTTGTTGCAGTTTTGCACTCCCCTTGGGATGCCTTTGGCAGCTGCGGTGTGCATCGAGCCGTGGGCTCTTTGGTTTCCGAGACGCTAACCCTAGGCGTAACCCTAACCCTAACCCTAGGCAGGAAAATCGGTTTAGGGCCAGGGCTGGTCCAGAGTAAAAAGCCGTCAAGGCAGCCATGTTGTTGCAGTTTTGCACTCCCCTTGGGATGCCTTTGGCAGCTGCGGTGTGCATCGAGCCGTGGGCTCTTTGGTTTCCGAGATGCTAACCCTAGGCGTAACCCTAACCCTAACCCTAGGCAGGAAAATTGGTTTAGGGCCAGGGCTGGTCCAGAGTAAAAAGCCGTCAAGGCAGCCATGTTGTTGCAGTTTTGCACTCCCCTTGGGATGCCTTTGGTAGCTGCGGTGTGCATCGAGCCGTGGGCTCTTTGGTTTCCGAGATGCTAACCCTAGGCGTAACCCTAACCCTAACCCTAGGCAGGAAAATCGGTTTAGGGCCAGGGCTGGTCCCGAGTTAAAAGCCGCTGCAGACGATATGTTGTTGCAGTTTTGCACTCCCCTTGGGATGCCTTTGGCAGCTGCGGTGTGCATCGAGCCGTGGGCTCTTTGGTTTCCGAGACGCTAACCCTAGGCGTAACCCTAACCCTAACCCTAGGCAGGAAAATCGGTTTAGGGCCAGGGCTGGTCCCGAGTAAAAAGCCGCTGGGGCAGCCATGTTGTTGAAGTTTTGCACTCCCCTTGGGATGCCTTTGGCAGCTGCGGTGTGCATCGAGCCGTGGGCTCTTTGGTTTCCGAGACGCTAACCCTAGGCGTAACCCTAACCCTAACCCTAGGCAGGAAAATCGGTTTAGGGCCAGGGCTGGTCCAGAGTAATAAGCCGCTGCAGCAGACATGTTGTTGCAGTTTTGCACTCCCCTTGGGATGCCTATGGCAGCTGCGGTGTGCATCGAGCCGTGGGCTCTTTGGTTTCCGAGATGCTAACCTTAGGCGTAACCCTAATCCTAACCCTAGGCAGGAAAATCAGTTTAGGGCCAGGGCTGGTCCAGAGTAAAAAGCCGCTGGGGTAGCAATGTTGTTGCAGTTTTGCACTCCCCTTGGCATGCCTTTGGCAGCTGCGGTGCGCCTGGAGCCGTGGGCTCTTTGGTTTCCGAGACGCTAACCCTAGGCGTAACCCTAACCCTAACCCTAGGCAGGAAAATCGGTTTAGGGCCAGGGCTGGTCCAGAGGAAAAAGCCGTCAAGGCAGCCATGTTGTTGCAGTTTTGCACTCCCCTTGGGATGCCTTTGGCAGCTGCGGTGTGCATCGAGCCGTGGGCTCTTTGGTTTCCGAGACGCTAACCCTAGGCGTAACCCTAACCCTAACCCTAGGCAGGAAAATCGGTTTAGGGCCAGGGCTGGTCCCGAGTTAAAAGCCGTCAAGGCAGCCATGTTGTTGCAGTTTTGCACTCCCCTTGGGATGCCTTTGGCAGCTGCGGTGTGCATCGAGCCGTGGGCTCTTTGGTTTCCGAGACGCTAACCCTAGGCGTAACCCTAACCCTAACCCTAGGCAGGAAAATCGGTTTAGGGCCAGGGCTGGTCCAGAGTAAAAAGCCGCTGGGGTAGCAATGTTGTTGCAGTTTTGCACTCCCCTTGGCATGCCTTTGGCAGCTGCGGTGTGCCTGGAGCCGTGGGCTCTTTGGTTTCCGAGACGCTAACCCTAGGCGTAACCCTAACCCTAACCCTAGGCAGGAAAATCGGTTTAGGGCCAGGGCTGGTCCAGAGGAAAAAGCCGTCAAGGCAGCCATGTTGTTGCAGTTTTGCACTCCCCTTGGGATGCCTTTGGCAGCTGCGGTGCGCCTGGAGCCGTGGGCTCTTTGGTTTCCGAGACGCTAACCCTAGGCGTAACCCTAACCCTAACCCTAGGTGGGAAAATCAGTTTCGGGGGAGGTGTTATCCCGAATAAAAAGGAGCTGGGGCAGCCATGTTGTTGCAGTTTTGCACTCCCCTTGGGATGCCTTTGGCAGCTGCGGTGTGCATCGAGCCGTGGGCTCTTTGGTTTCCGAGACGCTAACCCTAGGCGTAACCCGAACCCTAACCCTAGGCAGGAAAATCGGTTTAGGGCCAGGGCTGGTCCAGAGTAAAAAGCCGTCAAGGCAGCCATGTTGTTGCAGTTTTGCACTCCCCTTGGGATGCCTTTGGCAGCTGCGGTGTGCATCGAGCCGTGGGCTCTTTGGTTTCCGAGACGCTAACCCTAGGCGTAACCCTAACCCTAACCCTAGGCAGGAAAATCGGTTTAGGGCCAGGGCTGGTCCAGAGTAATAAGCCGCTGGGGCAGCCATGTTGTTGCAGTTTTGCACTCCCCTTGGGATGCCTTTGGCAGCTGCGGTGTGCATCGAGCCGTGGGCTCCTTGGTTTCCGAGATGCTAACCCTAGACGTAACCCTAATCCTAACCCAAGGCAGGAAAATCAGTTTAGGGCCAGGGCTGGTCCAGAGTAAAAAGCCGCTGGGGTAGCAATGTTGTTGCAGTTTTGCACTCCCCTTGGGATGCCTTTGGCAGCTGCGGTGCGCCTGGAGCCGTGGGCTCTTTGGTTTCCGAGACGCTAACCCTAGGCGTAACCCTAACCCTAACCCTAGGCAGGAAAATCGGTTTAGGGCCAGGGCTGGTCCCGAGTAAAAAGCCGCTGGGGCAGCCATGTTGTTGCAGTTTTGCACTCTCCTTGGAATGCCTTTGGCAGCTGCGGTGTGCATCGAGCCGTGGGCTCTTTGGTTTCCGAGACGCTAACCCTAGGCGTAACCCTAACCCTAACCCTAGGTGGGAAAATCAGTTTCGGGGCAGGTGTTATCCCAAATAAAAAGGAGCTGGGGCAGCCATGTTGTTGCAGTTTTGCACTCCCCTTGGGATGCCTTTGGCAGCTGCGGTGTGCATCGAGCTGTGGGCTCTTTGGTTTCCGAGACGCTAACCCTAGGCGTAACCCTAACCCTAACCCTAGGCAGGAAAATTGGTTTAGGGCCAGGGCTGGTCCAGAGTAAAAAGCCGTCAAGGCAGGCATGTTGTTGCAGTTTTGCACTCCCCTTGGGATGCCTTTGGCAGCTGCGGTGTGCATCGAGCCGTGGGCTCTTTGGTTTCCGAGACGCTAACCCTAGGCGTAACCCTAACCCTAACCCTAGGCAGGAAAATCGGATTAGGGCCAGGGCTGGTCCAGAGTAAAAAGCCGTCAAGGCAGCCATGTTGTTGCAGTTTTGCACTCCCCTTGGGATGCCTTTGGCAGCTGCGGTGTGCATCAAGCCGTGGGCTCTTTGGTTTCTGAGACGCTAACCCTAGGCGTAACCCTAACCCTAACCCTAGGCAGGAAAATCGGTTTCGGGCCAGGGCTGGTCCCGAGTAAAAAGCTGCTGGGGCAGCCATGTTGTTGCAGTTTTGCACGCCCCTTGGGATGCCTTTGGCAGCTGCGGTGTGCATCGAGCCGTGGGCTCTTTGGTTTCCGAGACGCTAACCCTAGGCGTAACCCTAACCCTAACCCTAGGCAGGAACATCGGTTTAGGGCCAGGGCTGGTCCAGAGTAAAAAGCCGTCAAGGCAGCCATGTTGTTGCAGTTTTGCACTCCCCTTGGGATGCCTTTGGCAGCTGCGGTGTGCATCGAGCCGTGGGCTCTTTGGTTTCCGAGACGCTAACCCTAGGCGTAACCCTAACCCTAACCCTAGGCAGGAAAATCGGTTTAGGGCCAGGGCTGGTCCAGAGTAAAAAGCCACTGGGGCAGCCATGTTGTTGCAGTTTTGCACGCCCCTTGGGATGCCTTTGGCAGCTGCGGTGTGCATCGAGCCGTGGGCTCTTTGGTTTCCGAGATGCTAACCCTAGGCGTAAACCTAACCCTAACCCTAGGCAGGAAAATCGGTTTAGGGCCAGGGCTGGTCCAGAGTAAAAAGCCGCTGGGGCAGCCATGTTGTTGCAGTTTTGCACTCCCCTTGGGATGCCTTTGGCAGCTGCGGTGTGCATCGAGCCGTGGGCTCTTTGGTTTCCGAGACGCTAACCCTAGGCGTAACCCTAACCCTAACCCTAGGCAGGAAAATCGGTTTAGGGCCAGGGCTGGTCCAGAGTAAAAAGCCGCTGGGGCAGCCATGTTGTTGCAGTTTTGCACGCCCCTTGGGATGCCTTTGGCAGCTGCGGTGTGCATCGAGCCGTGGGCTCTTTGGTTTCCGAGACGCTAACCCTAGGCGTAACCCTAACCCTAACCCTAGGCAGGAAAATCGGTTTCGGGCCAGGGCTGCTCCAGAGTAAAAAGCCGTCAAGGCAGCCATGTTGTTGCAGTTTTGCACTCCCCTTGGGATGCCTTTGTCAGCTGCGGTGTGCATCGAGCCGTGGGCTCTTTGGTTTCCGAGACGCTAACCCTAGGCGTAACCCTAACCCTAACCCTAGGCAGGAAAATCGGTTTAGGGCCAGGGCTGGTCCAGAGTAAAAAGCCGCTGCGGCAGCCATGTTGTTGCAGTTTTGCACTCCCCTTGGGATGCCTTTGGCAGCTGCGGTGTGCATCGAGCCGTGGGCTCTTTGGTTTCCGAGACGCTAACCCTAGGCGTAACCCTAACCCTAACCCTAGGCAGGAAAATCGGTTTAGGGCCAGGGCTGGTCCAGAGTAAAAAGCCATCAAGGCAGCCATGTTGTTGCAGTTTTGCACTCCCCTTGGGATGCCTTTGGCAGCTGCTGTGCGCCTGGAGCCGTGGGCTCTTTGGTTTCTGAGACGCTAACCCTAGGCGTAACCCTAACCCTAACCCTAGGCAGGAAAATCGGTTTAGGGCCAGGGCTGGTCCAGAGTAAAAAGCCATCAAGGCAGCCATGTTGTTGCAGTTTTGCACTCCCCTTGGGATGCCTTTGGCAGCTGCTGTGCGCCTGGAGCCGTGGGCTCTTTGGTTTCTGAGACGCTAACCCTAGGCGTAACCCTAATCCTAACCCTAGGCAGGAAAATCAGTTTAGGGCCAGGGCTGGTGCAGAGTAAAAAGCCGCTGGGGTAGCAATGTTGTTGCAGTTTTGCACTCCCCTTGGGATGCCTTTGGCAGCTGCGGTGCGCCTGGAGCCGTGGGCTCTTTGGTTTCCGAGACGCTAACCCTAGGCGTAACCCTAACCCTAACCCTAGGCAGGAAAATCGGTTTAGGGCCAGGGCTGGTCCAGAGTAAAAAGCCGCTGGGGCAGCCATGTTGTTGCAGTTTTGCACGCCCCTTGGGATGCCTTTGGCAGCTGCGGTGTGCATCGAGCCGTGGGCTCTTTGGTTTCCGAGACGCTAACCCTAGGCGTAACCCTAACCCTAACCCTAGGCAGGAAAATCGGTTTAGGGCCAGGGCTGGTCCAGAGTAAAAAGCCGCTGGGGCAGCCATGTTGTTGCAGTTTTGCACTCCCCTTGGGATGCCTTTGGCAGCTGCGGTGTGCATCGAGCCGTGGGCTCTTTGGTTTCCGAGACGCTAACCCTAGGCGTAACCCTAACCCTAACCCTAGGCAGGAAAATCGGTTTAGGGCCAGGGCTGGTCCAGAGTAAAAAGCCGCTGGGGCAGCCATGTTGTTGCAGTTTTGCACTCCCCTTGGGATGCCTTTGGCAGCTGCGGTGTGCATCGAGCCGTGGGCTCTTTGGTTTCTGAGACGCTAAACCTAGGCGTAACCCTAACCCTAACCCTAGGCAGGAAAATCGGTTTAGGGCCAGGGCTGGTCCCGAGTAAAAAGCCGCTGGGGCAGCCATGTTGTTGCAGTTTTGCACTCTCCTTGGAATGCCTTTGGCAGCTGCGGTGTGCATCGAGCCGTGGGCTCTTTGGTTTCCGAGACGCTAACCCTAGGCGTAACCCTAACCCTAACCCTAGGTGGGAAAATCAGTTTCGGGGCAGGTGTTATCCCAAATAAAAAGGAGCTGGGGCAGCCATGTTGTTGCAGTTTTGCACTCCCCTTGGGATGCCTTTGGCAGCTGCGGTGTGCATCGAGCTGTGGGCTCTTTGGTTTTCGAGACGCTAACCCTAGGCGTAACCCTAACCCTAACCCTAGGCAAGAAAATCGGTTTAGGGCCAGGGCTGGTCCAGAGCAAAAAGCCGTCAAGGCAGCCATGTTGTTGCAGTTTTGCACTCCCCTTGGGATGCCTTTGGCAGCTGCGGTGTGCATCGAGCCGTGGGCTCTTTGGTTTCCGAGATGCTAACCCTAGGCGTAACCCTAACCCTAACCCTAGGCAGGAAAATCGGTTTAGGGCCAGGGCTGGTCCAGAGTAAAAAGCCGCTGGGGCAGCCATGTTGTTGCAGTTTTGCACTCCCCTTGGGATGCCTTTGGCAGCTGCGGTGTGCATCGAGCCGTGGGCTCTTTGGTTTCCGAGACGCTAACCCTAGGCGTAACCCTAACCCTAACCCTAGGCAGGAAAATCGGTTTCGGGCCAGGGCTGGTCCCGAGTAAAAAGCTGCTGGGGCAGCCATGTTGTTGCAGTTTTGCACTCCCCTTGGGATGCCTTTGGCAGCTGCGGTGTGCATCGAGCCGTGGGCTCTTTGGTTTCCGAGACGCTAACCCTAGGCGTAACCCTAACCCTAACCCTAGGCAGGAACATCGGTTTAGGGCCAGGGCTGGTCCAGAGTAAAAAGCCGTCAAGGCAGCCATGTTGTTGCAGTTTTGCACTCCCCTTGGGATGCCTTTGGCAGCTGCGGTGTGCATCGAGCCGTGGGCTCTTTGGTTTCCGAGACGCTAACCCTAGGCGTAACCCTAACCCTAACCCTAGGCAGGAAAATCGGTTTAGGGCCAGGGCTGGTCCCGAGTAAAAAGCCATCAAGGCAGCCATGTTGTTGCAGTTTTGCACGCCCCTTGGGATGCCTTTGGCAGCTGCGGTGTGCATTGAGCCGTGGGCTCTTTGGTTTCCGAGACGCTAACCCTAGGCGTAACCCTAACCCTAACCCTAGGCAGGAAAATCGGTTTAGGGCCAGGGCTGCTCCAGAGTAAAAAGCCGCTGGGGCAGCCATGTTGTTGCAGTTTTGCACTCCCCTTGGGATGCCTTTGGCAGCTGCGGTGTGCATCGAGCCGTGGGCTCTTTGGTTTCTGAGACGCTAACCCTAGGCGTAACCCTAACCCTAACCCTAGGCAGGAAAATCGGTTTAGGGCCAGGGCTGGTCCCGAGTAAAAAGCCGCTGGGGCAGCCATGTTGTTGCAGTTTTGCACTCCCCTTGGAATGCCTTTGGCAGCTGCGGTGTGCATCGAGCCGTGGGCTCTTTGGTTTCCGAGACGCTAACCCTAGGCGTAACCCTAACCCTAACCCTAGGATGGAAAATTGGTTTAGGGGCAGGGCTGGTCCTGAGTTAAAAGCCGCTGCGGACGACATGTTGTTGCAGTTTTGCACTCCCCTTGGGATGCCTTTGGCAGCTGCGGTGTGCATCGAGCCGTGGGCTCTTTGGTTTCCGAGACGCTAACCCTAGGCGTAACCCTAACCCTAACCCTAGGCAGGAAAATCGGTTTAGGGCCAGGGCTGGTCCAGAGGAAAAAGCCGCTGGGGCAGCCATGTTGTTGCAGTTTTGCACTCCCCTTGGGATGCCTTTGGCAGCTGCGGTGTGCATCGAGCCGTGGGCTCTTTGGTTTCCGAGACGCTAACCCTAGGCGTAACCCTAACCCTAACCCTAGGCAGGAAAATCGGTTTAGGGCCAGGGCTGGTCCCGAGTAAAAAGCCGCTGGGGCAGCCATGTTGTTGCAGTTTTGCACTCCCCTTGGGATGCCTTTGGCAGCTGCGGTGTGCATCGAGCCGTGGGCTCTTTGGTTTCCGAGACGCTAACCCTAGGCGTAACCCTAACCCTAACCCTAGGCAGGAAAATCGGTTTCGGGCCAGGGCTGCTCCAGAGTAAAAAGCCGTCAAGGCAGCCATGTTGTTGCAGTTTTGCACTCCCCTTGGGATGCCTTTGGCAGCTGCGGTGTGCATCGAGCCGTGGGCTCTTTGGTTTCCGAGACGCTAACCCTAGGCGTAACCCTAACCCTAACCCTAGGCAGGAAAATCGGTTTAGGGCCAGGGCTGGTCCAGAGTAAAAAGCCGCTGCGGCAGCCATGTTGTTGCAGTTTTGCACTCCACTTGGGATGCCTTTGGCAGCTGCGGTGTGCATCGAGCTGTGGGCTCTTTGGTTTCCGAGACGCTAACCCTAGGCGTAACCCTAACCCTAACCCTAGGCAGGAATATCGGTTTAGGGCCAGGGCTGGTCCAGAGTAAAAAGCCGTCAAGGCAGCCATGTTGTTGCAGTTTTGCACTCCCCTTGGGATGCCTTTGGCAGCTGCTGTGCGCCTGGAGCCGTGGGCTCTTTGGTTTCTGAGACGCTAACCCTAGGCGTAACCCTAACCCTAACCCTAGGCAGGAAAATCAGTTTAGGGCCAGGGCTGGTCCAGAGTAAAAAGCCATCAAGGCAGCCATGTTGTTGCAGTTTTGCACTCCCCTTGGGATGCCTTTGGCAGCTGCTGTGCGCCTGGAGCCGTGGGCTCTTTGGTTTCCGAGACGCTAACCCTAGGCGTAACCCTAACCCTAACCCTAGGCAGGAAAATCGGTTTAGGGCCAGGGCTGGTCCAGAGGAAAAAGCCGTCAAGGCAGCCATGTTGTTGCAGTTTTGCACTCCCCTTGGGATGCCTTTGGCAGCTGCGGTGTGCATCGAGCCGTGGGCTCTTTGGTTTCCGAGACACTAACCCTAGGCATAACCCTAACCCTAACCCTAGGCAGGAAAATCAGTTTTGGGGCAGGTGTTATCCCGAATAAAAGCCGCTGGGGCAGCCATGTTGTTGCAGTTTTGCACTCCCCTTGGGATGCCTTTGGCAGCTGCGGTGTGCATCGAGCCGTGGGCTCTTTGGTTTCCGAGACGCTAACCCTAGGCGTAACCCTAACCCTAACCCTAGGCAGGAAAATCGGTTTAGGGCCAGGGCTGGTCCAGAGGAAAAAGCCGTCAAGGCAGCCATGTTGTTGCAGTTTTGCACTCCCCTTGGGATGCCTTTGGCAGCTGCGGTGTGCATGGAGCCGTGGGCTCTTTGGTTTCCGAGACGCTAACCCTAGGCGTAACCCTAACCCTAACCCTAGGCAGGAAAATCGGTTTAGGGCCAGGGCTGGTCCCGAGTAAAAAGCTGCTGCGGCAGCCATGTTGTTGCAGTTTTGCACTCCACTTGGGATGCCTTTGGCAGCTGCGGTGTGCATCGAGCTGTGGGCTCTTTGGTTTCCGAGACGCTAACCCTAGGCGTAACCCTAACCCTAACCCTAGGCAGGAATATCGGTTTAGGGCCAGGGCTGGTCCAGAGTAAAAAGCCGTCAAGGCAGCCATGTTGTTGCAGTTTTGCACTCCCCTTGGGATGCCTTTGGCAGCTGCTGTGCGCCTGGAGCCGTGGGCTCTTTGGTTTCTGAGACGCTAACCCTAGGCGTAACCCTAACCCTAACCCTAGGCAGGAAAATCAGTTTAGGGCCAGGGCTGGTCCAGAGTAAAAAGCCATCAAGGCAGCCATGTTGTTGCAGTTTTGCACTCCCCTTGGGATGCCTTTGGCAGCTGCTGTGCGCCTGGAGCCGTGGGCTCTTTGGTTTCCGAGACGCTAACCCTAGGCGTAACCCTAACCCTAACCCTAGGCAGGAAAATCGGTTTAGGGCCAGGGCTGGTCCAGAGGAAAAAGCCGTCAAGGCAGCCATGTTGTTGCAGTTTTGCACTCCCCTTGGGATGCCTTTGGCAGCTGCGGTGTGCATCGAGCCGTGGTCTCTTTGGTTTCCGAGACACTAACCCTAGGCATAACCCTAACCCTAACCCTAGGCAGGAAAATCAGTTTTGGGGCAGGTGTTATCCCGAATAAAAGCCGCTGGGGCAGCCATGTTGTTGCAGTTTTGCACTCCCCTTGGGATGCCTTTGGCAGCTGCGGTGTGCATCGAGCCGTGGGCTCTTTGGTTTCCGAGACGCTAACCCTAGGCGTAACCCTAACCCTAACCCTAGGCAGGAAAATCGGTTTAGGGCCAGGGCTGGTCCAGAGTAAAAAGCCGTCAAGGCAGCCATGTTGTTGCAGTTTTGCACTCCCCTTGGGATGCCTTTGGCAGCTGCGGTGTGCATGGAGCCGTGGGCTCTTTGGTTTCCGAGACGCTAACCCTAGGCGTAACCCTAACCCTAACCCTAGGCAGGAAAATCGGTTTAGGGCCAGGGCTGGTCCCGAGTAAAAAGCTGCTGGGGCAGCCATGTTGTTGCAGTTTTGCACTCCCCTTGGGATGCCTTTGGCAGCTGCGGTGTGCATCGAGCCGTGGGCTCTTTGGTTTCCGAGATGCTAACCCTAGGCGTAACCCTAACCCTAACCCTAGGCAGGAAAATCGGTTTAGGGCCAGGGCTGGTCCCGAGTTAAAAGCCGCAGCAGACGATATGTTGTTGCAGTTTTGCACTCCCCTTGGGATGCCTTTGGCAGCTGCGGTGTGCATCGAGCCGTGGGCTCTTTGGTTTCCGAGACGCTAACCCTAGGCGTAACCCTAACCCTAACCCTAGGCAGGAAAATCGGTTTAGGGCCAGGGCTGCTCCAGAGTAAAAAGCCGCTGGGGCAGCCATGTTGTTGCAGTTTTGCACTCCCCTTGGGATGCCTTTGGCAGCTGCGGTGTGCATCGAGCCGTGGGCTCTTTGGTTTCCGAGACGCTAACCCTAGGCGTAACCCTAACCCTAACCCTAGGCAGGAAAATCGGTTTAGGGCCAGGGCTGGTCCAGAGTAATAAGCCGCTGCAGCAGCCATGTTGTTGCAGTTTTGCACTCCCCTTGGGATGCCTTTGGCAGCTGCGGTGTGCATCGAGCCGTGGGCTCTTTGGTTTCCGAGATGCTAACCCTAGGAGTAACCCTAATCCTAACCCTAGGCAGGAAAATCAGTTTAGGGCCAGGGCTGGTCCAGAGTAAAAAGCGGCTGGGGTAGCAATGTTGTTGCAGTTTTGCACTCCCCTTGGGATGCCTTTGGCAGCTGCGGTGCGCCTGGAGCCGTGGGCTCTTTGGTTTCCGAGACGCTAACCCTAGGCGTAACCCTAACCCTAACCCTAGGCAGGAAAATCGGTTTAGGGCCAGGGCTGGTCCAGAGGAAAAAGCCGTCAAGGCAGCCATGTTGTTGCAGTTTTGCACTCCCCTTGGGATGCCTTTGGCAGCTGCGGTGTGCATGGAGCCGTGGGCTCTTTGGTTTCCGAGACGCTAACCCTAGGCGTAACGCTAACCCTAACCCTAGGCAGGAAAATCGGTTTAGGGCCAGGGCTGGTCCCGAGTAAAAAGCCGCTGGGGCAGCCATGTTGTTGCAGTTTTGCACGCCCCTTGGGATGCCTTTGGCAGCTGCGGTGTGCATCGAGCCGTGGGCTCTTTGGTTTCCGAGACGCTAACCCTAGGCGTAACCCTAACCCTAACCCTAGGCAGGAAAATCGGTTTAGGGCCAGGGCTGGTCCAGAGTAAAAAGCCGCTGGGGCAGCCATGTTGTTGCAGTTTTGCACTCCCCTTGGGATGCCTTTGGCAGCTGCGGTGTGCATCGAGCCGTGGGCTCTTTGGTTTCCGAGACGCTAACCCTAGGCGTAACCCTAACCCTAACCCTAGGCAGGAAAATCGGTTTAGGGCCAGGGCTGGTCCAGAGTAAAAAGCCGCTGGGGCAGCCATGTTGTTGCAGTTTTGCACTCCCCTTGGGATGCCTTTGGCAGCTGCGGTGTGCATCGAGCCGTGGGCTCTTTGGTTTCTGAGACGCTAAACCTAGGCGTAACCCTAACCCTAACCCTAGGCAGGAAAATCGGTTTAGGGCCAGGGCTGGTCCCGAGTAAAAAGCCGCTGGGGCAGCCATGTTGTTGCAGTTTTGCACTCTCCTTGGAATGCCTTTGGCAGCTGCGGTGTGCATCGAGCCGTGGGCTCTTTGGTTTCCGAGACGCTAACCCTAGGCGTAACCCTAACCCTAACCCTAGGTGGGAAAATCAGTTTCGGGGCAGGTGTTATCCCAAATAAAAAGGAGCTGGGGCAGCCATGTTGTTGCAGTTTTGCACTCCCCTTGGGATGCCTTTGGCAGCTGCGGTGTGCATCGAGCTGTGGGCTCTTTGGTTTTCGAGACGCTAACCCTAGGCGTAACCCTAACCCTAACCCTAGGCAAGAAAATCGGTTTAGGGCCAGGGCTGGTCCAGAGCAAAAAGCCCTCAAGGCAGCCATGTTGTTGCAGTTTTGCACTCCCCTTGGGATGCCTTTGGCAGCTGCGGTGTGCATCGAGCCGTGGGCTCTTTGGTTTCCGAGACGCTAACCCTAGGCGTAACCCTAACCCTAACCCTAGGCAGGAAAATCGGATTAGGGCCAGGGCTGGTCCAGAGTAAAAAGCCGTCAAGGCAGCCATGTTGTTGCAGTTTTGCACTCCCCTTGGGATGCCTTTGGCAGCTGCGGTGTGCATCGAGCCGTGGGCTCTTTGGTTTCCGAGATGCTAACCCTAGGCGTAACCCTAACCCTAACCCTAGGCAGGAAAATCGGTTTAGGGCCAGGGCTGGTCCAGAGTAAAAAGCCGCTGGGGCAGCCATGTGGTTGCAGTTTTGCACTCCCCTTGGGATGCCTTTGGCAGCTGCGGTGTGCATCGAGCCGTGGGCTCTTTGGTTTCCGAGACGCTAACCCTAGGCGTAACCCTAACCCTAACCCTAGGCAGGAAAATCGGTTTCGGGCCAGGGCTGGTCCCGAGTAAAAAGCTGCTGGGGCAGCCATGTTGTTGCAGTTTTGCACTCCCCTTGGGATGCCTTTGGCAGCTGCGGTGTGCATCGAGCCGTGGGCTCTTTGGTTTCCGAGACGCTAACCCTAGGCGTAACCCTAACCCTAACCCTAGGCAGGAACATCGGTTTAGGGCCAGGGCTGGTCCAGAGTAAAAAGCCGTCAAGGCAGCCATGTTGTTGCAGTTTTGCACTCCCCTTGGGATGCCTTTGGCAGCTGCGGTGTGCATCGAGCCGTGGGCTCTTTGGTTTCCGAGACGCTAACCCTAGGCGTAACCCTAACCCTAACCCTAGGCAGGAAAATCGGTTTAGGGCCAGGGCTGGTCCCGAGTAAAAAGCCATCAAGGCAGCCATGTTGTTGCAGTTTTGCACGCCCCTTGGGATGCCTTTGGCAGCTGCGGTGTGCATTGAGCCGTGGGCTCTTTGGTTTCCGAGACGCTAACCCTAGGCGTAACCCTAACCCTAACCCTAGGCAGGAAAATCGGTTTAGGGCCAGGGCTGCTCCAGAGTAAAAAGCCGCTGGGGCAGCCATGTTGTTGCAGTTTTGCACTCCCCTTGGGATGCCTTTGGCAGCTGCGGTGTGCATCGAGCCGTGGGCTCTTTGGTTTCTGAGACGCTAACCCTAGGCGTAACCCTAACCCTAACCCTAGGCAGGAAAATCGGTTTAGGGCCAGGGCTGGTCCCGAGTAAAAAGCCGCTGGGGCAGCCATGTTGTTGCAGTTTTGCACTCCCCTTGGAATGCCTTTGGCAGCTGCGGTGTGCATCGAGCCGTGGGCTCTTTGGTTTCCGAGACGCTAACCCTAGGCGTAACCCTAACCCTAACCCTAGGATGGAAAATTGGTTTAGGGGCAGGGCTGGTCCTGAGTTAAAAGCCGCTGCGGAGGACATGTTGTTGCAGTTTTGCACTCCCCTTGGGATGCCTTTGGCAGCTGCGGTGTGCATCGAGCCGTGGGCTCTTTGGTTTCCGAGACGCTAACCCTAGGCGTAACCCTAACCCTAACCCTAGGCAGGAAAATCGGTTTAGGGCCAGGGCTGGTCCAGAGGAAAAAGCCGCTGGGGCAGCCATGTTGTTGCAGTTTTGCACTCCCCTTGGGATGCCTTTGGCAGCTGCGGTGTGCATCGAGCCGTGGGCTCTTTGGTTTCCGAGACGCTAACCCTAGGCGTAACCCTAACCCTAACCCTAGGCAGGAAAATCGGTTTAGGGCCAGGGCTGGTCCCGAGTAAAAAGCCGCTGGGGCAGCCATGTTGTTGCAGTTTTGCACTCCCCTTGGGATGCCTTTGGCAGCTGCGGTGTGCATCGAGCCGTGGGCTCTTTGGTTTCCGAGACGCTAACCCTAGGCGTAACCCTAACCCTAACCCTAGGCAGGAAAATCGGTTTCGGGCCAGGGCTGCTCCAGAGTAAAAAGCCGTCAAGGCAGCCATGTTGTTGCAGTTTTGCACTCCCCTTGGGATGCCTTTGGCAGCTGCGGTGTGCATCGAGCCGTGGGCTCTTTGGTTTCCGAGACGCTAACCCTAGGCGTAACCCTAACCCTAACCCTAGGCAGGAAAATCGGTTTAGGGCCAGGGCTGGTCCAGAGTAAAAAGCCGCTGCGGCAGCCATGTTGTTGCAGTTTTGCACTCCACTTGGGATGCCTTTGGCAGCTGCGGTGTGCATCGAGCTGTGGGCTCTTTGGTTTCCGAGACGCTAACCCTAGGCGTAACCCTAACCCTAACCCTAGGCAGGAATATCGGTTTAGGGCCAGGGCTGGTCCAGAGTAAAAAGCCGTCAAGGCAGCCATGTTGTTGCAGTTTTGCACTCCCCTTGGGATGCCTTTGGCAGCTGCTGTGCGCCTGGAGCCGTGGGCTCTTTGGTTTCTGAGACGCTAACCCTAGGCGTAACCCTAACCCTAACCCTAGGCAGGAAAATCAGTTTAGGGCCAGGGCTGGTCCAGAGTAAAAAGCCATCAAGGCAGCCATGTTGTTGCAGTTTTGCACTCCCCTTGGGATGCCTTTGGCAGCTGCTGTGCGCCTGGAGCCGTGGGCTCTTTGGTTTCCGAGACGCTAACCCTAGGCGTAACCCTAACCCTAACCCTAGGCAGGAAAATCGGTTTAGGGCCAGGGCTGGTCCAGAGGAAAAAGCCGTCAAGGCAGCCATGTTGTTGCAGTTTTGCACTCCCCTTGGGATGCCTTTGGCAGCTGCGGTGTGCATCGAGCCGTGGGCTCTTTGGTTTCCGAGACACTAACCCTAGGCATAACCCTAACCCTAACCCTAGGCAGGAAAATCAGTTTTGGGGCAGGTGTTATCCCGAATAAAAGCCGCTGGGGCAGCCATGTTGTTGCAGTTTTGCACTCCCCTTGGGATGCCTTTGGCAGCTGCGGTGTGCATCGAGCCGTGGGCTCTTTGGTTTCCGAGACGCTAACCCTAGGCGTAACCCTAACCCTAACCCTAGGCAGGAAAATCGGTTTAGGGCCAGGGCTGGTCCAGAGGAAAAAGCCGTCAAGGCAGCCATGTTGTTGCAGTTTTGCACTCCCCTTGGGATGCCTTTGGCAGCTGCGGTGTGCATGGAGCCGTGGGCTCTTTGGTTTCCGAGACGCTAACCCTAGGCGTAACCCTAACCCTAACCCTAGGCAGGAAAATCGGTTTAGGGCCAGGGCTGGTCCCGAGTAAAAAGCTGCTGGGGCAGCCATGTTGTTGCAGTTTTGCACTCCCCTTGGGATGCCTTTGGCAGCTGCGGTGTGCATCGAGCCGTGGGCTCTTTGGTTTCCGAGATGCTAACCCTAGGCGTAACCCTAACCCTAACCCTAGGCAGGAAAATCGGTTTAGGGCCAGGGCTGGTCCCGAGTTAAAAGCCGCAGCAGACGATATGTTGTTGCAGTTTTGCACTCCCCTTGGGATGCCTTTGGCAGCTGCGGTGTGCATCGAGCCGTGGGCTCTTTGGTTTCCGAGACGCTAACCCTAGGCGTAACCCTAACCCTAACCCTAGGCAGGAAAATCGGTTTAGGGCCAGGGCTGCTCCAGAGTAAAAAGCCGCTGGGGCAGCCATGTTGTTGCAGTTTTGCACTCCCCTTGGGATGCCTTTGGCAGCTGCGGTGCGCCTGGAGCCGTGGGCTCTTTGGTTTCCGAGACGCTAACCCTAGGCGTAACCCTAACCCTAACCCTAGGCAGGAAAATCGGTTTAGGGCCAGGGCTGGTCCAGAGGAAAAAGCCGTCAAGGCAGCCATGTTGTTGCAGTTTTGCACTCCCCTTGGGATGCCTTTGGCAGCTGCGGTGTGCATGGAGCCGTGGGCTCTTTGGTTTCCGAGACGCTAACCCTAGGCGTAACGCTAACCCTAACCCTAGGCAGGAAAATCGGTTTAGGGCCAGGGCTGGTCCCGAGTTAAAAGCCGTCAAGGCAGCCATGTTGTTGCAGTTTTGCACTCCCCTTGGGATGCCTTTGGCAGCTGCGGTGTGCATCGAGCCGTGGGCTCTTTGGTTTCCGAGACGCTAACCCTAGGCGTAACCCTAACCCTAACCCTAGGCAGGAAAATCGGTTTAGGGCCAGGGCTGGTCCAGAGTTAAAAGCCGCTGCGGCAGACATGTTGTTGCAGTTTTGCACTCCCCTTGGGATGCCTTTGGCAGCTGCGGTGTGCATCGAGCCGTGGGCTCTTTGGTTTCCGAGACGCTAACCCTAGGCGTAACCCTAACCCTAACCCTAGGCAGGAAAATCGGTTTAGGGCCAGGGCTGGTCCAGAGTTAAAAGCCGCTGCGGCAGACATGTTGTTGCAGTTTTGCACTCCCCTTGGGATGCCTTTGGCAGCTGCGGTGTGCATCGAGCCGTGGGCTCTTTGGTTTCCGAGACGCTAACCCTAGGCGTAACCCTAACCCTAACCCTAGGTGGGAAAATCAGTTTCGGGGCAGGTGTTTTCCCGAATAAAAAGGAGCTGGGGCAGCCATGTTGTTGCAGTTTTGCACTCCCCTTGGGATGCCTTTGGCAGCTGCGGTGTGCATCGAGCTGTGGGCTCTTTGGTTTCCGAGACGCTAACCCTAGGCGTAACCCTAACCCTAACCCTAGGCAAGAAAATTGGTTTAGGGCCAGGGCTGGTCCAGAGTAAAAAGCCGTCAAGGCAGCCATGTTGTTGCAGTTTTGCACTCCCCTTGGGATGCCTTTGGCAGCTGCGGTGTGCATCGAGCCGTGGGCTCTTTGGTTTCCGAGACGCTAACCCTAGGCGTAACCCTAACCCTAACCCTAGGCAGGAAAATCGGATTAGGGCCAGGGCTGGTCCAGAGTAAAAAGCCGTCAAGGCAGCCATGTTGTTGCAGTTTTGCACTCCCCTTGGGATGCCTTTGGCAGCTGCGGTGTGCATCGAGCCGTGGGCTCTTTGGTTTCTGAGACGCTAACCCTAGGCGTAACCCTAACCCTAACCCTAGGCAGGAAAATCGGTTTCGGGCCAGGGCTGGTCCCGAGTTAAAAGCCACTGGGGCAGCCATGTTGTTGCAGTTTTGCACTCCCCTTGGGATGCCTTTGGCAGCTGCGGTGTGCATCGAGCCGTGGGCTCTTTGGTTTCCGAGACGCTAACCCTAGGCGTAACCCTAACCCTAACCCTAGGCAGGAACATCGGTTTAGGGCCAGGGCTGGTCCAGAGTAAAAAGCCGTCAAGGCAGCCATGTTGTTGCAGTTTTGCACTCCCCTTGGGATGCCTTTGGCAGCTGCGGTGTGCATCGAGCCGTGGGCTCTTTGGTTTCCGAGATGCTAACCCTAGGCGTAACCCTAACCCTAACCCTAGGCAGGAAAATCGGTTTAGGGCCAGGGCTGGTCCAGAGTAAAAAGCCACTGGGGCAGCCATGTTGTTGCAGTTTTGCACGCCCCTTGGGATGCCTTTGGCAGCTGCGGTGTGCATCGAGCCGTGGGCTCTTTGGTTTCCGAGACGCTAACCCTAGGCGTAACCCTAACCCTAACCCTAGGCAGGAAAATCGGTTTAGGGCCAGGGCTGCTCCAGAGTAAAAAGCCGTCAAGGCAGCCATGTTGTTGCAGTTTTGCACTCCCCTTGGGATGCCTTTGGCAGCTGCGGTGTGCATCGAGCCGTGGGCTCTTTGGTTTCCGAGATGCTAACCCTAGGCGTAACCCTAACCCTAACCCTAGGCAGGAAAATCGGTTTAGGGCCAGGGCTGGTCCAGAGTAAAAAGCCGCTGGGGCAGCCATGTTGTTACAGTTTTGCACTCCCCTTGGGATGCCTTTGGCAGCTGCGGTGTGCATCGAGCCGTGGGCTCTTTGGTTTCCGAGACGCTAACCCTAGGCGTAACCCTAACCCTAACCCTAGGCAGGAAAATTGGTTTAGGGCCAGGGCTGGTCCAGAGGAAAAAGCCGTCAAGGCAGCCATGTTGTTGCAGTTTTGCACTCCCCTTGGGATGCCTTTGGCAGCTGCGGTGTGCATCGAGCCGTGGGCTCTTTGGTTTCCGAGACGCTAACCCTAGGCGTAACCCTAACCCTAACCCTAGGCAGGAACATCGGTTTAGGGCCAGGGCTGGTCCAGAGTAAAAAGCCGTCAAGGCAGCCATGTTGTTGCAGTTTTGCACTCCCCTTGGGATGCCTTTGGCAGCTGCGGTGTGCATCGAGCCGTGGGCTCTTTGGTTTCCGAGACGCTAACCCTAGGCGTAACCCTAACCCTAACCCTAGGCAGGAAAATCGGTTTAGGGCCAGGGCTGGTCCCGAGTAAAAAGCCGCTGGGGCAGCCATGTTGTTGCAGTTTTGCACTCCCCTTGGAATGCCTTTGGCAGCTGCGGTGTGCATCGAGCCGTGGGCTCTTTGGTTTCCGAGACGCTAACCCTAGGCATAACCCTAACCCTAACCCTAGGCAGGAAAATCGGTTTAGGGCCAGGGCTGCTCCAGAGTAAAAAGCCGTCAAGGCAGCCATGTTGTTGCAGTTTTGCACTCCCCTTGGGATGCCTTTGGCAGCTGCGGTGTGCATCGAGCCGTGGGCTCTTTGGTTTCCGAGACGCTAACCCTAGGCGTAACCCTAACCCTAACCCTAGGCAGGAAAATCGGATTAGGGCCAGGGCTGGTCCAGAGGAAAAAGCCACGGGGGCAGCCATGTTGTTGCAGTTTTGCACTCCCCTTGGGATGCCTTTGGCAGCTGCGGTGTGCATCGAGCCGTGGGCTCTTTGGTTTCCGAGACGCTAACCCTAGGCGTAACCCTAACCCTAACCCTAGGCAGGAAAATCGGTTTAGGGCCAGGGCTGGTCCAGAGTAAAAAGCCGCTGGGGCAGCCATGTTGTTGCAGTTTTGCACGCCCCTTGGGATGCCTTTGGCAGCTGCGGTGTGCATCGAGCCGTGGGCTCTTTGGTTTCCGAGATGCTAACCCTAGGCGTAACCCTAACCCTAACCCTAGGCAGGAAAATCGGTTTCGGGCCAGGGCTGCTCCAGAGTAAAAAGCCGTCAAGGCAGCCATGTTGTTGCAGTTTTGCACTCCCCTTGGGATGCCTTTGGCAGCTGCGGTGTGCATCGAGCCGTGGGCTCTTTGGTTTCCGAGACGCTAACCCTAGGCGTAACCCTAACCCTAACCCTAGGCAGGAAAATCGGTTTAGGGCCAGGGCTGGTCCAGAGTAAAAAGCCGCTGCGGCAGCCATGTTGTTGCAGTTTTGCACTCCCCTTGGGATGCCTTTGGCAGCTGCGGTGTGCATCGAGCCGTGGGCTCTTTGGTTTCCGAGACGCTAACCCTAGGCGTAACCCTAACCCTAACCCTAGGCAGGAATATCGGTTTAGGGCCAGGGCTGGTCCAGAGTAAAAAGCCATCAAGGCAGCCATGTTGTTGCAGTTTTGCACTCCCCTTGGGATGCCTTTGGCAGCTGCTGTGCGCCTGGAGCCGTGGGCTCTTTGGTTTCTGAGACGCTAACCCTAGGCGTAACCCTAACCCTAACCCTAGGCAGGAAAATCAGTTTAGGGCCAGGGCTGGTCCAGAGTAAAAAGCCATCAAGGAAGCCATGTTGTTGCAGTTTTGCACTCCCCTTGGGATGCCTTTGGCAGCTGCTGTGCGCCTGCAGCCGTGGGCTCTTTGGTTTCCGAGACGCTAACCCTAGGCGTAACCCTAACCCTAACCCTAGGCAGGAAAATCGGTTTAGGGCCAGGGCTGGTCCCGAGTAAAAAGCCGCTGCAGCAGACATGTTGTTGCAGTTTTGCACTCCCCTTGGCATGCCTTTGGCAGCTGCGGTGCGCCTGGAGCCGTGGGCTCTTTGGTTTCCGAGACGCTAACCCTAGGCGTAACCCTAACCCTAACCCTAGGCAGGAAAATCGGTTTAGGGCCAGGGCTTGTCCCGAGTAAAAAGCCGTCAAGGCAGCCATGTTGTTGCAGTTTTGCACTCCCCTTGGAATGCCTTTGGCAGCTGCGGTGTGCATCGAGCCGTGGGCTCTTTGGCATCTGAGACGCTAACCCTAGGCGTAACCCTAACCCTAACCCTAGGCAGGAAAATTGGTTTAGGGCCAGGGCTGGTCCAGAGTAAAAAGCCGTCAAGGCAGCCATGTTGTTGCAGTTTTGCACTCCCCTTGGGATGCCTTTGGCAGCTGCGGTGTGCATCGAGCCGTGGGCTCTTTGGTTTCCGAGACGCTAACCCTAGGCGTAACCCTAACCCTAACCCTAGGCAGGAAAATCGGTTTAGGGCCAGTGGTGGTCCAGAGTAAAAAGCCCTCAAGGCAGCCATGTTGTTGCAGTTTTGCACTCCCCTTGGGATGCCTTTGGCAGCTGCGGTGTGCATCGAGCCGTGGGCTCTTTGGTTTCCGAGACGCTAACCCTAGGCGTAACCCTAACCCTAACCCTAGGCAGGAAAATCGGTTTAGGGCCAGGGCTGCTCCAGAGTAAAAAGCCGCTGGGGCAGACATGTTGTTGCAGTTTTGCACTCCCCTTGGGATGCCTTTGGCAGCTGCGGTGTGCATCGAGCCGTGGGCTCTTTGGTTTCCGAGATGCAAACCCTAGGCGTAACCCTAACCCTAACCCTAGGCAGGAAAATCGGTTTAGGGCCAGGGCTGGTCCAGAGGAAAAAGCCGCTGGGGCAGCCATGTTGTTGCAGTTTTGCACTCCCCTTGGGATGCCTTTGGCAGCTGCGGTGTGCATCGAGCCGTGGGCTCTTTGGTTTCCGAGACGCTAACCCTAGGCGTAACCCTAACCCTAACCCTAGGCAGGAAAATCGGATTAGGGCCAGGGCTGGTCCAGAGTAAAAAGCCCTCAAGGCAGCCATGTTGTTGCAGTTTTGCACTCCCCTTGGGATGCCTTTGGCAGCTGCGGTGTGCATCGAGCAGTGGGCTCTTTGGTTTCCGAGACGCTAACCCTAGGCGTAACCCAAACCCTAACCCTAGGCAGGAAAATCGGTTTAGGGCCAGGGCTGGTCCAGAGTAAAATGCCGGTGCGGCAGCCATGTTGTTGCAGTTTTGCACTCCCCTTGGGATGCCTTTGGCAGCTGCGGTGTGCATCGAGCCGTGGGCTCTTTGGTTTCCGAGACGCTAACCCTAGGCGTAACCCTAACCCTAACCCTAGGCAGCAAAATCGGTTCCGGGACAGGGCTGGTCCCGAGTTAAAAGCCGCTGCGGACGACATGTTGTTGCAGTTTTGCACTCCCCTTGGGATGCCTTTGGCAGCTGCGGTGTGCATCGAGCCGTGGGCTCTTTGGTTTCCGACACGCTAACCCTAGGCGTAACCCTAACCCTAACCCTAGGCAGGAAAATCGGTTTAGGGCCAGGGCTGGTCCAGAGTAATAAGCCGCTGCGGCAGACATGTTGTTGCAGTTTTGCACTCCCCTTGGGATGCCTTTGGCAGCTGCGGTCTGCATCGAGCCGTGGGCTCCTTGGTTTCCGAGACGCTAACCCTAGGCGTAACCCTAACCCTAACCCTAGGCAGGAAAATCGGTTTCGGGCCAGGGCTGGTCCAGAGTAAAAAGCCGTCAAGGCAGCCATGTTGTTGCAGTTTTGCACTCCCCTTGGGATGCCTTTGGCAGCTGCGGTGTGCATCGAGCAGTGGGCTCTTTGGTTTCTGAGACGCTAACCCTAGGCGTAACCCTAACCCTACCCCTAGGCAGGAAAATCGGTTTAGGGCCAGGGCTGGTCCAGAGTAAAAAGCCGTCAAGGCAGCCATGTTGTTGCAGTTTTGCACTCCCCTTGGGATGCCTTTGGCAGCTGCGGTGTGCATCGCGCCGTGGGCTCTTTGGTTTCCGAGACGCTAACCCTAGGCGTAACCCTAACCCTAACCCTAGGCAGGAAAATCGGTTTAGGGCCAGGGCTGGTCCAGAGTAAAAAGCCACTGCAGCAGACATGTTGTTGCAGTTTTGCACTCCCCTTGGGATGCCTTTGGCAGCTGCGTTGTGCATCGAGCCGTGGGCTCTTTGGTTTCCGAGACGCTAACCCTAGGCGTAACCCTAACCCTAACCCTAGGCAGGAAAATCGGTTTAGGGCCAGGGCTGGTCCAGAGTAAAAAGCCGCTGCAGCAGACTTGTTGTTGCAGTTTTGCACTCCCCTTGGGATGCCTTTGGCAGCTGCGGTGTGCATCGAGCCGTGGGCCCTTTGGTTTCCGAGACGCTAACCCTAGGCGTAACCCTAACCCTAACCCTAGGCAGGAAAATCGGTTTAGGGCCAGGGCTGGTCCAGAGTAAAAAGCCGTCAAGGCAGCTATGTTGTTGCAGTTTTGCACTCCCCTTGGGATGCCTTTGGCAGCTGCGGTTCGCCTGGAGCCGTGGGGTCTTTGGTTTCCGAGACGCTAACCCTAGGCGTAACCCTAACCCTAACCCTAGGCAGGAAAATCGGTTTAGGGCCAGGGCTGGTCCCGAGTAAAAAGCCACTGGGGCAGCCATGTTGTTGCAGTTTTGCACTCCCCTTGGGATGCCTTTGGCAGCTGCGGTGTGCATCGAGCCGTGGGCTCTTTGGTTTCCGAGACGCTAACCCTAGGCGTAACCCTAACCCTAACCCTAGGCAGGAAAATCGGTTTAGGGCCAGGGCTGGTCCAGAGTAAAAAGCCGTCAAGGCAGCCATGTTGTTGCAGTTTTGCACTCCCCTTGGGATGCCTTTGGCAGCTGCGGTGTGCATCGAGCCGTGGGCTCTTTGCTTTCCGAGATGCTAACCCTAGGCGTAACCCTAACCCTAACCCTAGGCAGGAAAATCGGTTTAGGGCCAGGGCTGGTCCAGAGTAAAAAGCCGCTGGGGCAGCCATGTTGTTGCAGTTTTGCACTCCCCTTGGGATGCCTTTGGCAGCTGCGGTGTGCATCGAGCCGTGGGCTCTTTGGTTTCTGAGACGCTAACCCTAGGCGTAACCCTAACCCTAACCCTAGGCAGGAAAATCGGTTTCGGGCCAGGGCTGGTCCAGAGTAAAAAGCCGTCAAGGCAGCCATGTTGTTGCAGTTTTGCACTCCCCTTGGGATGCCTTTGGCAGCTGCGGTGTGCATCGAGCCGTGGGCTCTTTGGTTTCCGAGACGCTAACCCTAGGCATAACCCTAACCCTAACCCTAGGCAGGAAAATCGGTTTAGGGCCAGGGCTGCTCCAGAGTAAAAAGCCGTCAAGGCAGCCATGTTGTTGCAGTTTTGCACTCCCCTTGGGATGCCTTTGGCAGCTGCGGTGTGCATCGAGCCGTGGGCTCTTTGGTTTCCGAGACGCTAACCCTAGGCGTAACCCTAACCCTAACCCTAGGCAGGAAAATCGGTTTAGGGCCAGGGCTGGTCCAGAGGAAAAAGCCGCTGGGGCAGCCATGTTGTTGCAGTTTTGCACTCCCCTTGGGATGCCTTTGGCAGCTGCGGTGTGCATCGAGCCGTGGGCTCTTTGGTTTCCGAGACGCTAACCCTAGGCGTAACCCTAACCCTAACCCTAGGCAGGAAAATCGGTTTCGGGCCAGGGCTGGTCCAGAGTAAAAAGCCGTCAAGGCAGCCATGTTGTTGCAGTTTTGCACGCCCCTTGGGATGCCTTTGGCAGCTGCGGTGTGCATCGAGCCGTGGGCTCTTTGGTTTCCGAGATGCTAACCCTAGGCGTAACCCTAACCCTAACCCTAGGCAGGAAAATCGGTTTCGGGGCAGGGCTGGTCCCGAGTAAAAAGCCGTCAAGGCAGCCATGTTGTTGCAGTTTTGCACTCCCCTTGGGATGCCTTTGGCAGCTGCGGTGTGCATCGAGCCGTGGGCTCTTTGGTTTCCGAGACGCTAACCCTAGGCGTAACCCTAACCCTAACCCTAGGCAGGAAAATCGGTTTAGGGCCAGGGCTGGTCCAGAGTAAAAAGCCGCTGCGGCTGCCATGTTGTTGCAGTTTTGCACTCCCCTTGGGATGCCTTTGGCAGCTGCGGTGTGCATCGAGCTGTGGGCTCTTTGGTTTCCGAGACGCTAACCCTAGGCGTAACCCTAACCCTAACCCTAGGCAGGAATATCGGTTTAGGGCCAGGGCTGGTCCAGAGTAAAAAGCCATCAAGGCAGCCATGTTGTTGCAGTTTTGCACTCCCCTTGGGATGCCTTTGGCAGCTGCTGTGCGCCTGGAGCCGTGGGCTCTTTGGTTTCCGAGACGCTAACCCTAGGCGTAACCCTAACCCTAACCCTAGGCAGGAAAATCAGTTTAGGGCCAGGGCTGGTCCAGAGTAAAAAGCCGTCAAGGCAGCCATGTTGTTGCAGTTTTGCACTCCCCTTGGGATGCCTTTGGCAGCTGCTGTGCGCCTGGAGCCGTGGGCTCTTTGGTTTCCGAGACGCTAACCCTAGGCGTAACCCTAACCCTAACCCTAGGCAGGAAAATCGGTTTAGGGCCAGGGCTGGTCCCGAGTAAAAAGCCGCTGCAGCAGACATGTTGTTGCAGTTTTGCACTCCCCTTGGCATGCCTTTGGCAGCTGCGGTGCGCCTGGAGCCGTGGCCTCTTTGGTTTCCGAGACGCTAATCCTAGGCGTAACCCTAACACTAACCCTAGGCAGGAAAATTGGTTTAGGGCCAGGGCTGGTCCCGAGTAAAAAGCCGTCAAGGCAGCCATGTTGTTGCAGTTTTGCACTCCCCTTGGGATGCCTTTGGCAGCTGCGGTGTGCATCGAGCCGTGGGCTCTTTGGTATCTGAGACGCTAACCCTAGGCGTAAACCTAACCCTAACCCTAGGCAGGAAAATCGGTTTAGGGCCAGGGCTGGTCCAGAGGAAAAAGCCGTCAAGGCAGCCATGTTGTTGCAGTTTTGCACTCCCCTTGGGATGCCTTTGGCAGCTGCGGTGTGCATCGAGCCGTGGGCTCTTTGGTTTCCGAGATGCTAACCCTAGGCGTAACCCTAACCCTAACCCTAGGCAGGAAAATCGGTTTAGGTCCAGGGCTGGTCCCGAGTTAAAAGCCGCTGCGGACGACATGTTGTTGCAGTTTTGCACTCCCCTTGGGATGCCTTTGGCAGCTGCGGTGTGCATCGAGCCGTGGGTTCTTTGGTTTCCGAGACGCTAACCCTAGGCGTAACCCTAACCCTAACCCTAGACAGGAAAATCGGTTTAGGGCCAGGGCTGGTCCCGAGTTAAAAGCCGATGCGGACGACATGTTGTTGCAGTTTTGCACTCCCCTTGGGATGCCTTTGGCAGCTGCGGTCTGCATCGAGCCGTGGGCTCCTTGGTTTCCGAGACGCTAACCCTAGGCGTAACCCTAACCCTAACCCTAGGCAGGAAAATCGGTTTCGGGGCAGGGCTGGTCCAGAGTAAAAAGCCGTCAAGGCAGCCATGTTGTTGCAGCTTTGCACTCCCCTTGGGATGCCTTTGGCAGCTGCGGTGTGCATCGAGCAGTGGGCTCTTTGGTTTCTGAGACGCTAACCCTAGGCGTAACCCTAACCCTAACCCTAGGCAGGAAAATCGGTTTAGGGCCAGGGCTGGTCCAGAGGAAAAAGCCGTCAAGGCAGCCATGTTGTTGCAGTTTTGCACTCCCCTTGGGATGCCTTTGGCAGCTGCGGTGTGCATCGCGCCGTGGGCTCTTTGGTTTCCGAGACGCTAACCCTAGGCGTAACCCTAACCCTAACCCTAGGCAGGAAAATCGGTTTAGGGCCAGGGCTGGTCCAGAGTAAAAAGCCACTGCAGCAGACATGTTGTTGCAGTTTTGCACTCCCCTTGGGATGCCTTTGGCAGCTGCGTTGTGCATCGAGCCGTGGGCTCTTTGTTTTCCGAGACGCTAACCCTAGGCGTAACCCTAACCCTAACCCTAGGCAGGAAAATCGGTTTAGGGCCAGGGCTGGTCCAGAGTAAAAAGCCGCTGCAGCAGACTTGTTGTTGCAGTTTTGCACTCCCCTTGGGATGCCTTTGGCAGCTGCGGTGTGCATCGAGCCGTGGGCCCTTTGGTTTCCGAGACGCTAACCCTAGGCGTAACCCTAACCCTAACCCAAGGCAGGAAAATAGGTTTAGGGCCAGGGCTGGTCCAGAGTAAAAAGCCGTCAAGGCAGCTATGTTGTTGCAGTTTTGCACTCACCTTGGGATGCCTTTGGCAGCTGCGGTTCGCCTGGAGCCGTGGGGTCTTTGGTTTCCGAGACGCTAACCCTAGGCGTAACCCTAACCCTAACCCTAGGCAGGAAAATCGGTTTAGGGCCAGGGCTGGTCCAGAGTAAAAAGCCCTCAAGGCAGCCATGTTGTTGCAGTTTCGCACTCCCCTTGGGATGCCTTTGGCAGCTGCGGTGTGCATCGAGCAGTGGGCTCTTTGGTTTCCGAGACGCTAATCCTAGGCGTAACCCTAACCCTAACCCTAGGCAGGAAAATCGGTTTAGGGCCAGGGCTGGTCCAGAGTAAAAAGCCGTCAAGGCAGCCATGTTGTTGCAGTTTTGCACTCCCCTTGGGATGCCTTTGGCAGCTGCGTTGTGCATCGAGCGGTGGGCTCTTTGGTTTCTGAGACGCTAACCCTAGGCGTAACCCTAACCCTAACCCTAGGCAGGAAAATCAGTTTCGGGGCAGGTGTTATCCCGAATAAAAAGCAGCTGGGGCAGCCATGTTCTTGCAGTTTTGCACTCCCCTTGGGATGCCTTTGGCAGCTGCTGTGCGCCTGGAGCCGTGGGCTCTTTGGTTTCCGAGACGCTAACCCTAGGCGTAACCCTAACCCTAACCCTAGGCAGGAAAATCGGTTTAGTGCCCGGGCTGGTCCAGAGTAATAAGCCGTCAAGGCAGCCATGTTGTTGCAGTTTTGCACTCCCCTTGGGATGCCTTTGGCAGCTGCGTTGTGCATCGAGCCGTGGGCTCTTTGGTTTCCGAGACGCTAACCCTAGGCGTAACCCTAACCCTAACCCTAGGCGTGAAAATCAGTTTCGGGGCAGGTGTTATCCCGAATAAAAAGCAGCTGGGGCAGCCATGTTGTTGCAGTTTTGCACTCCCCTTGGGATGCCTTTGGCAGCTGCGGTGTGCATCGAGCCGTGGGTTCTTTGGTTTCCGAGACGCTAACCCTAGGCGTAACCCTAACCCTAACCCTAGACAGGAAAATCGGTTTAGGGCCAGGGCTGGTCCCGAGTTAAAAGCCGCTGCGGACGACATGTTGTTGCAGTTTTGCACTCCCCTTGGGATGCCTTTGGCAGCTGCGGTGTGCATCGAGCCGTGGGCTCTTTGGTTTCCGACACGCTAACCCTAGGCGTAACCCTAACCCTAACCCTAGGCAGGAAAATCGGTTTAGGGCCAGGGCTGGTCCAGAGTAATAAGCCGCTGCGGCAGACATGTTGTTGCAGTTTTGCACTCCCCTTGGGATGCCTTTGGCAGCTGCGGTCTTCATCGAGCCGTGGGCTCCTTGGTTTCCGAGACGCTAACCCTAGGCGTAACCCTAACCCTAACCCTAGGCAGGAAAATCGGTTTCGGGGCAGGGCTGGTCCAGAGTAAAAAGCCGTCAAGGCAGCCATGTTGTTGCAGTTTTGCACTCCCCTTGGGATGCCTTTGGCAGCTGCGGTGTGCATCGAGCAGTGGGCTCTTTGGTTTCTGAGACGCTAAACCTAGGCGTAACCCTAACCCTAACCCTAGGCAGGAAAATCGGTTTAGGGCCAGGGCTGGTCCAGAGTAAAAAGCCGTCAAGGCAGCCATGTTGTTGCAGTTTTGCACTCCCCTTGGGATGCCTTTGGCAGCTGCGGTGTGCATCGCGCCGTGGGCTCTTTGGTTTCCGAGACGCTAACCCTAGGCGTAACCCTAACCCTAACCCTAGGCAGGAAAATCGGTTTAGGGCCAGGGCTGGTCCAGAGTAAAAAGCCACTGCAGCAGACATGTTGTTGCAGTTTTGCACTCCCCTTGGGATGCCTTTGGCAGCTGCGGTGTGCATCGAGCCGTGGGCTCTTTGGTTTCCGAGACGCTAACCCTAGGCGTAACCCTAACCCTAACCCTGGGCAGGAAAATCGGTTTAGGGCCAGGGCTGGTCCAGAGTAAAAAGCCATCAAGGCAGCCATGTTGTTGCAGTTTTGCACTCCCCTTGGGATGCCTTTGGCAGCTGCGGTGTGCATCGAGCAGTGGGCTCTTTGGTTTCCGAGACGCTAACCCTAGGCGTAACCCTAACCCTAACCCTAGGCAGGAAAATCGGTTTAGGGCCAGGGCTGGTCCAGAGTAAAAAGCCGTCAAGGCAGCCATGTTGTTGCAGTTTTGCACTCCCCTTGGGATGCCTTTGGCAGCTGCGGTGTGCATCGCGCCGTGGGCTCTTTGGTTTCCGAGACGCTAACCCTAGGCGTAACCCTAACCCTAACCCTAGGCAGGAAAATCGGTTTAGGGCCAGGGCTGGTCCCGAGTAAAAAGCCGTCAAGGCAGCCATGTTGTTGCAGTTTTGCACTCCCCTTGGGATGCCTTTGGCAGCTGCGGTGTGCATCGAGCCGTGGGCTCTTTGGTTTCCGAGACGCTAACCCTAGGCGTAACCCTAACCCTAACCCTAGGCAGGAAAATCGGTTTAGGGCCAGTGGTGGTCCAGAGTAAAAAGCCCTCAAGGCAGCCATGTTGTTGCAGTTTTGCACTCCCCTTGGGATGCCTTTGGCAGCTGCGGTGTGCATCGAGCCGTGGGCTCTTTGGTTTCCGAGATGCTAACCCTAGGCGTAACCCTAACCCTAACCCTAGGCAGGAAAATCGGTTTAGGTCCAGGGCTGGTCCCGAGTTAAAAGCCGCTGCGGACGACATGTTGTTGCAGTTTTGCACTCCCCTTGGGATGCCTTTGGCAGCTGCGGTGTGCATCGAGCCGTGGGCTCTTTGGTTTCCGAGACGCTAACCCTAGGCGTAACCCTAACCCTAACCCTAGGCAGGAAAATCGGTTTAGGGCCAGGGCTGGTCCCGAGTAAAAAGCCCTCAAGGCCGCCATGTTGTTGCAGTTTTGCACTCCCCTTGGGATGCCTTTGGCAGCTGCGGTGTGCATCGTGCAGTGGGCTCTTTGGTTTCCGAGACGCTAACCCTAGGCCTAACCCTAACCCTAACCCTAGGCAGGAAAATCGGTTTAGGGCCAGGGCTGGTCCAGAGGAAAAAGCCGTCAAGGCAGCCATGTTGTTGCAGTTTTGCACTCCCCTTGGGATGCCTTTGGCAGCTGCGGTGTGCATCGAGCCGTGGGCTCTTTGGTTTCCGAGACGCTAACCCTAGGCGTAACCCTAACCCTAACCCTAGGCAGGAAAATCGGTTTAGGGCCAGGGCTGGTCCAGAGGAAAAAGCCGTCAAGGCAGCCATGTTGTTGCAGTTTTGCACTCCCCTTGGGATGCCTTTGGCAGCTGCGGTGTGCATCGAGCCGTGGGCTCTTTGGTTTCCGAGACGCTAACCCTAGGCTTAACCCTAACCCTAACCCTAGGCAGGAAATTCGGTTTAGGGCCAGTGGTGGTCCAGAGTAAAAAGCCCTCAAGGCAGCCATGTTGTTGCAGTTTTGCACTCCCCTTGGGATGCCTTTGGCAGCTGCGGTGTGCATCGAGCCGTGGGCTCTTTGGTTTCCGAGACGCTAACCCTAGGCGTAACCCTAACCCTAACCCTAGGCAGGAAAATCGGTTTAGGGCCAGGGCTGGTCCCGAGTAAAAAGCCGCTGGGGCAGCCATGTTGTTGCAGTTTTGCACTCCCCTTGGGATGCCTTTGGCAGCTGCGTTGTGCATCGAGCCGTGGGCTCTTTGGTTTCCGAGACGCTAACCCTAGGCGTAACCCTAACCCTAACCCTAGGCAGGAAAATCGGATTAGGGCCAGGGCTGATCCAGAGTAAAAAGCCGTCAAGGCAGCCATGTTGTTGCAGTTTTGCACTCCCCTTGGGATGCCTTTGGCAGCTGCGGTGTGCATCGAGCCGTGGGCTCTTTGGTTTCCGAGACGCTAACCCTAGGCGTAACCCTAACCCTAACCCTAGGCAGGAAAATCGGTTTAGGGCCAGGGCTGGTCCCGAGTTAAAAGCCGCTGCGGACGACATGTTGTTGCAGTTTTGCACTCCCCTTGGGATGCCTTTGGCAGCTGCGGTGTGCATCGAGCCGTGGGCTCTTTGGTTTCCGAGACGCTAACCCTAGGCGTAACCCTAACCCTAACCCTAGGCAGGAAAATCGGTTTAGGGCCAGGGCTGGTCCAGAGTAATAAGCCGCTGCGGCAGACATGTTGTTGCAGTTTTGCACTCCCCTTGGGATGCCTTTGGCAGCTGCGGTCTGCATTGAGCCGTGGGCTCCTTGGTTTCCGAGACGCTAACCCTAGGCGTAACCCTAACCCTAACCCTAGGCAGGAAAATCGGTTTCGGGGCAGGGCTGGTCCAGAGTAAAAAGCCGTCAAGGCAGCCATGTTGTTGCAGTTTTGCACTCCCCTTGGGATGCCTTTGGCAGCTGCGGTTCGCCTGGAGCCGTGGGGTCTTTGGTTTCCGAGACGCTAACCCTAGGCGTAACCCTAACCCTAACCCTAGGCAGGAAAATCGGTTTAGGGCCAGGGCTGGTCCAGAGTAAAAAGCCACTGCAGCAGACATGTTGTTGCAGTTTTGCACTCCCCTTGGGATGCCTTTGGCAGCTGCGTTGTGCATCGAGCCGTGGGCTCTTTGGTTTCCGAGACGCTAACCCTAGGCGTAACCCTAACCCTAACCCTAGGCAGGAAAATCGGTTTAGGGCCAGGGCTGGTCCAGAGTAAAAAGCCGCTGCAGCAGACTTGTTGTTGCAGTTTTGCACTCCCCTTGGGATGCCTTTGGCAGCTGCGGTGTGCATCGAGCCGTGGGCTCTTTGGTTTCCGAGACGCTAATCCTAGGCGTAACCCTAACCCTAACCCTAGGCAGGAAAATCGGTTTAGGGCCAGGGCTGGTCCAGAGTAAAAAGCCGTCAAGGCAGCCATGTTGTTGCAGTTTTGCACTCCCCTTGGGATGCCTTTGGCAGCTGCGTTGTGCATCGAGCAGTGGGCTCTTTGGTTTCTGAGACGCTAACCCTAGGCGTAACCCTAACCCTAACCCTAGGCAGGAAAATCGGTTTAGGGCCAGGGCTGGTCCAGAGTAAAAAGCCGTCAAGGCAGCCATGTTGTTGCAGTTTTGCACTCCCCTTGGGATGCCTTTGGCAGCTGCGGTGTGCATCGAGCCGTGGGCTCTTTGGTTTCCGAGACGCTAACCCTAGGCGTAACCCTAACCCTAACCCTAGGCAGGAAAATCAGTTTCGGGGCAGGTGTTATCCCGAATAAAAAGCAGCTGGGGCAGCCATGTTCTTGCAGTTTTGCACTCCCCTTGGGATGCCTTTGGCAGCTGCTGTGCGCCTGGAGCCGTGGGCTCTTTGGTTTCCGAGACGCTAACCCTAGGCGTAACCCTAACCCTAGGCAGGAAAATCGGTTTAGGGCCCGGGCTGGTCCAGAGTAATAAGCCGTCAAGGCAGCCATGTTGTTGCAGTTTTGCACTCCCCTTGGGATGCCTTTGGCAGCTGCGTTGTGCATCGAGCCGTGGGCTCTTTGGTTTCCGAGACGCTAACCCTAGGCGTAACCCTAACCCTAACCCTAGGCGTGAAAATCAGTTTCGGGGCAGGTGTTATCCCGAATAAAAAGCCACTGGGGCAGCCATGTTGTTGCAGTTTTGCACTCCCCTTGGGATGCCTTTGGCAGCTGCGGTGTGCATTGCGCCGTGGGCTCTTTAGTTTCCGAGACGCTAACCCTAGGCGTAACCCTAACCCTAACCCTAGGCAGGAAAATCGGTTTAGGGCCAGGGCTGGTCCAGAGTAAAAAGCCGTCAAGGCAGCCATGTTGTTGCAGTTTTGCACTCCCCTTGGGATGCCTTTGGCAGCTGCGGTGTGCATCGAGCAGTGGGCTCTTTGGTTTCTGAGACGCTAACCCTAGGCGTAACCCAAACCCTAACCCTAGGCAGGAAAATCGGTTTAGGGCCAGGGCTGGTCCAGAGTAAAATGCCGGTGCGGCAGCCATGTTGTTGCAGTTTTGCACTCCCCTTGGGATGCCTTTGGCAGCTGCGGTGTGCATCGAGCCGTGGGTTCTTTGGTTTCCGAGACGCTAACCCTAGGCGTAACCCTAACCCTAACCCTAGACAGGAAAATCGGTTTAGGGCCAGGGCTGGTCCAGAGTTAAAAGCCGCTGCGGACGACATGTTGTTGCAGTTTTGCACTCCCCTTGGGATGCCTTTGGCAGCTGCGGTGTGCATCGAGCCGTGGGCTCTTTGGTTTCCGACACGCTAACCCTAGGCGTAACCCTAACCCTAACCCTAGGCAGGAAAATCGGTTTAGGGCCAGGGCTGGTCCAGAGTAATAAGCCGCTGCGGCAGACATGTTGTTGCAGTTTTGCACTCCCCTTGGGATGCCTTTGGCAGCTGCGGTCTGCATCGAGCCGTGGGCTCCTTGGTTTCCGAGACGCTAACCCTAGGCGTAACCCTAACCCTAACCCTAGGCAGGAAAATCGGTTTCGGGGCAGGGCTGGTCCAGAGTAAAAAGCCGTCAAGGCAGCCATGTTGTTGCAGTTTTGCACTCCCCTTGGGATGCCTTTGGCAGCTGCGGTGTGCATCGAGCAGTGGGCTCTTTGGTTTCTGAGACGCTAAACCTAGGCGTAACCCTAACCCTAACCCTAGGCAGGAAAATCGGTTTAGGGCCAGGGCTGGTCCAGAGTAAAAAGCCGTCAAGGCAGCCATGTTGTTGCAGTTTTGCACTCCCCTTGGGATGCCTTTGGCAGCTGCGGTGTGCATCGCGCCGTGGGCTCTTTGGTTTCCGAGACGCTAACCCTAGGCGTAACCCTAACCCTAACCCTAGGCAGGAAAATCGGTTTAGGGCCAGGGCTGGTCCAGAGTAAAAAGCCGGTGCGGCAGCCATGTTGTTGCAGTTTTGCACTCCCCTTGGGATGCCTTTGGCAGCTGCGTTGTGCATCGAGCCGTGGGCTCTTTGGTTTCCGAGACGCTAACCCTAGGCGTAACCCTAACCCTAACCCTAGGCAGGAAAATCGGTTTAGGGCCAGGGCTGGTCCAGAGTAAAAAGCCGGTGCGGCAGCCATGTTGTTGCAGTTTTGCACTCCCCTTGGGATGCCTTTGGCAGCTGCGGTGTGCATCGAGCAGTGGGCTCTTTGGTTTCTGAGACGCTAACCCTAGGCGTAACCCTAACCCTAACCCTAGGCAGGAAAATCGGTTTAGGGCCAGGGCTGGTCCAGAGTAAAAAGCCGTCAAGGCAGCCATGTTGTTGCAGTTTTGCACTCCCCTTGGGATGCCTTTGGCAGCTGCGGTGTGCATCGCGCCGTGGGCTCTTTGGTTTCCGAGACGCTAACCCTAGGCGTAACCCTAACCCTAACCCTAGGCAGGAAAATCGGTTTAGGGCCAGGGCTGGTCCAGAGTAAAAAGCCACTGCAGCAGACATGTTGTTGCAGTTTTGCACTCCCCTTGGGATGCCTTTGGCAGCTGCATTGTGCATCGAGCCGTGGGCTCTTTGGTTTCCGAGACGCTAACCCTAGGCGTAACCCTAACCCTAACCCTAGGCAGGAAAATCGGTTTAGGGCCAGGGCTGGTCCAGAGTAAAAAGCCGGTGCGGCAGCCATGTTGTTGCAGTTTTGCACTCCCCTTGGGATGCCTTTGGCAGCTGCGGTGTGCATCGAGCCGTGGGCTCTTTGGTTTCTGAGACGCTAACCCTAGGCGTAACCCTAACCCTAACCCTAGGCAGGAAAATCGGTTTCGGGGCAGGGCTGGTGCAGAGTAAAAAGCCGTCAAGGCAGCCATGTTGTTGCAGTTTTGCACTCCCCTTGGGATGCCTTTGGCAGCTGCGGTGTGCATCGAGCCGTGGGCTCTTTGGTTTCCGAGACGCTAACCCTAGGCGTAACCCTAACCCTAACCCTAGGATGGAAAATTGGTTCAGGGCCAGGGCTGGTCCCGAGTTAAAAGCCGCTGCGGACGACATGTTGTTGCAGTTTTGCACTCCCCTTGGGATGCCTTTGGCAGCTGCGGTGTGCATCGAGCCGTGGGCTCTTTGGTTTCTGAGACGCTAACCCTAGGCGTAACCCTAACCCTAAACCTAGGCAGGAAAATCGGTTTAGGGCCAGGGCTGGTCCAGAGTAAAAAGCCGCTGGGGCAGCCATGTTGTTGCAGTTTTGCACTCCCCTTGGGATGCCTTTGGCAGCTGCGGTGTGCATCGCGCCGTGGGCTCTTTGGTTTCCGAGACGCTAACCCTAGGCGTAACCCTAACCCTAACCCTAGGCGGGAAAATCAGTTTCGGGGCAGGTGTTATCCCGAATAAAAAGCAGCTGGGGCAGCCATGTTCTTGCAGTTTTGCACTCCCCTTGGGATGCCTTTGGCAGCTGCGGTGTGCATCGAGCCGTGGGCTCTTTGGTTTCCGAGACGCTAACCCTAGGCGTAACCCTAACCCTAACCCTATGATTGAAAATTGGTTTAGGGCCAGGGCTGGTGCCGAGTTAAAAGCCGGTGCGGATGACATGTTGTTGCAGTTTTGCACTCCCCTTGGGATGCCTTTGGCAGCTGCGGTGTGAATCGAGCCGTGGGCTCCTTGGTTTCCGAGACGCTAACCCTAGGCGTAACCCTAACCCTAACCCTAGGCAGGAAAATCGGTTTCGGGGCAGGGCTGGTCCAGAGTAAAAAGCCGTCAAGGCAGCCATGTTGTTGCAGTTTTGCACTCCCCTTGGGATGCCTTTGGCAGCTGCGGTGTGCATCGAGCCGTGGGCTCTTTGGTTTCCGAGACGCTAACCCTAGGCGTAACCCTAACCCTAACCCTAGGCAGGAAAATCGGTTTAGGGCCAGGGCTGGTCCCGAGTAAAAAGCCGCTGGGGCAGCCATGTTGTTGCAGTTTTGCACTCCCCTTGGGATGCCTTTGGCAGCTGCGGTGGGCATTGCGCCGTGGGCTCTTTGGTTTCCGAGACGCTAACCCTAGGCATAACCCTAACCCTAACCCTAGGCAGGAAAATCAGTTTCGGGGCAGGCATGGTCCAGAGTAAAAAGCCGTCAAGGCAGCCATGTTGTTGCAGTTTTGCACTCCCCTTGGGATGCCTTTGGCAGCTGCGTTGTGCATCGAGCCGTGGGCTCTTTGGTTTCTGAGACGCTAACCCTAGGCGTAACCCTAACCCTAACCCTAGGTAGGAAAATCGGATTAGGGCCAGGGCTGGTCCCGAGTTAAAAGCCGCTGCGGACGACATGTTGTTGCAGTTTTGCACTCCCCTTGGGATGCCTTTGGCAGCTGCGGTGTGCATCAAGCCGTGGGCTCTTTGGTTTCCGAGTCGCTAACCCTAGGCGTAACCCTAACCCTAACCCTAGGCAGGAAAATCGGTTTAGGGCCAGGGCTGGTCCAGAGTAATAAGCCGCTGCGGAAGACATGTTGTTGCAGTTTTGCACTCCCCTTGGGATGCCTTTGGCAGCTGCGGTGTGCATCGAGCCGTGGGCTCTTTGGTTTCCGAGACGCTAACCCTAGGCGTAACCCTAACCCTAACCCTAGGCGTGAAAATCAGTTTCGGGGCAGGTGTTATCCCGAATAAAAAGCAGCTGGGGCAGCCATGTTGTTGCAGTTTTGCACTCCCCTTGGGATGCCTTTGGCAGCTGCGGTGTGCATCGAGCCGTGGGCTCTTTAGTTTCCGAGACGCTAACCCTAGGCGTAACCCTAACCCTAACCCTAGGCAGGAAAATCGGTTTAGGTCCAGGGCTGGTCCTGAGTTAAAAGCCGCTGCGGACGACATGTTGTTGCAGTTTTGCACTCCCCTTGGGATGCCTTTGGCAGCTGCGGTGTGCATCGAGCCGTGGGCTCTTTGGTTTCTGAGACGCTAACCCTAGGCGTAACCCTAACCCTAACCCTAGGCAGGAAAATCGGTTTAGGGCCAGGGCTGGTCCAGAGTAAAATGCCGGTGCGGCAGCCATGTTGTTGCAGTTTTGCACTCCCCTTGGGATGCCTTTGGCAGCTGCGGTGTGCATCGAGCCGTGGGCTCTTTGGTTTCCGAGACGCTAACCCTAGGCGTAACCCTAACCCTAACCCAAGACAGGAAAATCGGTTTAGGGCCAGGGCTGGTCCCGAGTTAAAAGCCGCTGCGGACGACATGTTGTTGCAGTTTTGCACTCCCCTTGGGATGCCTTTGGCAGCTGCGGTGTGCATCGAGCCGTGGGCTCTTTGGTTTCCGACACGCTAACCCTAGGCGTAACCCTAACCCTAATCCTAGGCAGGAAAATCGGTTTAGGGCCAGGGCTGGTCCAGAGTAATAAGCCGCTGCGGCAGACATGTTGTTGCAGTTTTGCACTCCCCTTGGGATGCCTTTGGCAGCTGCGGTCTGCATCGAGCCGTGGGCTCCTTGGTTTCCGAGACGCTAACCCTAGGCGTAACCCTAACCCTAACCCTAGGCAGGAAAATCGGTTTAGGGCCAGGGCTGGTCCAGAGTAAAAAGCCGTCAAGGCAGCCATGTTGTTGCAGTTTTGCACTCCCCTTGGGATGCCTTTGGCAGCTGCGGTGTGCATCGAGCAGTGGGCTCTTTGGTTTCTGAGACGCTAAACCTAGGCGTAACCCTAACCCTAACCCTAGGCAGGAAAATCGGTTTAGGGCCAGGGCTGGTCCAGAGTAAAAAGCCGTCAAGGCAGCCATGTTGTTGCAGTTTTGCACTCCCCTTGGGATGCCTTTGGCAGCTGCGGTGTGCATCGCGCCGTGGGCTCTTTGGTTTCCGAGACGCTAACCCTAGGCGTAACCCTAACCCTAACCCTAGGCAGGAAAATCGGTTTAGGGCCAGGGCTGGTCCAGAGTAAAAAGCCACTGCAGCAGACATGTTGTTGCAGTTTTGCACTCCCCTTGGGATGCCTTTGGCAGCTGCGTTGTGCATCGAGCCGTGGGCTCTTTGGTTTCCGAGACGCTAACCCTAGGTGTAACCCTAACCCTAACCCTAGGCAGGAAAATCGGTTTAGGGCCAGGGCTGGTCCAGAGTAAAAAGCCGGTGCGGCAGCCATGTTGTTGCAGTTTTGCACTCCCCTTGGGATGCCTTTGGCAGCTGCGGTGTGCATCGAGCAGTGGGCTCTTTGGTTTCTGAGACGCTAACCCTAGGCGTAACCCTAACCCTAACCCTAGGCAGGAAAATCGGTTTAGGGCCAGGGCTGGTCCAGAGTAAAAAGCCGTCAAGGCAGCCATGTTGTTGCAGTTTTGCACTCCCCTTGGGATGCCTTTGGCAGCTGCGGTGTGCATCGCGCCGTGGGCTCTTTGGTTTCCGAGACGCTAACCCTAGGCGTAACCCTAACCCTAACCCTAGGCAGGAAAATCGGTTTAGGGCCAGGGCTGGTCCAGAGTAAAAAGCCACTGCAGCAGACATGTTGTTGCAGTTTTGCACTCCCCTTGGGATGCCTTTGGCAGCTGCGTTGTGCATCGAGCCGTGGGCTCTTTGGTTTCCGAGACGCTAACCCTAGGCGTAACCCTAACCCTAACCCTAGGCAGGAAAATCGGTTTAGGGCCAGGGCTGGTCCAGAGTAAAAAGCCGTCAAGGCAGCCATGTTGTTGCAGTTTTGCACTCCCCTTGGGATGCCTTTGGCAGCTGCGGTGTGCATCGAGCCGTGGGCTCTTTGGTTTCCGAGACGCTAACCCTAGGCGTAACCCTAACCCTAACCCTAGGCAGGAAAATCGGTTTCGGGGCAGGGCTGGTGCAGAGTAAAAAGCCGTCAAGGCAGCCATGTTGTTGCAGTTTTGCACTCCCCTTGGGATGCCTTTGGCAGCTGCGGTGTGCATCGAGCCGTGGGCTCTTTGGTTTCCGAGACGCTAACCCTAGGCGTAACCCTAACCCTAACCCTAGGATGGAAAATTGGTTCAGGGCCAGGGCTGGTCCCGAGTTAAAAGCCGCTCCGGACGACATGTTGTTGCAGTTTTGCACTCCCCTTGGGATGCCTTTGGCAGCTGCGGTGTGCATCGAGCCGTGGGCTCTTTGGTTTCTGAGATGCTAACCCTAGGCGTAACCCTAACCCTAACCCTAGGCAGGAAAATCGGTTTAGGGCCAGGGCTGGTCCAGAGTAATAAGCCGCTGCGGCAGACATGTTGTTGCAGTTTTGCACTCCCCTTGGGATGCCTTTGGCAGCTGCGGTGTGCATCGCGCCGTGGGCTCTTTGGTTTCCGAGACGCTAACCCTAGGCGTAACCCTAACCCTAACCCTAGGCGGGAAAATCAGTTTCGGGGCAGGTGTTATCCCGAATAAAAAGCAGCTGGGGCAGCCATGTTCTTGCAGTTTTGCACTCCCCTTGGGATGCCTTTGGCAGCTGCTGTGCGCCTGGAGCCGTGGGCTCTTTGGTTTCCGAGACGCTAACCCTAGGCGTAACCCTAACCCTAACCCTAGGCAGGAAAATCGGTTTAGGGCCAGGGCTGGTCCAGAGTAAAAAGCCGCTGCGGCAGACATGTTGTTGCAGTTTTGCACTCCCCTTGGGATGCCTTTGGCAGCTGCGTTGTGCATCGAGCCGTGGGCTCTTTGGTTTCCGAGACGCTAACCCTAGGCGTAACCCTAACCCTAACCCTAGGCAGGAAAATCGGTTTAGGGCCAGGGCTGGTCCAGAGTAAAAAGCCGTCAAGGCAGCCATGTTCTTGCAGTTTTGCACTCCCCTTGGGATGCCTTTGGCAGCTGCGGTGTGCATGGAGCCGTGGGCTCTTTGGTTTCCGAGACGCTAACCCTAGGCGTAACCCTAACCCTAACCCTAGGCAGGAAAATTGGTTTAGGGCCAGGGCTGGTCCAGAGTAAAAAGCCGCTGTAGCAGACATGTTGTTGCAGTTTTGCACTCCCCTTGGGATGCCTTTGGCAGCTGCGGTGTGCATCGAGCCGTGGGCTCTTTGGTTTCCGAGACGCTAACCCTAGGCGTAACCCTAACCCTAACCCTAGGCAGGAAAATTGGTTTAGGGCCAGGGCTGGTACCGATTTAAAAGCCGGTGCGGATGACATGTTGTTGCAGTTTTGCACTCCCCTTGGGATGCCTTTGGCAGCTGCGGTGTGAATCGAGCCGTGGGCTCCTTGGTTTCCGAGACGCTAACCCTAGGCGTAACCCTAACCCTAACCCTAGGCAGGAAAATCGGTTTCGGGGAAGGGCTGGTCCAGAGTAAAAAGCCGTCAAGGCAGCCATGTTGTTGCAGTTTTGCACTCCCCTTGGGATGCCTTTGGCAGCTGCGGTGTGCATCGAGCCGTGGGCTCTTTGGTTTCCGAGACGCTAACCCTAGGCGTAACCCTAACCCTAACCCTAGGCAGGAAAATCGGTTTAGGGCCAGGGCTGGTCCCGAGTAAAAAGCCGCTGGGGCAGCCATGTTGTTGCAGTTTTGCACTCCCCTTGGGATGCCTTTGGCAGCTGCGGTGTGCATTGCGCCGTGGGCTCTTTGGTTTCCGAGACGCTAACCCTAGGCATAACCCTAACCCTAACCCTAGGCAGGAAAATCAGTTTCGGGGCAGGCATGGTCCAGAGTAAAAAGCCGTCAAGGCAGCCATGTTGTTGCAGTTTTGCACTCCCCTTGGGATGCCTTTGGCAGCTGCGTTGTGCATCGAGCCGTGGGCTCTTTGGTTTCTGAGACGCTAACCCTAGGCGTAACCCTAACCCTAACCCTAGGTAGGAAAATCGGATTAGGGCCAGGGCTGGTCCAGAGTAATAAGCCGCTGCGGAAGACATGTTGTTGCAGTTTTGCACTCCCCTTGGGATGCCTTTGGCAGCTGCGGTGTGCATCGAGCCGTGGGCTCCTTGGTTTCCGAGACGCTAACCCTAGGCGTAACCCTAACCCTAACCCTAGGCAGGAAAATCGGTTTCGGGGCAGGGCTGGTCCAGAGTAAAAAGCCGTCAAGGCAGCCATGTTGTTGCAGTTTTGCACTCCCCTTGGGATGCCTTTGGCAGCTGCGGTGTGCATCGAGCAGTGGGCTCTTTGGTTTCTGAGACGCTAACCCTAGGCGTAACCCTAACCCTAACCCTAGGCAGGAAAATCGGTTTAGGGCCCGGGCTGGTCCAGAGTAATAAGCCGTCAAGGCAGCCATGTTGTTTCAGTTTTGCACTCCCCTTGGGATACCTTTGGCAGCTGCGGTGTGCATCGAGCCGTGGGCTCTTTGGTTTCCGAGACGCTAACCCTAGGCGTAACCCTAACCCTAACCCTAGGCAGGAAAATCGGTTTAGGGCCAGGGCTGGTCCAGAGTAAAAAGCCGTCAAGGCAGCCATGTTGTTGCAGTTTTGCACTCCCCTTGGGATGCCTTTGGCAGCTGCGGTGTGCATCGAGCCGTGGGCTCTTTGGTTTCCGAGACGCTAACCCTAGGCGTAACCCTAACCCTAACCCTAGGCAGGAAAATCGGTTTAGGGCCAGGGCTGGTCCAGAGTAAAAAGCCGCTGGAGCAGACATGTTGTTGCAGTTTTGCACTCCCCTTGGGATGCCTTTGGCAGCTGCGGTGTGCATCGAGCCGTGGGCTCTTTGGTTTCCGAGACGCTAACCCTAGGCGTAACCCTAACCCTAACCCTAGGCAGGAAAATCGGTTTAGGGCCAGGGCTGGTCCAGAGTAAAAAGCCACTGCAGCAGACATGTTGTTGCAGTTTTGCACTCCCCTTGGGATGCCTTTGGCAGCTGCGTTGTGCATCGAGCCGTGGGCTCTTTGGTTTCCGAGACGCTAACCCTAGGTGTAACCCTAACCCTAACCCTAGGCAGGAAAATCGGTTTAGGGCCAGGGCTGGTCCAGAGTAAAAAGCCGGTGCGGCAGCCATGTTGTTGCAGTTTTGCACTCCCCTTGGGATGCCTTTGGCAGCTGCGGTGTGCATCGAGCAGTGGGCTCTTTGGTTTCTGAGACGCTAACCCTAGGCGTAACCCTAACCCTAACCCTAGGCAGGAAAATCGGTTTAGGGCCAGGGCTGGTCCAGAGTAAAAAGCCGTCAAGGCAGCCATGTTGTTGCAGTTTTGCACTCCCCTTGGGATGCCTTTGGCAGCTGCGGTGTGCATCGCGCCGTGGGCTCTTTGGTTTCCGAGACGCTAACCCTAGGCGTAACCCTAACCCTAACCCTAGGCAGGAAAATCGGTTTAGGGCCAGGGCTGGTCCAGAGTAAAAAGCCACTGCAGCAGACATGTTGTTGCAGTTTTGCACTCCCCTTGGGATGCCTTTGGCAGCTGCGTTGTGCATCGAGCCGTGGGCTCTTTGGTTTCCGAGACGCTAACCCTAGGCGTAACCCTAACCCTAACCCTAGGCAGGAAAATCGGTTTAGGGCCAGGGCTGGTCCAGAGTAAAAAGCCGTCAAGGCAGCCATGTTGTTGCAGTTTTGCACTCCCCTTGGGATGCCTTTGGCAGCTGCGGTGTGCATCGAGCCGTGGGCTCTTTGGTTTCCGAGACGCTAACCCTAGGCGTAACCCTAACCCTAACCCTAGGCAGGAAAATCGGTTTCGGGGCAGGGCTGGTGCAGAGTAAAAAGCCGTCAAGGCAGCCATGTTGTTGCAGTTTTGCACTCCCCTTGGGATGCCTTTGGCAGCTGCGGTGTGCATCGAGCCGTGGGCTCTTTGGTTTCCGAGACGCTAACCCTAGGCGTAACCCTAACCCTAACCCTAGGATGGAAAATTGGTTCAGGGCCAGGGCTGGTCCCGAGTTAAAAGCCGCTCCGGACGACATGTTGTTGCAGTTTTGCACTCCCCTTGGGATGCCTTTGGCAGCTGCGGTGTGCATCGAGCCGTGGGCTCTTTGGTTTCTGAGATGCTAACCCTAGGCGTAACCCTAACCCTAACCCTAGGCAGGAAAATCGGTTTAGGGCCAGGGCTGGTCCAGAGTAATAAGCCGCTGCGGCAGACATGTTGTTGCAGTTTTGCACTCCCCTTGGGATGCCTTTGGCAGCTGCGGTGTGCATCGCGCCGTGGGCTCTTTGGTTTCCGAGACGCTAACCCTAGGCGTAACCCTAACCCTAACCCTAGGCGGGAAAATCAGTTTCGGGGCAGGTGTTATCCCGAATAAAAAGCAGCTGGGGCAGCCATGTTCTTGCAGTTTTGCACTCCCCTTGGGATGCCTTTGGCAGCTGCTGTGCGCCTGGAGCCGTGGGCTCTTTGGTTTCCGAGACGCTAACCCTAGGCGTAACCCTAACCCTAACCCTAGGCAGGAAAATCGGTTTAGGGCCAGGGCTGGTCCAGAGTAAAAAGCCGCTGCGGCAGACATGTTGTTGCAGTTTTGCACTCCCCTTGGGAAGCCTTTGGCAGCTGCGTTGTGCATCGAGCCGTGGGCTCTTTGGTTTCCGAGACGCTAACCCTAGGCGTAACCCTAACCCTAACCCTAGGCAGGAAAATCGGTTTAGGGCCAGGGCTGGTCCAGAGTAAAAAGCCGTCAAGGCAGCCATGTTCTTGCAGTTTTGCACTCCCCTTGGGATGCCTTTGGCAGCTGCGGTGTGCATGGAGCCGTGGGCTCTTTGGTTTCCGAGACGCTAACCCTAGGCGTAACCCTAACCCTAACCCTAGGCAGGAAAATTGGTTTAGGGCCAGGGCTGGTCCAGAGTAAAAAGCCGCTGTAGCAGACATGTTGTTGCAGTTTTGCACTCCCCTTGGGATGCCTTTGGCAGCTGCGGTGTGCATCGAGCCGTGGGCTCTTTGGTTTCCGAGACGCTAACCCTAGGCGTAACCCTAACCCTAACCCTAGGCAGGAAAATTGGTTTAGGGCCAGGGCTGGTACCGATTTAAAAGCCGGTGCGGATGACATGTTGTTGCAGTTTTGCACTCCCCTTGGGATGCCTTTGGCAGCTGCGGTGTGAATCGAGCCGTGGGCTCCTTGGTTTCCGAGACGCTAACCCTAGGCGTAACCCTAACCCTAACCCTAGGCAGGAAAATCGGTTTCGGGGAAGGGCTGGTCCAGAGTAAAAAGCCGTCAAGGCAGCCATGTTGTTGCAGTTTTGCACTCCCCTTGGGATGCCTTTGGCAGCTGCGGTGTGCATCGAGCCGTGGGCTCTTTGGTTTCCGAGACGCTAACCCTAGGCGTAACCCTAACCCTAACCCTAGGCAGGAAAATCGGTTTAGGGCCAGGGCTGGTCCCGAGTAAAAAGCCGCTGGGGCAGCCATGTTGTTGCAGTTTTGCACTCCCCTTGGGATGCCTTTGGCAGCTGCGGTGTGCATTGCGCCGTGGGCTCTTTGGTTTCCGAGACGCTAACCCTAGGCATAACCCTAACCCTAACCCTAGGCAGGAAAATCAGTTTCGGGGCAGGCATGGTCCAGAGTAAAAAGCCGTCAAGGCAGCCATGTTGTTGCAGTTTTGCACTCCCCTTGGGATGCCTTTGGCAGCTGCGTTGTGCATCGAGCCGTGGGCTCTTTGGTTTCTGAGACGCTAACCCTAGGCGTAACCCTAACCCTAACCCTAGGTAGGAAAATCGGATTAGGGCCAGGGCTGGTCCAGAGTAATAAGCCGCTGCGGAAGACATGTTGTTGCAGTTTTGCACTCCCCTTGGGATGCCTTTGGCAGCTGCGGTGTGCATCGAGCCGTGGGCTCCTTGGTTTCCGAGACGCTAACCCTAGGCGTAACCCTAACCCTAACCCTAGGCAGGAAAATCGGTTTCGGGGCAGGGCTGGTCCAGAGTAAAAAGCCGTCAAGGCAGCCATGTTGTTGCAGTTTTGCACTCCCCTTGGGATGCCTTTGGCAGCTGCGGTGTGCATCGAGCAGTGGGCTCTTTGGTTTCTGAGACGCTAACCCTAGGCGTAACCCTAACCCTAACCCTAGGCAGGAAAATCGGTTTAGGGCCCGGGCTGGTCCAGAGTAATAAGCCGTCAAGGCAGCCATGTTGTTTCAGTTTTGCACTCCCCTTGGGATACCTTTGGCAGCTGCGGTGTGCATCGAGCCGTGGGCTCTTTGGTTTCCGAGACGCTAACCCTAGGCGTAACCCTAACCCTAACCCTAGGCAGGAAAATCGGTTTAGGGCCAGGGCTGGTCCAGAGTAAAAAGCCGTCAAGGCAGCCATGTTGTTGCAGTTTTGCACTCCCCTTGGGATGCCTTTGGCAGCTGCGGTGTGCATCGAGCCGTGGGCTCTTTGGTTTCCGAGACGCTAACCCTAGGCGTAACCCTAACCCTAACCCTAGGCAGGAAAATCGGTTTAGGGCCAGGGCTGGTCCAGAGTAAAAAGCCGCTGGAGCAGACATGTTGTTGCAGTTTTGCACTCCCCTTGGGATGCCTTTGGCAGCTGCGGTGTGCATCGAGCCGTGGGCTCTTTGGTTTCCGAGACGCTAACCCTAGGCGTAACCCTAACCCTAACCCTAGGCAGGAAAATCGGTTTAGGGCCAGGGCTGGTCCAGAGTAAAAAGCCGCTGGGGCAGCCATGTTGTTGCAGTTTTGCACTCCCCTTGGGATGCCTTTGGCAGCTGCGGTGTGAATCGAGCCGTGGGCTCCTTGGTTTCCGAGACGCTAACCCTAGGCGTAACCCTAACCCTAACCCTAGGCAGGAAAATCGGTTTCGGGGCAGGGCTGGTCCAGAGTAAAAAGCCGTCAAGGCAGCCATGTTGTTGCAGTTTTGCACTCCCCTTGGGATGCCTTTGGCAGCTGCGGTGTGCATCGAGCCGTGGGCTCTTTGGTTTCCGAGACGCTAACCCTAGGCGTAACCCTAACCCTAACCCTAGGCAGGAAAATCGGTTTAGGGCCAGGGCTGGTCCCGAGTAAAAAGCCGCTGGGGCAGCTATGTTGTTGCAGTTTTGCACTCCCCTTGGGATGCCTTTGGCAGCTGCGGTGTGCATGGAGCCGTGGGCTCTTTGGTTTCCGAGACGCTAACCCTAGGCATAACCCTAACCCTAACCCTAGGCAGGAAAATCAGTTTCGGGGCAGGTGTTGTCCCGAATAAAAAGCCGGTGGGCCAGCCATGTTGTTGCAGTTTTGCACTCCCCTTGGGATGCCTTTGGCAGCTGCGGTGTGCATCGAGCTGTGGGCTCTTTGGTTTCCGAGACGCTAACCCTAGGCGTAACCCTAACCCTAACCCTAGGCAGGAAAATCGGTTTAGGGCCAGGGCTGGTCCAGAGTAAAAAGCCGTCAAGGCAGCCATGTTGTTGCAGTTTTGCACTCCCCTTGGGATGCCTTTGGCAGCTGCGTTCTGCATCGAGCCGTGGGCTCTTTGGTTTCTGAGACGCTAACCCTAGGCGTAACCCTAACCCTAACCCTAGGCAGGAAAATCGGTTTCGGGCCAGGGCTGGTCCAGAGTAAAAAGCCGGTGCGGCAGCCATGTTGTTGCAGTTTTGCACTCCCCTTGGGATGCCTTTGGCAGCTGCGGTGTGCATCGAGCAGTGGGCTCTTTGGTTTCTGAGACGCTAACCCTAGGCGTAACCCTAACCCTAACCCTAGGCAGGAAAATCGGATTAGGGCCAGGGCTGGTCCCGAGTTAAAAGCCGCTGCGGACGACATGTTGTTGCAGTTTTGCACTCCCCTTGGGATGCCTTTGGCAGCTGCGGTGTGCATCAAGCCGTGGGCTCTTTGGTTTCTGAGACGCTAACCCTAGGCGTAACCCTAACCCTAACCCTAGGCAGGAAAATCGGTTTAGGGCCAGGGCTGGTCCAGAGTAATAAGCCGCTGCGGAAGACATGTTGTTGCAGTTTTGCACTCCCCTTGGGATGCCTTTGGCAGCTGCGGTGTGCATCGAGCCGTGGGCTCCTTGGTTTCCGAGACGCTAACCCTAGGCGTAACCCTAACCCTAACCCTAGGCAGGAAAATCGGTTTAGGGCCAGGGCTGGTCCAGAGTAAAAAGCCCTCAAGGCAGCCATGTTGTTGCAGTTTTGCACTCCCCTTGGGATGCCTTTGGCAGGTGCTGTGCGCCTGGAGCCGTGGGCTCTTTGGTTTCCGAGACGCTAACCCTAGGCGTAACCCTAACCCTAACCCTAGGCAGGAAAATCGGTTTAGGGCCAGGGCTGGTCCAGAGTAAAAAGCCGCTGCAGCAGACATGTTGTTGCAGTTTTGCACTCCCCTTGGGATGCCTTTGGCAGCTGCGGTGTGCATCGAGCCGTGGGCTCTTTGGTTTCCGAGACGTTAACCCTAGGCGTAACCCTAACCCTAACCCTAGGCAGGAAAATCGGTTTCGGGGCAGGGCTGGTCCAGAGTAAAAAGCCGTCAAGGCAGCCATGTTGTTGCAGTTTTGCACTCCCCTTGGGATGCCTTTGGCAGCTGCGGTGTGCATCGAGCAGTGGGCTCTTTGGTTTCTGAGACGCTAACCCTAGGCGTAACCCTAACCCTAACCCTAGGCAGGAAAATCGGTTTAGGGCCCGGGCTGGTCCAGAGTAATAAGCCGTCAAGGCAGCCATGTTGTTGCAGTTTTGCACTCCCCTTGGGATACCTTTGGCAGCTGCGGTGTGCATCGAGCCGTGGGCTCTTTGGTTTCCGAGACGCTAACCCTAGGCGTAACCCTAACCCTAACCCTAGGCAGGAAAATCGGTTTAGGGCCAGGGCTGGTCCAGAGTAAAAAGCCGTCAAGGCAGCCATGTTGTTGCAGTTTTGCACTCCCCTTGGGATGCCTTTGGCAGCTGCGGTGTGCATCGAGCCGTGGGCTCTTTGGTTTCCGAGACGCTAACCCTAGGCGTAACCCTAACCCTAACCCTAGGCAGGAAAATCGGTTTAGGGCCAGGGCTGGTCCAGAGTAAAAAGCCGTCAAGGCAGCCATGTTGTTGCAGTTTTGCACTCCCCTTGGGATGCCTTTGGCAGCTGCGGTGTGCATCGAGCCGTGGGCTCTTTGGTTTCCGAGACGCTAACCCTAGGCGTAACCCTAACCCTAACCCTAGGCAGGAAAATCGGTTTAGGGCCAGGGCTGGTCCAGAGTAAAAAGCCGCTGGAGCAGACATGTTGTTGCAGTTTTGCACTCCCCTTGGGATGCCTTTGGCAGCTGCGGTGTGCATCGAGCCGTGGGCTCTTTGGTTTCCGAGACGCTAACCCTAGGCGTAACCCTAACCCTAACCCTAGGCAGGAAAATCGGTTTAGGGCCAGGGCTGGTCCAGAGTAAAAAGCCACTGCAGCAGACATGTTGTTGCAGTTTTGCACTCCCCTTGGGATGCCTTTGGCAGCTGCGTTGTGCATCGAGCCGTGGGCTCTTTGGTTTCCGAGACGCTAACCCTAGGTGTAACCCTAACCCTAACCCTAGGCAGGAAAATCGGTTTAGGGCCAGGGCTGGTCCAGAGTAAAAAGCCGGTGCGGCAGCCATGTTGTTGCAGTTTTGCACTCCCCTTGGGATGCCTTTGGCAGCTGCGGTGTGCATCGAGCAGTGGGCTCTTTGGTTTCTGAGACGCTAACCCTAGGCGTAACCCTAACCCTAACCCTAGGCAGGAAAATCGGTTTAGGGCCAGGGCTGGTCCAGAGTAAAAAGCCGTCAAGGCAGCCATGTTGTTGCAGTTTTGCACTCCCCTTGGGATGCCTTTGGCAGCTGCGGTGTGCATCGCGCCGTGGGCTCTTTGGTTTCCGAGACGCTAACCCTAGGCGTAACCCTAACCCTAACCCTAGGCAGGAAAATCGGTTTAGGGCCAGGGCTGGTCCAGAGTAAAAAGCCACTGCAGCAGACATGTTGTTGCAGTTTTGCACTCCCCTTGGGATGCCTTTGGCAGCTGCGTTGTGCATCGAGCCGTGGGCTCTTTGGTTTCCGAGACGCTAACCCTAGGCGTAACCCTAACCCTAACCCTAGGCAGGAAAATCGGTTTAGGGCCAGGGCTGGTCCAGAGTAAAAAGCCGTCAAGGCAGCCATGTTGTTGCAGTTTTGCACTCCCCTTGGGATGCCTTTGGCAGCTGCGGTGTGCATCGAGCCGTGGGCTCTTTGGTTTCCGAGACGCTAACCCTAGGCGTAACCCTAACCCTAACCCTAGGCAGGAAAATCGGTTTCGGGGCAGGGCTGGTGCAGAGTAAAAAGCCGTCAAGGCAGCCATGTTGTTGCAGTTTTGCACTCCCCTTGGGATGCCTTTGGCAGCTGCGGTGTGCATCGAGCCGTGGGCTCTTTGGTTTCCGAGACGCTAACCCTAGGCGTAACCCTAACCCTAACCCTAGGATGGAAAATTGGTTCAGGGCCAGGGCTGGTCCCGAGTTAAAAGCCGCTCCGGACGACATGTTGTTGCAGTTTTGCACTCCCCTTGGGATGCCTTTGGCAGCTGCGGTGTGCATCGAGCCGTGGGCTCTTTGGTTTCTGAGATGCTAACCCTAGGCGTAACCCTAACCCTAACCCTAGGCAGGAAAATCGGTTTAGGGCCAGGGCTGGTCCAGAGTAATAAGCCGCTGCGGCAGACATGTTGTTGCAGTTTTGCACTCCCCTTGGGATGCCTTTGGCAGCTGCGGTGTGCATCGCGCCGTGGGCTCTTTGGTTTCCGAGACGCTAACCCTAGGCGTAACCCTAACCCTAACCCTAGGCGGGAAAATCAGTTTCGGGGCAGGTGTTATCCCGAATAAAAAGCAGCTGGGGCAGCCATGTTCTTGCAGTTTTGCACTCCCCTTGGGATGCCTTTGGCAGCTGCTGTGCGCCTGGAGCCGTGGGCTCTTTGGTTTCCGAGACGCTAACCCTAGGCGTAACCCTAACCCTAACCCTAGGCAGGAAAATCGGTTTAGGGCCAGGGCTGGTCCAGAGTAAAAAGCCGCTGCGGCAGACATGTTGTTGCAGTTTTGCACTCCCCTTGGGATGCCTTTGGCAGCTGCGTTGTGCATCGAGCCGTGGGCTCTTTGGTTTCCGAGACGCTAACCCTAGGCGTAACCCTAACCCTAACCCTAGGCAGGAAAATCGGTTTAGGGCCAGGGCTGGTCCAGAGTAAAAAGCCGTCAAGGCAGCCATGTTCTTGCAGTTTTGCACTCCCCTTGGGATGCCTTTGGCAGCTGCGGTGTGCATGGAGCCGTGGGCTCTTTGGTTTCCGAGACGCTAACCCTAGGCGTAACCCTAACCCTAACCCTAGGCAGGAAAATTGGTTTAGGGCCAGGGCTGGTCCAGAGTAAAAAGCCGCTGTAGCAGACATGTTGTTGCAGTTTTGCACTCCCCTTGGGATGCCTTTGGCAGCTGCGGTGTGCATCGAGCCGTGGGCTCTTTGGTTTCCGAGACGCTAACCCTAGGCGTAACCCTAACCCTAACCCTAGGCAGGAAAATCGGTTTAGGGCCAGGGCTGGTCCAGAGTAAAAAGCCGCTGGGGCAGCCATGTTGTTGCAGTTTTGCACTCCCCTTGGGATGCCTTTGGCAGCTGCGGTGTGAATCGAGCCGTGGGCTCCTTGGTTTCCGAGACGCTAACCCTAGGCGTAACCCTAACCCTAACCCTAGGCAGGAAAATCGGTTTCGGGGAAGGGCTGGTCCAGAGTAAAAAGCCGTCAAGGCAGCCATGTTGTTGCAGTTTTGCACTCCCCTTGGGATGCCTTTGGCAGCTGCGGTGTGCATCGAGCCGTGGGCTCTTTGGTTTCCGAGACGCTAACCCTAGGCGTAACCCTAACCCTAACCCTAGGCAGGAAAATCGGTTTAGGGCCAGGGCTGGTCCCGAGTAAAAAGCCGCTGGGGCAGCCATGTTGTTGCAGTTTTGCACTCCCCTTGGGATGCCTTTGGCAGCTGCGGTGTGCATTGCGCCGTGGGCTCTTTGGTTTCCGAGACGCTAACCCTAGGCATAACCCTAACCCTAACCCTAGGCAGGAAAATCAGTTTCGGGGCAGGCATGGTCCAGAGTAAAAAGCCGTCAAGGCAGCCATGTTGTTGCAGTTTTGCACTCCCCTTGGGATGCCTTTGGCAGCTGCGTTGTGCATCGAGCCGTGGGCTCTTTGGTTTCTGAGACGCTAACCCTAGGCGTAACCCTAACCCTAACCCTAGGTAGGAAAATCGGATTAGGGCCAGGGCTGGTCCAGAGTAATAAGCCGCTGCGGAAGACATGTTGTTGCAGTTTTGCACTCCCCTTGGGATGCCTTTGGCAGCTGCGGTGTGCATCGAGCCGTGGGCTCCTTGGTTTCCGAGACGCTAACCCTAGGCGTAACCCTAACCCTAACCCTAGGCAGGAAAATCGGTTTCGGGGCAGGGCTGGTCCAGAGTAAAAAGCCGTCAAGGCAGCCATGTTGTTGCAGTTTTGCACTCCCCTTGGGATGCCTTTGGCAGCTGCGGTGTGCATCGAGCAGTGGGCTCTTTGGTTTCTGAGACGCTAACCCTAGGCGTAACCCTAACCCTAACCCTAGGCAGGAAAATCGGTTTAGGGCCCGGGCTGGTCCAGAGTAATAAGCCGTCAAGGCAGCCATGTTGTTTCAGTTTTGCACTCCCCTTGGGATACCTTTGGCAGCTGCGGTGTGCATCGAGCCGTGGGCTCTTTGGTTTCCGAGACGCTAACCCTAGGCGTAACCCTAACCCTAACCCTAGGCAGGAAAATCGGTTTAGGGCCAGGGCTGGTCCAGAGTAAAAAGCCGTCAAGGCAGCCATGTTGTTGCAGTTTTGCACTCCCCTTGGGATGCCTTTGGCAGCTGCGGTGTGCATCGAGCCGTGGGCTCTTTGGTTTCCGAGACGCTAACCCTAGGCGTAACCCTAACCCTAACCCTAGGCAGGAAAATCGGTTTAGGGCCAGGGCTGGTCCAGAGTAAAAAGCCGCTGGAGCAGACATGTTGTTGCAGTTTTGCACTCCCCTTGGGATGCCTTTGGCAGCTGCGGTGTGCCTGGAGCCGTGGGCTCTTTGGTTTCCGAGACGCTAACCCTAGGCGTAACCCTAACCCTAACCCTAGGCAGGAAAATCGGTTTAGGGCCAGGGCTGGTCCAGAGTAAAAAGCCGCTGGGGCAGCCATGTTGTTGCAGTTTTGCACTCCCCTTGGGATGCCTTTGGCAGCTGCGGTGTGAATCGAGCCGTGGGCTCCTTGGTTTCCGAGACGCTAACCCTAGGCGTAACCCTAACCCTAACCCTAGGCAGGAAAATCGGTTTCGGGGCAGGGCTGGTCCAGAGTAAAAAGCCGTCAAGGCAGCCATGTTGTTGCAGTTTTGCACTCCCCTTGGGATGCCTTTGGCAGCTGCGGTGTGCATCGAGCCGTGGGCTCTTTGGTTTCCGAGACGCTAACCCTAGGCGTAACCCTAACCCTAACCCTAGGCAGGAAAATCGGTTTAGGGCCAGGGCTGGTCCCGAGTAAAAAGCCGCTGGGGCAGCTATGTTGTTGCAGTTTTGCACTCCCCTTGGGATGCCTTTGGCAGCTGCGGTGTGCATGGAGCCGTGGGCTCTTTGGTTTCCGAGACGCTAACCCTAGGCATAACCCTAACCCTAACCCTAGGCAGGAAAATCAGTTTCGGGGCAGGTGTTGTCCCGAATAAAAAGCCGGTGGGCCAGCCATGTTGTTGCAGTTTTGCACTCCCCTTGGGATGCCTTTGGCAGCTGCGGTGTGCATCGAGCTGTGGGCTCTTTGGTTTCCGAGACGCTAACCCTAGGCGTAACCCTAACCCTAACCCTAGGCAGGAAAATCGGTTTAGGGCCAGGGCTGGTCCAGAGTAAAAAGCCGTCAAGGCAGCCATGTTGTTGCAGTTTTGCACTCCCCTTGGGATGCCTTTGGCAGCTGCGTTCTGCATCGAGCCGTGGGCTCTTTGGTTTCTGAGACGCTAACCCTAGGCGTAACCCTAACCCTAACCCTAGGCAGGAAAATCGGTTTCGGGCCAGGGCTGGTCCAGAGTAAAAAGCCGGTGCGGCAGCCATGTTGTTGCAGTTTTGCACTCCCCTTGGGATGCCTTTGGCAGCTGCGGTGTGCATCGAGCAGTGGGCTCTTTGGTTTCTGAGACGCTAACCCTAGGCGTAACCCTAACCCTAACCCTAGGCAGGAAAATCGGATTAGGGCCAGGGCTGGTCCCGAGTTAAAAGCCGCTGCGGACGACATGTTGTTGCAGTTTTGCACTCCCCTTGGGATGCCTTTGGCAGCTGCGGTGTGCATCAAGCCGTGGGCTCTTTGGTTTCTGAGACGCTAACCCTAGGCGTAACCCTAACCCTAACCCTAGGCAGGAAAATCGGTTTAGGGCCAGGGCTGGTCCAGAGTAATAAGCCGCTGCGGAAGACATGTTGTTGCAGTTTTGCACTCCCCTTGGGATGCCTTTGGCAGCTGCGGTGTGCATCGAGCCGTGGGCTCCTTGGTTTCCGAGACGCTAACCCTAGGCGTAACCCTAACCCTAACCCTAGGCAGGAAAATCGGTTTAGGGCCAGGGCTGGTCCAGAGTAAAAAGCCCTCAAGGCAGCCATGTTGTTGCAGTTTTGCACTCCCCTTGGGATGCCTTTGGCAGGTGCTGTGCGCCTGGAGCCGTGGGCTCTTTGGTTTCCGAGACGCTAACCCTAGGCGTAACCCTAACCCTAACCCTAGGCAGGAAAATCGGTTTAGGGCCAGGGCTGGTCCAGAGTAAAAAGCCGCTGCAGCAGACATGTTGTTGCAGTTTTGCACTCCCCTTGGGATGCCTTTGGCAGCTGCGGTGTGCATCGAGCCGTGGGCTCTTTGGTTTCCGAGACGTTAACCCTAGGCGTAACCCTAACCCTAACCCTAGGCAGGAAAATCGGTTTCGGGGCAGGGCTGGTCCAGAGTAAAAAGCCGTCAAGGCAGCCATGTTGTTGCAGTTTTGCACTCCCCTTGGGATGCCTTTGGCAGCTGCGGTGTGCATCGAGCAGTGGGCTCTTTGGTTTCTGAGACGCTAACCCTAGGCGTAACCCTAACCCTAACCCTAGGCAGGAAAATCGGTTTAGGGCCCGGGCTGGTCCAGAGTAATAAGCCGTCAAGGCAGCCATGTTGTTGCAGTTTTGCACTCCCCTTGGGATACCTTTGGCAGCTGCGGTGTGCATCGAGCCGTGGGCTCTTTGGTTTCCGAGACGCTAACCCTAGGCGTAACCCTAACCCTAACCCTAGGCAGGAAAATCGGTTTAGGGCCAGGGCTGGTCCAGAGTAAAAAGCCGTCAAGGCAGCCATGTTGTTGCAGTTTTGCACTCCCCTTGGGATGCCTTTGGCAGCTGCGGTGTGCATCGAGCCGTGGGCTCTTTGGTTTCCGAGACGCTAACCCTAGGCGTAACCCTAACCCTAACCCTAGGCAGGAAAATTGGTTTAGGGCCAGGGCTGGTCCAGAGTAAAAAGCCGCTGGAGCAGACATGTTGTTGCAGTTTTGCACTCCCCTTGGGATGCCTTTGGCAGCTGCGGTGTGCATCGAGCCGTGGGCTCTTTGGTTTCCGAGACGGTAACCCTAGGCGTAACCCTAACCCTAACCCTATGATTGAAAATTGGTTTAGGGCCAGGGCTGGTGCCGAGTTAAAAGCCGGTGCGGATGACATGTTGTTGCAGTTTTGCACTCCCCTTGGGATGCCTTTGGCAGCTGCGGTGTGAATCGAGCCGTGGGCTCCTTGGTTTCCGAGACGCTAACCCTAGGCGTAACCCTAACCCTAACCCTAGGCAGGAAAATCGGTTTAGGGCCAGGGCTGGTCCCGAGTAAAAAGCCGCTGGGGCAGCTATGTTGTTGCAGTTTTGCACTCCCCTTGGGATGCCTTTGGCAGCTGCGGTGTGCATGGAGCCGTGGGCTCTTTGGTTTCCGAGACGCTAACCCTAGGCATAACCCTAACCCTAACCCTAGGCAGGAAAATCAGTTTCGGGGCAGGTGTTGTCCCGAATAAAAAGCCGGTGGGCCAGCCATGTTGTTGCAGTTTTGCACTCCCCTTGGGATGCCTTTGGCAGCTGCGGTGTGCATCGAGCTGTGGGCTCTTTGGTTTCCGAGACGCTAACCCTAGGCGTAACCCTAACCCTAACCCTAGGCAGGAAAATCGGTTTAGGGCCAGGGCTGGTCCAGAGTAAAAAGCCGTCAAGGCAGCCATGTTGTTGCAGTTTTGCACTCCCCTTGGGATGCCTTTGGCAGCTGCGTTCTGCATCGAGCCGTGGGCTCTTTGGTTTCTGAGACGCTAACCCTAGGCGTAACCCTAACCCTAACCCTAGGCAGGAAAATCGGTTTCGGGCCAGGGCTGGTCCAGAGTAAAAAGCCGGTGCGGCAGCCATGTTGTTGCAGTTTTGCACTCCCCTTGGGATGCCTTTGGCAGCTGCGGTGTGCATCGAGCAGTGGGCTCTTTGGTTTCTGAGACGCTAACCCTAGGCGTAACCCTAACCCTAACCCTAGGCAGGAAAATCGGATTAGGGCCAGGGCTGGTCCCGAGTTAAAAGCCGCTGCGGACGACATGTTGTTGCAGTTTTGCACTCCCCTTGGGATGCCTTTGGCAGCTGCGGTGTGCATCGCGCCGTGGGCTCTTTGGTTTCTGAGACGCTAACCCTAGGCGTAACCCTAACCCTAACCCTAGGCAGGAAAATCGGTTTAGGGCCAGGGCTGGTCCAGAGTAATAAGCCGCTGCGGAAGACATGTTGTTGCAGTTTTGCACTCCCCTTGGGATGCCTTTGGCAGCTGCGGTGTGCATCGAGCCGTGGGCTCCTTGGTTTCCGAGACGCTAACCCTAGGCGTAACCCTAACCCTAACCCTAGGCAGGAAAATCGGTTTAGGGCCAGGGCTGGTCCAGAGTAAAAAGCCCTCAAGGCAGCCATGTTGTTGCAGTTTTGCACTCCCCTTGGGATGCCTTTGGCAGGTGCTGTGCGCCTGGAGCCGTGGGCTCTTTGGTTTCCGAGACGCTAACCCTAGGCGTAACCCTAACCCTAACCCTAGGCAGGAAAATCGGTTTAGGGCCAGGGCTGGTCCAGAGTAAAAAGCCGCTGCAGCAGACATGTTGTTGCAGTTTTGCACTCCCCTTGAGATGCCTTTGGCAGCTGCGGTGTGCATCGAGCCGTGGGCTCTTTGGTTTCCGAGACGTTAACCCTAGGCGTAACCCTAACCCTAACCCTAGGCAGGAAAATCGGTTTAGGGCCAGGGCTGGTCCAGAGTAAAAAGCCGTCAAGGCAGCCATGTTGTTTCAGTTTTGCACTCCCCTTGGGATGCCTTTGGCAGCTGCGGTGAGCATCGAGCAGTGGGCCCTTTGGTTTCTGAGACGCTAACCCTAGGCGTAACCCTAACCCTAACCCTAGGCAGGAAAATCGGTTTAGCGCCAGGGCTGGTCCAGAGTAATAAGCCATCAAGGCAGCCATGTTGTTGCAGTTTTGCACTCCCCTTGGGATGCCTTTGGCAGCTGCGGTGTGCATCGAGCCGTGGGCTCTTTGGTTTCCGAGACGCTAACCCTAGGCGTAACCCTAACCCTAACCCTAGGCAGGAAAATCGGTTTAGGGCCAGGGCTGGTCCAGTGTAATAAGCTGCTGCGGCAGACATGTTGTTGCAGTTTTGCACTCCCCTTGGGATGCCTTTGGCAGCTGCGGTGTGCATCGAGCCGTGGGCTCTTTGGTTTCCGAGACGCTAACCCTAGGCGTAACCCTAACCCTAACCCTAGGCAGAAAAATCGGTTTAGTGCCAGGGCTGGTCCCGAGTAAAAAGCCGCTGGGGCAGCAATGTTGTTGCAGTTTTGCACTCCCCTTGGGATGCCTTTGGCAGCTGCGGTGTGCATTGCGCCGTGGGCTCTTTGGTTTCCGAGACGCTAACCCTAGGCATAACCCTAACCCTAACCCTAGGCAGGAAAATCATTTTCGGGTCAGGTGTTTTCCCGAATAAAAAGCCGCTGGGCCAGCCATGTTGTTGCTGTTTTGCACTCCCCTTGGGATGCCTTTGGCAGCTGCGGTGTGCATGGAGCCGTGGGCTCTTTGGTTTCCGAGACGCTAACCCTAGGCGTAACCCTAACCCTAACCCTAGGCAGGAAAATCGGTTTAGGGCCAGGGCTGGTCCAGAGTAAAAAGCCGGTGCAGCAGCCATGTTGTTGCAGTTTTGCACTCCCCTTGGGATGCCTTTGGCAGCTGCGTTGTGCATCGAGCAGTGGGCTCTTTGTTTTCTGAGACGCTAACCCTAGGCGTAACCCTAACCCTAACCCTAGGCAGGAAAATCGGTTTAGGGCCAGGGCTGGTCCAGAGTAAAAAGCCGTCAAGGCAGCCATGTTGTTGCAGTTTTGCACTCCCCTTGGGATGCCTTTGGCAGCTGCGGTGTGCATCGAGCAGTGGGCTCTTTGGTTTCTGAGACACTAACCCTAGGCGTAATACTAACCCTAACCCTAGGCAGGAAAATCGGTTTAGGGCCAGGGCTGGTCCAGAGTAAAAAGCCGTCAAGGCAGCCATGTTGTTGCAGTTTTGCACTCCCCTTGGGATGCCTTTGGCAGCTGCGGTGTGCATCGAGCCGTGGGCTCTTTGGTTTCCGAGACGCTAACCCTAGGCGTAACCCTAACCCTAACCCTAGGCAGGAAAATCGGTTTAGGGCCAGGGCTGGTCCAGAGTAAAAAGCCATCAAGGCAGCCATGTTGTTGCAGTTTTGCACTCCCCTTGGGATGCCTTTGGCAGGTGCTGTGCGCCTGGAGCTGTGGGCTCTTTGGTTTCCGAGACGCTAACCCTAGGTGTAACCCTAACCCTAACCCTAGGCAGGAAAATCGGTTTAGGGCCAGGGCTGGTCCCGAGTTAAAAGCCGCTGCGGACGATATGTTGTTGCAATTTTGCACTTCCCTTGGGATGCCTTTGGCAGCTGCGGTGTGCATCGAGCCGTGGGCTCTTTGGTTTCTGAGACGCTAACCCTAGGCGTAACCCTAACCCTAACCCTAGGCAGGAAAATCGGTTTAGGGCCAGGGCTGGTCCAGAGTAAAAAGCCGCTGCAGCAGACTTATTGTTGCAGTTTTGCACTCCCCTTGGGATGCCTTTGGCAGCTGCGGTGTGCATCGAGCCGTGGGCCCTTAGGTTTCTGAGACGCTAACCCTAGGCGTAACCCTAACCCTAACCCTAGGCAGGAAAATCGGTTTAGGGCCAGGGCTGGTCCAGAGTAAAAAGCCGTCAAGGCAGCTATGTTGTTGCAGTTTTGCAATCCCCTTGGGATGCCTTTGGCAGCTGCGTTGTGCATCGAGCCGTGGGCTCTTTGGTTTCTGAGACGCTAACCCTAGGCGTAACCCTAACCCTAACCCTAGGCAGGAAAATCGGTTTAGGGCCAGGGCTGGTCCAGAGTAAAAAGCCGTCAAGGCAGCCATGTTGTTGCAGTTTTGCACTCCCCTTGGGATGCCTTTGGCAGCTGCGGTGTGCATCGAGCCGTGGGCTCTTTGGTTTCCGAGACGCTAACCCTAGGCGTAACCCTAACCCTAACCCTAGGAAGGAAAATCGGTTTAGGGCCAGGGCTGGTCCAGAGTAAAAAGCCGCTGGGGCAGCCATGTTGTTGCAGTTTTGCATTCCCCTTGGGATGCCTTTGGAAGCTGCGGTGTGCATCGAGCCGTGGGCTCTTTGGTTTCCGAGACGCTAACCCTAGGCGTAACCCTAACCCTAACCCTAGGCAGGAAAATCGGCTTAGGGCCAGGGCTGGTCCAGAGTAAAAAGCCGCTGCGGCAGCCATGTTGTTGCAGTTTTGCACTCCCCTTGGGATGCCTTTGGCAGCTGCGGTGTGCATCGAGCCGTGGGCTCTTTGGTTTCCGAGACGCTAACCCTAGGCGTAACCCTAACCCTAACCCTAGGCAGGAAAATCGGTTTAGGGCCAGGGCTGGTCCAGAGTAAAAAGCCGTCAAGGCAGCCATGTTGTTGCAGTTTTGCACTCCCCTTGGGATGCCTTTGGCAGCTGCGGTGTGCATCGAGCAGTGGGCTCTTTGGTTTCTGAGACGCTAACCCTAGGCGTAACCCTAACCCTAACCCTAGGCAGGAAAATCGGTTTAGGGCCAGGGCTGGTCCCGAGTTAAAAGCCGTCAAGGCAGCCATGTTGTTGCAGTTTTGCACTCCCCTTGGGATGCCTTTGGCAGCTGCGGTGTGCATCGAGCCGTGGGCTCTTTGGTTTCCGAGACGCTAACCAAGGCGTAACCCTAACCCTAACCCTAGGCAGGAAAATCAGTTTAGGGCCCGGGCTGGTCCAGAGTAAAAAGCCACTGGGGCAGCAATGTTGTTGCAGTTTTGCACTCCCCTTGGGATGCCTTTGGCAGCTGCGGTGTGCATTGCGCCGTGGGCTCTTTGGTTTCCGAGACGCTAACCCTAGGCATAACCCTAACCCTAACCCTAGGCAGGAATATCAGTTTCGGGGCAGGTGTTATCCCGAATAAAAAGCCGCTCGGCCAGCCATGTTGTTGCAGTTTTGCACTCCCCTTGTGATGCCTTTGGCAGCTGCTGTGCGCCTGGAGCCGTGGGCTCTTTGGTTTCCGAGACGCTAACCCTAGGCGTAACCCTAACCCTAACCCTAGGCAGGAAAATCGGTTTAGGGCCAGGGCTGGTCCCGAATAAAAAGCCGCTGGGGCAGCCATGTTGTTGCAGTTTTGCACTCCCCTTGGGATGCCTTTGGCAGGTGCGGTGTGCATCGAGCCGTGGGTTCTTTGTTTTCCCAGACGCTAACCCTAGGCGTAACCCTAACCCTAACCCTAGGCAGGAAAATCGGTTTAGGGCCAGGGCTGGTCCAGAGTAAAAAGCCGGTGCGGAAGCCATGTTGTTGCAGTTTTGCACTCCCCTTGGGATGCCTTTGGCAGCTGCGGTGTGCATCGAGCAGTGGGCTCTTTGGTTTCTGAGACGCTAACCCTAGGCGTAACCCTAACCCTAACCCTAGGCAGGAAAATCGGTTTAGGGCCAGGGCTGGTCCAGAGTAAAAAGCCGTCAAGGCAGCCATGTTGTTGCAGTTTTGCACTCCCCTTGGGATGCCTTTGGCAGCTGCGGTGTGCATCGAGCAGTGGGCCCTTTGGTTTCTTAGACGCTAACCCTAGTCATAACCCTAACCCTAACCCTAGGCAGGAAAATCGGTTTAGGGCCAGGGCTGGTCCAGAGTAAAAAGCCGCTGGGGCAGCCATGTTGTTGCAGTTTTGCACTCCCCTTGGGATGCCTTTGGCAGCTGCGGTGTGCATGGAGCCGTGGGCTCTTTGGTTTCCGAGACGCTAACCCTAGGCGTAACCCTAACCCTAACCCTAGGCAGGAAAATCGGTTTAGGGCCAGGGCTGGTCCAGAGTAAAAAGCCGGTGCGGCAGCCATGTTGTTGCAGTTTTGCACTCCCCTTGGGATGCCTTTGGAAGGTGCTGTGCGCCTGGAGCCGTGGGCTCTTTGGTTTCCGAGACGCTAACCCTAGGCGTAACCCTAACCCTAACCCTAGGCAGGAAAATCGGTTTAGGGCCAGGGCTGGTCCAGAGTAAAAAGCCGCTGGGGCAGCCATGTTGTTGCAGTTTTGCACTCCCCTTGGGATGCCTTTGGCAGCTGCGGTGTGCATCGAGCCGTGGGCTCTTTGGTTTCCGAGACGTTAACCCTAGGCGTAACCCTAACCCTAACCCTAGGCAGGAAAATCGGTTTAGGGCCAGGGCTGGTCCAGAGTAAAAAGCCGTCAAGGCAGCCATGTTGTTGCAGTTTTGCACTCCCCTTGGGATGCCTTTGGCAGCTGCGGTGAGCATCGAGCCGTGGGCTCTTTGTTTTCTGAGACGCTAACCCTAGGCGTAACCCTAACCCTAACCCTAGGCAGGAAAATCGGTTTAGGACCAGGGCTGGTCCAGAGGAAAAAGCCGTCAAGGCAGCCATGTTGTTGCAGTTTTGCACTCCCCTTGGGATGCCTTTGGCAGCTGCGGTGTGCATCGAGCCGTGGGCTCTTTGGTTTCCGAGACGCTAACCCTAGGCGTAACCCTAACCCTAACCCTAGGCAGGAAAATCGGTTTCGGGCCAGGGCTGGTCCAGAGTAAAAAGCCGGTGCGGCAGCCATGTTGTTGCAGTTTTGCACTCCCCTTGGGATGCCTTTGGCAGCTGCGGTGTGCATCGAGCCGTGGGCTCTTTGGTTTCCGAGACGCTAACCCTAGGCGTAACCCTAACCCTCACCCTAGGCAGGAAAATTGGTTTAGGGCCAGGGCTGGTCCAGAGTAAAAAGCCGGTTCGGCAGCCATGTTGTTGCAGTTTTGCACTCCCCTTGGGATGCCTTTGGCAGCTGCGGTGTGCATCGAGCAGTGGGCTCATTGGTTTCTGAGACGCTAACCCTAGGCGTAACCCTAACCCTAACCCTAGGATGGAAAATTGGTTCAGGGCCAGGGCTGGTCCCGAGTTAAAAGCCGCTGCGGACGACATGTTGTTGCAGTTTTGCACTCCCCTTGGGATCCCTTTGGCAGCTGCGGTGTGCATCGAGCCGTGGGCTCTTTGGTTTCTGAGACGCTAACCCTAGGCGTAACCCTAACCCTAACCCTAGGCAGGAAAATTGGTTCAGGGCCAGGGCTGGTCCAGAGTAAAAAGCCGCTGGGGCAGCCATGTTGTTGCAGTTTTGCACTCCCCTTGGGATGCCTTTGGCAGCTGCGGTGTGCATGGAGAAGTGGGCTCTTTGGTTTCCGAGACGCTAACCCTAGGCGTAACCCTAACCCTAACCCTAGGCAGGAAAATCGCTTTAGGGCCCGGGCTGGTCCAGAGTAATAAGCCGTCAAGGCAGCCATGTTGTTGCAGTTTTGCACTCCCCTTGGGATGCCTTTGGCAGCTGCGTTGTGCATCGAGCCGTGGGCTCTTTGGTTTCCGAGACGCTAACCCTAGGCGTAACCCTAACCCTAACCCTAGGCAGGAAAATCGGTTTAGGGCCAGGGCTGGTCCAGAGTAAAAAGCCGTCAAGGCAGCCATGTTGTTCTAGTTTTGCACTCCCCTTGGGATGCCTTTGGCAGCTGCGGTGTGCATCGAGCCGTGGGCTCTTTGGTTTCCGAGACGCTAACCCTAGGCGTAACCCTAACCCTAACCCTAGGCAGGAAAATCGGTTTAGGGCCAGGGCTGGTCCAGAGTAAAAAGCCTTTGCGGCAGCCATGTTGTTGCAGTTTTGCACTCCCTTTGGGATGCCTTTGGCAGCTGCGGTGTGCATCGAGCCGTGGGCTCTTTGGTTTCCGAGACGCTAACCCTAGGCGTAACCCTAACCCTAACCCTAGGCAGGAAAATTGGTTTAGGGCCAGGGCTGGTCCAGAGTAAAAAGCCGGTGCGGCAGCCATGTTGTTGCAGTTTTGCACTCCCCTTGGGATGCCTTTGGCAGCTGCGGTGTGCATCGAGCCGTGGGCTCTTTGGTTTCCGAGACGCTAACCCTAGGCGTAACCCTAACCCTATCCCTAGGATGGAAAATTGGTTCAGGGCCAGGGCTGGTCCCGAGTTAAAAGCCGCTGCGGACGACATGTTGTTGCAGTTTTGCACTCCCCTTGGGATGCCTTTGGCAGCTGCGGTGTGCATCGAGCCGTGGGCTCTTTGGTTTCTGAGACGCTAAGCCTAGGCGTAACCCTAACCCTAACCCTAGGCAGGAAAATCGGTTTAGGGCCAGGGCTGGTCCAGAGTAAAAAGCCGCTGGGGCAGCCATGTTGTTGCAGTTTTGCACTCCCCTTGGGATGCCTTTGGCAGCTGCGGTGTGCATGGAGCCGTGGGCTCTTTGGTTTCCGAGACGCTAACCCTAGGCGTAACCCTAACCCTAACCCTAACCCTAGGCAGGAAAATCGGTTTAGGGCCAGGGCTGGTCCAGAGTAAAAAGCCGGTGCGGACGACATGTTGTTGCAGTTTTGCACTCCCCTTGGGATGCCTTTGGCAGCTGCGGTGTGCATCGAGCCGTGGGCTCTTTGGTTTCTGAGACGCTAACCCTAGGCGTAACCCTAACCCTAACCCTAGGCAGGAAAATCGGTTTAGGGCCAGGGCTGGTCCCGAGTTAAAAGCCGTCAAGACAGCCATGTTGTTGCAGTTTTGCACTCCCCTTGGGATGCCTTTGGCAGCTGCGGTGTGCATTGCGCCGTGGGCTCTTTGGTTTCCGAGACGCTAACCCTAGGCGTAACCCTAACCCTAACCCTAGGCGGGAAAATCAGTTTCGGGGCAGGTGTTATCCCGAATAAAAAGCAGCTGGGGCAGCCATGTTGTTGCAGTTTTGCACTCCCCTTGGGATGCCTTTGGCAGCTGCGGTGTGCATCGAGCCATGGGCTCTTTGGTTTCCGAGACGCTAACCCTAGGCGTAACCCTAACCTTAACCCTAGGCAGAAAAATCGGTTTAGTGCCAGGGCTGGTCCCGAGTAAAAAGCCGCTGGGGCAGCAATGTTGTTGCAGTTTTGCACTCCCCTTGGGATGCCTTTGGCAGCTGCGGTGTGCATTGCGCCGTGGGCTCTTTGGTTTCCGAGACGCTAACCCTAGGCATAACCCTAACCCTAACCCTAGGCAGGAAAATCATTTTCGGGTCAGGTGTTTTCCCGAATAAAAAGCCGCTGGGCCAGCCATGTTGTTGCTGTTTTGCACTCCCCTTGGGATGCCTTTGGCAGCTGCGGTGTGCATGGAGCCGTGGGCTCTTTGGTTTCCGAGACGCTAACCCTAGGCGTAACCCTAACCCTAACCCTAGGCAGGAAAATCGGTTTAGGGCCAGGGCTGGTCCAGAGTAAAAAGCCGGTGCAGCAGCCATGTTGTTGCAGTTTTGCACTCCCCTTGGGATGCCTTTGGCAGCTGCGTTGTGCATCGAGCAGTGGGCTCTTTGTTTTCTGAGACGCTAACCCTAGGCGTAACCCTAACCCTAACCCTAGGCAGGAAAATCGGTTTAGGGCCAGGGCTGGTCCAGAGTAAAAAGCCGTCAAGGCAGCCATGTTGTTGCAGTTTTGCACTCCCCTTGGGATGCCTTTGGCAGCTGCGGTGTGCATCGAGCAGTGGGCTCTTTGGTTTCTGAGACACTAACCCTAGGCGTAATACTAACCCTAACCCTAGGCAGGAAAATCGGTTTAGGGCCAGGGCTGGTCCAGAGTAAAAAGCCGTCAAGGCAGCCATGTTGTTGCAGTTTTGCACTCCCCTTGGGATGCCTTTGGCAGCTGCGGTGTGCATCGAGCCGTGGGCTCTTTGGTTTCCGAGACGCTAACCCTAGGCGTAACCCTAACCCTAACCCTAGGCAGGAAAATCGGTTTAGGGCCAGGGCTGGTCCAGAGTAAAAAGCCATCAAGGCAGCCATGTTGTTGCAGTTTTGCACTCCCCTTGGGATGCCTTTGGCAGGTGCTGTGCGCCTGGAGCTGTGGGCTCTTTGGTTTCCGAGACGCTAACCCTAGGTGTAACCCTAACCCTAACCCTAGGCAGGAAAATCGGTTTAGGGCCAGGGCTGGTCCCGAGTTAAAAGCCGCTGCGGACGATATGTTGTTGCAATTTTGCACTTCCCTTGGGATGCCTTTGGCAGCTGCGGTGTGCATCGAGCCGTGGGCTCTTTGGTTTCTGAGACGCTAACCCTAGGCGTAACCCTAACCCTAACCCTAGGCAGGAAAATCGGTTTAGGGCCAGGGCTGGTCCAGAGTAAAAAGCCGTCAAGGCAGCTATGTTGTTGCAGTTTTGCAATCCCCTTGGGATGCCTTTGGCAGCTGCGTTGTGCATCGAGCCGTGGGCTCTTTGGTTTCTGAGACGCTAACCCTAGGCGTAACCCTAACCCTAACCCTAGGCAGGAAAATCGGTTTAGGGCCAGGGCTGGTCCAGAGTAAAAAGCCGCTGCAGGAGCCATGTTGTTGCAGTTTTGCACTCCCCTTGGGATGCCTTTGGCAGCTGCGGTGTGCATCGAGCCGTGGGCTCTTTGGTTTCCGAGACGCTAACCCTAGGCGTAACCCTAACCCTAACCCTAGGCAGGAAAATCGGTTTAGGGCCAGGGCTGGTCCAGAGTAAAAAGCCGCTGGGGCAGCCATGTTGTTGCAGTTTTGCATTCCCCTTGGGATGCCTTTGGAAGCTGCGGTGTGCATCGAGCCGTGGGCTCTTTGGTTTCCGAGACGCTAACCCTAGGCGTAACCCTAACCCTAACCCTAGGCAGGAAAATCGGCTTAGGGCCAGGGCTGGTCCAGAGTAAAAAGCCGCTGCGGCAGCCATGTTGTTGCAGTTTTGCACTCCCCTTGGGATGCCTTTGGCAGCTGCGGTGTGCATTGAGCCGTGGGCTCTTTGGTTTCCGAGACGCTAACCCTAGGCGTAACCCTAACCCTAACCCTAGGCAGGAAAATCGGTTTAGGGCCAGGGCTGGTCCAGAGTAAAAAGCCGTCAAGGCAGCCATGTTGTTGCAGTTTTGCACTCCCCTTGGGATGCCTTTGGCAGCTGCGGTGTGCATCGAGCAGTGGGCTCTTTGGTTTCTGAGACGCTAACCCTAGGCGTAACCCTAACCCTAACCCTAGGCAGGAAAATCGGTTTAGGGCCAGGGCTGGTCCCGAGTTAAAAGCCGTCAAGGCAGCCATGTTGTTGCAGTTTTGCACTCCCCTTGGGATGCCTTTGGCAGCTGCGGTGTGCATCGAGCCGTGGGCTCTTTGGTTTCCGAGACGCTAACCAAGGCGTAACCCTAACCCTAACCCTAGGCAGGAAAATCGGTTTAGGGCCAGGGCTGGTCCAGAGTAAAAAGCCACTGGGGCAGCAATGTTGTTGCAGTTTTGCACTCCCCTTGGGATGCCTTTGGCAGCTGCGGTGTGCATTGCGCCGTGGGCTCTTTGGTTTCCGAGACGCTAACCCTAGGCATAACCCTAACCCTAACCCTAGGCAGGAATATCAGTTTCGGGGCAGGTGTTATCCCGAATAAAAAGCCGCTGGGCCAGCCATGTTGTTGCAGTTTTGCACTCCCCTTGTGATGCCTTTGGCAGCTGCTGTGCGCCTGGAGCCGTGGGCTCTTTGGTTTCCGAGACGCTAACCCTAGGCGTAACCCTAACCCTAACCCTAGGCAGGAAAATCGGTTTAGGGCCAGGGCTGGTCCCGAATAAAAAGCCGCTGGGGCAGCCATGTTGTTGCAGTTTTGCACTCCCCTTGGGATGCCTTTGGCAGGTGCGGTGTGCATCGAGCCGTGGGTTCTTTGTTTTCCCAGACGCTAACCCTAGGCGTAACCCTAACCCTAACCCTAGGCAGGAAAATCGGTTTAGGGCCAGGGCTGGTCCAGAGTAAAAAGCCGGTGCGGAAGCCATGTTGTTGCAGTTTTGCACTCCCCTTGGGATGCCTTTGGCAGCTGCGGTGTGCATCGAGCAGTGGGCTCTTTGGTTTCTGAGACGCTAACCCTAGGCGTAACCCTAACCCTAACCCTAGGCAGGAAAATCGGTTTAGGGCCAGGGCTGGTCCAGAGTAAAAAGCCGTCAAGGCAGCCATGTTGTTGCAGTTTTGCACTCCCCTTGGGATGCCTTTGGCAGCTGCGGTGTGCATCGAGCAGTGGGCCCTTTTGTTTCTTAGACGCTAACCCTAGTCATAACCCTAACCCTAACCCTAGGCAGGAAAATCGGTTTAGGGCCAGGGCTGGTCCAGAGTAAAAAGCCGCTGGGGCAGCCATGTTGTTGCAGTTTTGCACTCCCCTTGGGATGCCTTTGGCAGCTGCGGTGTGCATGGAGCCGTGGGCTCTTTGGTTTCCGAGACGCTAACCCTAGGCGTAACCCTAACCCTAACCCTAGGCAGGAAAATCGGTTTAGGGTCAGGGCTGGTCCAGAGTAAAAAGCCGGTGCGGCAGCCATGTTGTTGCAGTTTTGCACTCCCCTTGGGATGCCTTTGGAAGGTGCTGTGCGCCTGGAGCCGTGGGCTCTTTGGTTTCCGAGACGCTAACCCTAGGCTTAACCCTAACCCTAACCCTAGGCAGGAAAATCGGTTTAGGGCCAGGGCTGGTCCAGAGTAAAAAGCTGCTGGGGCAGCCATGTTGTTGCAGTTTTGCACTCCCCTTGGGATGCCTTTGGCAGCTGCGGTGTGCATCGAGCCGTGGGCTCTTTGGTTTCCGAGACGTTAACCCTAGGCGTAACCCTAACCCTAACCCTAGGCAGGAAAATCGGTTTAGGGCCAGGGCTGGTCCAGAGTAAAAAGCCGTCAAGGCAGCCATGTTGTTGCAGTTTTGCACTCCCCTTGGGATGCCTTTGGCAGCTGCGGTGAGCATCGAGCCGTGGGCTCTTTGGTTTCTGAGACGCTAACCCTAGGCGTAACCCTAACCCTAACCCTAGGCAGGAAAATCGGTTTAGGACCAGGGCTGGTCCAGAGGAAAAAGCCGTCAAGGCAGCCATGTTGTTGCAGTTTTGCACTCCCCTTGGGATGCCTTTGGCAGCTGCGGTGTGCATCGAGCCGTGGGCTCTTTGGTTTCCGAGACGCTAACCCTAGGCGTAACCCTAACCCTAACCCTAGGCAGGAAAATCGGTTTCGGGCCAGGGCTGGTCCAGAGTAAAAAGCCGGTGCGGCAGCCATGTTGTTGCAGTTTTGCACTCCCCTTGGGATGCCTTTGGCAGCTGCGGTGTGCATCGAGCCGTGGGCTCTTTGGTTTCCGAGACGCTAACCCTAGGCGTAACCCTAACCCTCACCCTAGGCAGGAAAATTGGTTTAGGGCCAGGGCTGGTCCAGAGTAAAAAGCCGGTTCGGCAGCCATGTTGTTGCAGTTTTGCACTCCCCTTGGGATGCCTTTGGCAGCTGCGGTGTGCATCGAGCAGTGGGCTCTTTGGTTTCTGAGACGCTAACCCTAGGCGTAACCCTAACCCTAACCGTAGGATGGAAAATTGGTTCAGGGCCAGGGCTGGTCCCGAGTTAAAAGCCGCTGCGGACGACATGTTGTTGCAGTTTTGCACTCCCCTTGGGATCCCTTTGGCAGCTGCGGTGTGCATCGAGCCGTGGGCTCTTTGGTTTCTGAGACGCTAACCCTAGGCGTAACCCTAACCCTAACCCTAGGCAGGAAAATTGGTTCAGGGCCAGGGCTGGTCCAGAGTAAAAAGCCGCTGGGGCAGCCATGTTGTTGCAGTTTTGCACTCCCCTTGGGATGCCTTTGGCAGCTGCGGTGTGCATGGAGAAGTGGGCTCTTTGGTTTCCGAGACGCTAACCCTAGGCGTAACCCTAACCCTAACCCTAGGCAGGAAAATCGCTTTAGGGCCCGGGCTGGTCCAGAGTAATAAGCCGTCAAGGCAGCCATGTTGTTGCAGTTTTGCACTCCCCTTGGGATGCCTTTGGCAGCTGCGTTGTGCATCGAGCCGTGGGCTCTTTGGTTTCCGAGATGCTAACCCTAGGCGTAACCCTAACCCTAACCCTAGGCAGGAAAATCGGTTTAGGGCCAGGGCTGGTCCAGAGTAAAAAGCCGTCAAGGCAGCCATGTTGTTCTAGTTTTGCACTCCCCTTGGGATGCCTTTGGCAGCTGCGGTGTGCATCGAGCCGTGGGCTCTTTGGTTTCCGAGACGCTAACCCTAGGCGTAACCCTAACCCTAACCCTAGGCAGGAAAATCGGTTTAGGGCCAGGGCTGGTCCAGAGTAAAAAGCCTTTGCGGCAGCCATGTTGTTGCAGTTTTGCACTCCCTTTGGGATGCCTTTGGCAGCTGCGGTGTGCATCGAGCCGTGGGCTCTTTGGTTTCCGAGACGCTAACCCTAGGCGTAACCCTAACCCTAACCCTAGGCAGGAAAATTGGTTTAGGGCCAGGGCTGGTCCAGAGTAAAAAGCCGGTGCGGCAGCCATGTTGTTGCAGTTTTGCACTCCCCTTGGGATGCCTTTGGCAGCTGCGGTGTGCATCGAGCCGTGGGCTCTTTGGTTTCCGAGACGCTAACCCTAGGCGTAACCCTAACCCTATCCCTAGGATGGAAAATTGGTTCAGGGCCAGGGCTGGTCCCGAGTTAAAAGCCGCTGCGGACGACATGTTGTTGCAGTTTTGCACTCCCCTTGGGATGCCTTTGGCAGCTGCGGTGTGCATCGAGCCGTGGGCTCTTTGGTTTCTGAGACGCTAACCCTAGGCGTAACCCTAACCCTAACCCTAGGCAGGAAAATCGGTTTAGGGCCAGGGCTGGTCCAGAGTAAAAAGCCGTCAAGGCAGCCATGTTGTTGCAGTTTTGCACTCCCCTTGGGATGCCTTTGGCAGCTGCGGTGTGCATGGAGCCGTGGGCTCTTTGGTTTCCGAGACGCTAACCCTAGGCGTAACCCTAACCCTAACCCTAACCCTAGGCAGGAAAATCGGTTTAGGGCCAGGGCTGGTCCAGAGTAAAAAGCCGGTGCGGACGACATGTTGTTGCAGTTTTGCACTCCCCTTGGGATGCCTTTGGCAGCTGCGGTGTGCATCGAGCCGTGGGCTCTTTGGTTTCCGAGACGCTAACCCTAGGCGTAACCCTAACCCTAACCCTAGGCAGGAAAATCGGTTTAGGGCCAGGGCTGGTCCCGAGTTAAAAGCCGTCAAGACAGCCATGTTGTTGCAGTTTTGCACTCCCCTTGGGATGCCTTTGGCAGCTGCGGTGTGCATTGCGCCGTGGGCTCTTTGGTTTCCGAGACGCTAACCCTAGGCGTAACCCTAACCCTAACCCTAGGCGGGAAAATCAGTTTCGGGGCAGGTGTTATCCCGAATAAAAAGCAGCTGGGGCAGCCATGTTGTTGCAGTTTTGCACTCCCCTTGGGATGCCTTTTGCAGCTGCGGTAAGCATCGAGCCGTGGGCTCTTTGGTTTCCGAGACGCTAACCCTAGGCGTAACCCTAACCCTAACCCTAGGCAGGAAAATCGGTTTAGGGCCAGGGCTGGTCCAGAGTAAAAAGCCGGTGCGGCAGCCATGTTGTTGCAGTTTTGCACTCCCCTTGGGATGCCTTTGGCAGCTGCGGTGTGCATCGAGCAGTGGGCTCTTTGTTTTCTGAGACGCTAACCCTAGGCGTAACCCTAACCCTAACCCTAGGCAGGAAAATCGGTTTAGGGCCAGGGCTGGTCCAGAGTAAAAAGCCGTCAAGGCAGCCATGTTGTTGCAGTTTTGCACTCCCCTTGGGATGCCTTTGGCAGCTGCGGTGTGCATCGAGCAGTGGGCTATTTGGTTTCTGAGACGCTAACCCTAGGCGTAACCCTAACCCTAACCCTAGGCAGGAAAATCGGTTTAGGGCCAGGGCTGGTCCAGAGTAAAAAGCCGTCAAGGCAGCCATGTTGTTGCAGTTTTGCACTCCCCTTGGGATGCCTTTGGCAGCTGCGGTGTGCATGGAGCCGTGGGCTCTTTGGTTTCCGAGACGCTAACCAAGGCGTAACCCTAACCCTAACCCTAGGCAGGAAAATCGGTTTAGGGCCAGGGCTGGTCCCGAGTTAAAAGCCGTCAAGACAGCCATGTTGTTGCAGTTTTGCACTCCCCTTGGGATGCCTTTGGCAGCTGCTGTGCGCCTGGAGCCGTGGGCTCTTTGGTTTCCGAGACGCTAACCCTAGGCGTAACCCTAACCCTAACCCTAGGCAGGAAAATCGGTTTAGGGCCAGGGCTGGTCCCGAGTTAAAAGCCGCTGCGGACGATATGTTGTTGCAGTTTTGCACTCCCCTTGGGATGCCTTTGGCAGCTGCGGTGTGCATCGAGCCGTGGGCTCTTTGGTTTCCGAGACGCTAACCCTAGGCGTAACCCTAACCCTAACCCTAGGCAGGAAAATCGGTTTAGGGCCAGGGCTGGTCCAGAGTAAAAAGCCGCTGCGGCAAACATGCTGTTGCAGTTTTGCACTCCCCTTGGGATGCCTTTGACAGCTGCGGTGTGCATCGAGCCGTGGGCTCTTTGGTTTCCGACACGCTAGCCCTAGGCGTAACCCTAACCGTAACCCTAGGCAGGAAAATCGGTTTAGGGCCAGGGCTGGTCCCGAGTTAAAAGCCGTCAAGGCAGCCATGTTGTTGCAGTTTTGCACTCCCCTTGGGATGCCTTTGGCAGATGCGGTGTGCATCGAGCCGTGGGCTCTTTGGTTTCCGAGACGCTAACCCTAGGCGTAACCCTAACCCTAACCCTAGGCAGGAAAATCGGTTTAGGGCCAGGGCTGGTCCAGAGTAAAAAGCCGTCAAGGCAGCCATGTTGTTGCAGTTTTGCACTCCCCTTGGGATGCCTTTGGCAGCTGCGGTGCGCCTGGAGCCGTGGGCTCTTTGGTTTCCGAGACGCTAACCCTAGGCGTAACCCTAACCCTAACCCTAGGCAGGAAAATCGGTTTAGGGCCAGGGCTGGTCCAGAGTAAAAAGCCGTCAAGGCAGCCATGTTGTTGCAGTTTTGCACTCCCCTTGGGATGCCTTTGGCAGCTGCGGTGTGCATTGAGCCGTGTGCTCTTTGGTTTCCGAGACGCTAACCCTAGGCATAACCCTAACCCTAACCCTAGGCAGGAAAATCAGTTTCGGGGCAGGTGTTATCCCGAATAAAAAGCCGTCAAGGCAGCCATGTTGTTGCAGTTTTGCACTCCCCTTGGGATGCCTTTGGCAGCTGCGGTGTGCATCGAGCCGTGGGCTCTTTGGTTTTCGAGAAGCTAACCCTAGGCGTAACCCTAACCCTAACCCTAGGCAGGAAAATCGGTTTAGGGCCAGGGCTGGTCCAGAGTAAAAAGCCGTCAAGGCAGCCATGTTGTTGCAGTTTTGCACTCCCCTTGGGATGCCTTTGGCAGCTGCGGTGTGCATCGAGCCGTGGGCTCTTTGGTTTCCGAGACGCTAACCCTAGGCGTAACCCTAACCCTAACCCTAGGCAGGAAAATCGGTTTAGGGCCAGGGCTGGTCCCGAGTAAAAAGCCGTCAAGGCAGCCATGTTGTGGCAGATTTGCACTCCCCTTGGGATGCCTTTGGCAGCTGCGGTGTGCATCAGGCCGTGGGCTCATTGGTTTCCGAGACGCTAACCCTAGGCGTAACCCTAACCTTTACCCTAGGCAGGAAAATCAGTTTCGGGGCAGGTGTGATCCCGAATAAAAAGCCGCTGGGGCAGACATATTGTTTCAGTTTTGCACTCCCCTTGGGATGCCTTTGGCAGCTGCAGTGTGCATTGAGCCGTGGGCTACTTGGTTTCCGAGACGCTAACCCTAGGCGTAACCCTAACCCTAACCCTTGGCGGGAAAATCAGTTTCGGGGCAGGTGTTATCCCGAATAAAAAGCAGCTAGGGCAGCAATGTTGTTGAGGTTTTGCACTCCCCTTGGGATGCCTTTGGCAGCTGCGGTGTGCATCGAGCCGTGGGCTCTTTGGTTTCCGAGACGCTAACCCTAGGCGTAACCCTAACCCTAACCCTAGGCAGGAAAATCGGTTTAGGGCCAGGGCTGGTCCAGAGTAAAAAGCCGTCAAGGCAGCCATGTTGTTGCAGTTTTGCACTCCCCTTGGGATGCCTTTGGCAGCTGCGGTGTGCATCGAGCCGTGGGCTCTTTGGTTTCCGAGACGCTAACCCTAGGCGTAACCCTAACCCTAACCCTAGGCAGGAAAATCGGTTTAGGGCCAGGGCTGGTCCAGAGTAAAAAGCCGTCAAGGCAGCCATGTTGTTGCAGTTTTGCACTCCCCTTGGGATGCCTTTGGCAGCTGCGGTGTGCATCGAGCCGTGGGCTCTTTGGTTTCTGAGACGCTAACCCTAGGCGTAACCCTAACCCTAACCCTAGGCAGGAAAATCAGTTTAGGGCCAGGGCTGGTCCAGAGTAAAAAGCCGTCAAGGCAGCCATGTTGTTGCAGTTTTGCACTCCCCTTGGGATGCCTTTGGCAGCTGCGGTGCGCCTGGAGCCGTGGGCTCTTTGGTTTCCGAGACGCTAACCCTAGGCGTAACCCTAACCCTAACCCTAGGCAGCAAAATCGGTTTAGGGCCAGGGCTGGTCCAGAGTAAAAAGCCGCTGGAGCAGCCATGTTGTTGCAGTTTTGCACTCCCCTTGGGATGCCTTTGGCAGCTGCGGTGTGCATCGAGCCGTGGGCTCTTTGGTTTCCGAGACGCTAACCCTAGGCGTAACCCTAACCCTAAACCTAGGCAGGAAAATCGGTTTCGGGGCAGGTGTTATCCCGAATAAAAAGCAGCTGTGGCAGCCATGTTGTTGCAGTTTTGCACTCCCCTTGGGATGCCTTTGGCAGCTGCTGTGTGCATCGAGCTGTGGGCTCATTGGTTTCCGAGACGCTAACCCTAGGCGTAACCCTAACCCTAACCCTAGGCAAGAAAATCGGTTTAGGGCCAGGGCTGGTGCAGAGTAAAAAGCCGTCAAGGCAGCCATGTTGTTGCAGTTTTGCACTCCCCTTGGGATGCCTTTGGCAGCTGCAGTGTGCATCGAGCCGTGGGCTCTTTGGTTTCTGAGACGCTAACCCTAGGCGTAACCCTAACCCTAACCCTAGGAAGGAAAATCGGATTCGGGGCAGGCGTTCTCCCGAGTAAAAAGCCGTCAAGGCAGCCATGTTGTTGCAGTTTTGCACTCCCCTTGGGATGCCTTTGGCAGCTGCGGTGTGCATCGAGCCGTGGGCTCTTTGGTTTCCGAGACGCTAACCCTAGGAGTAACCCTAACCCTAACCCTAGGCAGGAAAATCGGTTTAGGGCCAGGGCTGGTCCAGAGTAAAAAGCCGCTGGGGCAGCCATGTTGTTGCAGTTTTGCACTCCCCTTGGGATGCCTTTGGTAGCTGCGGTGTGCATCGAGCCGTGGGCTCTTTGGTTTCCGAGACGCTAACCCTAGGCGTAACCCTAACCCTAACCCTAGGCAGGAAAATCGGTTTAGGGCCAGGGCTGGTCCAGAGTAAAAAGCCGCTGGGGCAGCAATGTTGTTGCAGTTTTGCACTCCCCTTGGGATGCCTTTGGCAGCTGCGGTGTGCATCGCGCCGTGGGTTCTTTGGTTTCCGAGACGCTAACCCTAGGCATAACCCTTACCCTAACCCTAGGCAGGAAAATTGGTTTAGGGCCAGGGCTGGTCCAGAGTAAAAAGCCGGTTCGGCAGCCATGTTGTTGCAGTTTTGCACTCCCCTTGGGATGCCTTTGGCAGCTGCGGTGTGCATCGAGCAGTGGGCTCTTTGGTTTCTGAGACGCTAACCCTAGGCGTAACCCTAACCCTAACCCTAGGATGGAAAATTGGTTCAGGGCCAGGGCTGGTCCCGAGTTAAAAGCCGCTGCGGACGACATGTTGTTGCAGTTTTGCACTCCCCTTGGGATCCCTTTGGCAGCTGCGGTGTGCATCGAGCCGTGGGCTCTTTGGTTTCCGAGACGCTAACCCTAGGCGTAACCCTAACCCTAACCCTAGGCAGGAAAATTGGTTCAGGGCCAGGGCTGGTCCAGAGTAAAAAGCCGCTGGGGCAGCCATGTTGTTGCAGTTTTGCACTCCCCTTGGGATGCCTTTGGCAGCTGCGGTGTGCATGGAGAAGTGGGCTCTTTGGTTTCCGAGATGCTAACCCTAGGCGTAACCCTAACCCTAACCCTAGGCAGGAAAATCGCTTTAGGGCCCGGGCTGGTCCAGAGTAATAAGCCGTCAAGGCAGCCATGTTGTTGCAGTTTTGCACTCCCCTTGGGATGCCTTTGGCAGCTGCGTTGTGCATCGAGCCGTGGGCTCTTTGGTTTCCGAGACGCTAACCCTAGGCGTAACCCTAACCCTAACCCTAGGCAGGAAAATCGGTTTAGGGCCAGGGCTGGTCCAGAGTAAAAAGCCGTCAAGGCAGCCATGTTGTTCTAGTTTTGCACTCCCCTTGGGATGCCTTTGGCAGCTGCGGTGTGCATCGAGCCGTGGGCTCTTTGGTTTCCGAGACGCTAACCCTAGGCGTAACCCTAACCCTAACCCTAGGCAGGAAAATCGGTTTAGGGCCAGGGCTGGTCCAGAGTAAAAAGCCTTTGCGGCAGCCATGTTGTTGCAGTTTTGCACTCCCTTTGGGATGCCTTTGGCAGCTGCGGTGTGCATCGAGCCGTGGGCTCTTTGGTTTCCGAGACGCTAACCCTAGGCGTAACCCTAACCCTAACCCTAGGCAGGAAAATTGGTTCAGGGCCAGGGCTGGTCCAGAGTAAAAAGCCGCTGGGGCAGCCATGTTGTTGCAGTTTTGCACTCCCCTTGGGATGCCTTTGGCAGCTGCGGTGTGCATCGAGCCGTGGGCTCTTTGGTTTCCGAGACGCTAACCCTAGGCGTAACCCTAACCCTATCCCTAGGATGGAAAATTGGTTTAGGGCCAGGGCTGGTCCCGAGTTAAAAGCCGCTGCGGACGACATGTTGTTGCAGTTTTGCACTCCCCTTGGGATGCCTTTGGCAGCTGCGGTGTGCATCGAGCCGTGGGCTCTTTGGTTTCTGAGACGCTAACCCTAGGCGTAACCCTAACCCTAACCCTAGGCAGGAAAATCGGTTTAGGGCCAGGGCTGCTCCAGAGGAAAAAGCCGCTGGGGCAGCCATGTTGTTGCAGTTTTGCACTCCCCTTGGGATGCCTTTGGCAGCTGCGGTGTGCATCGAGCCGTGGGCTCTTTGTTTTCCGAGACGCTAACCCTAGGCGTAACCCTAACCCTAACCCTAACCCTAGGCAGGAAAATCGGTTTAGGGCCAGGGCTGGTCCAGAGTAAAAAGCCGCTGCGGACGACATGTTGTTGCAGTTTTGCACTCCCCTTGGGATGCCTTTGGCAGCTGCGGTGTGCATCGAGCCGTGGGCTCTTTGGTTTCCGAGACGCTAACCCTAGGCGTAACCCTAACCCTAACCCTAGGCAGGAAAATCGGTTTAGGGCCAGGGCTGGTCCCGAGTTAAAAGCCGTCAAGACAGCCATGTTGTTGCAGTTTTGCACTCCCCTTGGGATGCCTTTGGCAGCTGCGGTGTGCATTGCGCCGTGGGCTCTTTGGTTTCCGAGACGCTAACCCTAGGCGTAACCCTAACCCTAACCCTAGGCGGGAAAATCAGTTTCGGGGCAGGTGTTATCCCGAATAAAAAGCAGCTGGGGCAGCCATGTTGTTGCAGTTTTGCACTCCCCTTGGGATGCCTTTTGCAGCTGCGGTAAGCATCGAGCCGTGGGCTCTTTGGTTTCCGAGACGCTAACCCTAGGCGTAACCCTAACCCTAACCCTAGGCAGGAAAATCGGTTTAGGGCCAGGGCTGGTCCAGAGTAAAAAGCCGGTGCGGCAGCCATGTTGTTGCAGTTTTGCACTCCCCTTGGGATGCCTTTGGCAGCTGCGTTGTGCATCGAGCAGTGGGCTCTTTGTTTTCTGAGACGCTAACCCTAGGCGTAACCCTAACCCTAACCCTAGGCAGGAAAATCGGTTTAGGGCCAGGGCTGGTCCAGAGTAAAAAGCCGTCAAGGCAGCCATGTTGTTGCAGTTTTGCACTCCCCTTGGGATGCCTTTGGCAGCTGCGGTGTGCATCGAGCAGTGGGCTATTTGGTTTCTGAGACGCTAACCCTAGGCGTAACCCTAACCCTAACCCTAGGCAGGAAAATCGGTTTAGGGCCAGGGCTGGTCCAGAGTAAAAAGCCGTCAAGGCAGCCATGTTGTTGCAGTTTTGCGCTCGCCTTGGGATGCCTTTGGCAGCTGCGGTGTGCATCGAGCCGTGGGCTCTTTGGTTTCCGAGACGCTAACCAAGGCGTAACCCTAACCCTAACCCTAGGCAGGAAAATCGGTTTAGGGCCAGGGCTGGTCTAGAGTAAAAAGCCGCTGCGGCAGCCATGTTGTTGCAGTTTTGCACTCCCCTTGGGATGCCTTTGGCAGCTGCGGTGTGCATCGAGCCGTGGGCTCTTTGGTTTACGAGACGCTAACCCTAGGCGTAACCCTAACCCTAACCCTAGGCAGGAAAATCGGTTTAGGGCCAGGGCTGGTCCCGAGTTAAAAGCCGTCAAGGCAGCCATGTTGTTGCAGTTTTGCACTCCCCTTGGGATGCCTTTGGCAGCTGCGGTGTGCATCGAGCCGTGGGCTCTTTGGTTTCCGAGACGCTAACCCTAGGCGTAACCCTAACCCTAACCCTAGGCAGGAAAATCGGTTTAGGGCCAGGGCTGGTCCAGAGTAAAAAGCCGTCAAGGCAGCCATGTTGTTGCAGTTTTGCACTCCCCTTGGGATGCCTTTGGCAGCTGCGGTGTGCATCGAGCCGTGGGCTCTTTGGATTCCGAGACGCTAACCCTAGGCGTAACCCTAACCCTAACCCTAGGCAGGAAAATCAGTTTAGGGCCAGGGCTGGTCCAGAGTAAAAAGCCGCTGTGGCAGCCATGTTGTTGCAGTTTTGCACTCCCCTTGGGATGCCTTTGGCAGCTGCGGTGTGCATAGAGCCGTGGGCTCTTTGGTTTCCGAGACGCTAACCCTAGGCATAACCCTAACCCTAACCCTAGGCAGGAAAATCGGTTTAGGTCCAGGGCTGGTCTAGAGTAAAAAGCCACTGCGGCAGCCATGTTGTTGCAGTTTTGCACTCCCCTTGGGATGCCTTTGACAGCTGCGGTGCGCCTGGAGCCGTGGGCTCTTTGATTTCCGAGACGCTAACCCTAGGCGTAACCCTAACCCTAACCCTAGGCAGGAAAATCGGTTTAGGGCCAGGGCTGGTCCAGAGTAAAAAGCCGTCAAGGCAGCCATGCTGTTGCAGTTTTGCACTCTCCTTGGGATGTCTTTCGCAGCTCCATTGTGCATCGAGCCGTGGGCTCTTTGGTTTCCGAGACGCTAACCCTAGGCGTAACCCTAACCCTAACCCTAGGCAGGAAAATCAGTTTAGGGCCAGGGCTGGTCCAGAGTAAAAAGCCGCTGTGGCAGCCATGTTGTTGCACTTTTGCACTCCCCTTGGGATGCCTTTGGCAGCTGCGGTGTGCATCAAGCCGTGGGCTCTTTGGTTTCCGAGACGCTAACCCTAGGCGTAACCCTAACCCTAACCCTAGGCAGGAAAATCGGTTTAGGGCCAGGGCTGGTCCAGAGTAAAAAGCCGTCAAGGCAGCCATGTTGTTGCAGTTTTGCACTCCCCTTGGGATGCCTTTGGCAGCTGAGTGTGCATCAAGCCGTGGGCTCTTTGGTTTCTGAGACGCTAAACCAAGGCATAACCCTAACCCTAACCCTAGGCAGGAAAATCGGTTTAGGGCCAGGGCTGGTCCAGAGTAAAAAGCCGTCAAGGCAGCCATGTTGTTGCAGTTTTGCACTCCCCTTGGGATGCCTTTGGCAGCTGCGGTGTGCATCGAGCCATGGGCTCTTTGGTTTCCGAGACGCTAACCCTAGGCGTAACCCTAACCCAACCCGAGGCAGGAAAATCGGTTTAGGGCCCGGGCTGGTCCCGAGTAAAAAGCCGCCAAGGCAGCAATGTTGTTGCAGTTTTGCACTCCCCTTGGGATGCCTTTGGCAGCTGCGGTGTGAATCGAGCCGTGGGCTCTTTGGTTTCCGAGACACTAACCCTAGGCGTAACCCTAACCCTAGGCAGGAAAACCGGTTTCAGGGCAGGCGTGTTCCCGAGTAAAAAGCAATAAAGGCAGCCATGTTGTTGCAGTTTTGCACTCTCCTTGGGATGCCTTTGGCAGCTGCGGTGTGCATCGAGCCGTGGGCTCTTTGGATTCTGAGACGCTAACCCTAGGCGTAACCCTAACCCAACCCAAGGCAGGAAAATCGGTTTAGGGCCAGGGCTGGCCCAGAGTAAAAAGCCGTCAAGGCAGCCATGTTGTTGCAGTTTTGCACTCCCCTTGGAATGCCTTTGGCAGCTTCAATGTGCATCGTGCCGTGGGCTCATTGGTTTCCGAGACGCTAACCCTAGGCGTAACCCTAACCCTAACCCTAGGCAGGAAAATCGGTTTCGGGGCAGGCGTTGTCCCGAATAAAAGGCCGTCAAGGCAGCCATGTTGTTGCAGTTTTGCACTCCCCTTGGGATGCCTTTGGCAGCTGCGGTGTGCATCGAGCCGTGGGCTCTTTGGTTTCCGAGACGCTAACCCTAGGCGTAACCCTAACCCTAACCCTAGGCAGGAAAATCGGTTTAGGGCCAGGGCTGGTCCAGAGTAAAAAGCCGCTGCGGCAAACATGCTGTTGCAGTTTTGCACTCCCCTTGGGATGCCTTTGACAGCTGCGGTGTGCATCGAGCCGTGGGCTCTTTGGTTTCCGACACGCTAGCCCTAGGCGTAACCCTAACCGTAACCCTAGGCAGGAAAATCGGTTTAGGGCCAGGGCTGGTCCCGAGTTAAAAGCCGTCAAGGCAGCCATGTTGTTGCAGTTTTGCACTCCCCTTGGGATGCCTTTGGCAGATGCGGTGTGCATCGAGCCGTGGGCTCTTTGGTTTCCGAGACGCTAACCCTAGGCGTAACCCTAACCCTAACCCTAGGCAGGAAAATCGGTTTAGGGCCAGGGCTGGTCCAGAGTAAAAAGCCGTCAAGGCAGCCATGTTGTTGCAGTTTTGCACTCCCCTTGGGATGCCTTTGGCAGCTGCGGTGCGCCTGGAGCCGTGGGCTCTTTGGTTTCCGAGACGCTAACCCTAGGCGTAACCCTAACCCTAACCCTAGGCAGGAAAATCGGTTTAGGGCCAGGGCTGGTCCAGAGTAAAAAGCCGTCAAGGCAGCCATGTTGTTGCAGTTTTGCACTCCCCTTGGGATGCCTTTGGCAGCTGCGGTGTGCATTGAGCCGTGTGCTCTTTGGTTTCCGAGACGCTAACCCTAGGCATAACCCTAACCCTAACCCTAGGCAGGAAAATCAGTTTCGGGGCAGGTGTTATCCCGAATAAAAAGCCGTCAAGGCAGCCATGTTGTTGCAGTTTTGCACTCCCCTTGGGATGCCTTTGGCAGCTGCGGTGTGCATCGAGCCGTGGGCTCTTTGGTTTTCGAGAAGCTAACCCTAGGCGTAACCCTAACCCTAACCCTAGGCAGGAAAATCGGTTTAGGGCCAGGGCTGGTCCAGAGTAAAAAGCCGTCAAGGCAGCCATGTTGTTGCAGTTTTGCACTCCCCTTGGGATGCCTTTGGCAGCTGCGGTGTGCATCGAGCCGTGGGCTCTTTGGTTTCCGAGACGCTAACCCTAGGCGTAACCCTAACCCTAACCCTAGGCAGGAAAATCGGTTTAGGGCCAGGGCTGGTCCCGAGTAAAAAGCCGTCAAGGCAGCCATGTTGTGGCAGATTTGCACTCCCCTTGGGATGCCTTTGGCAGCTGCGGTGTGCATCAGGCCGTGGGCTCATTGGTTTCCGAGACGCTAACCCTAGGCGTAACCCTAACCTTTACCCTAGGCAGGAAAATCAGTTTCGGGGCAGGTGTGATCCCGAATAAAAAGCCGCTGGGGCAGACATATTGTTTCAGTTTTGCACTCCCCTTGGGATGCCTTTGGCAGCTGCGGTGTGCATCGAGCCGTGGGCTCTTTGGTTTCCGAGACGCTAACCCTAGGCGTAACCCTAACCCTAACCCTAGGCAGGAAAATCGGTTTAGGGCCAGGGCTGGTCCAGAGTAAAAAGCCGTCAAGGCAGCCATGTTGTTGCAGTTTTGCACTCCCCTTGGGATGCCTTTGGCAGCTGCGGTGTGCATCGAGCCGTGGGCTCTTTGGATTCCGAGACGCTAACCCTAGGCGTAACCCTAACCCTAACCCTAGGCAGGAAAATCAGTTTAGGGCCAGGGCTGGTCCAGAGTAAAAAGCCGCTGTGGCAGCCATGTTGTTGCAGTTTTGCACTCCCCTTGGGATGCCTTTGGCAGCTGCGGTGTGCATAGAGCCGTGGGCTCTTTGGTTTCCGAGACGCTAACCCTAGGCATAACCCTAACCCTAACCCTAGGCAGGAAAATCGGTTTAGGTCCAGGGCTGGTCTAGAGTAAAAAGCCACTGCGGCAGCCATGTTGTTGCAGTTTTGCACTCCCCTTGGGATGCCTTTGACAGCTGCGGTGCGCCTGGAGCCGTGGGCTCTTTGATTTCCGAGACGCTAACCCTAGGCGTAACCCTAACCCTAACCCTAGGCAGGAAAATCGGTTTAGGGCCAGGGCTGGTCCAGAGTAAAAAGCCGTCAAGGCAGCCATGCTGTTGCAGTTTTGCACTCTCCTTGGGATGTCTTTCGCAGCTCCATTGTGCATCGAGCCGTGGGCTCTTTGGTTTCCGAGACGCTAACCCTAGGCGTAACCCTAACCCTAACCCTAGGCAGGAAAATCAGTTTAGGGCCAGGGCTGGTCCAGAGTAAAAAGCCGCTGTGGCAGCCATGTTGTTGCACTTTTGCACTCCCCTTGGGATGCCTTTGGCAGCTGCGGTGTGCATCAAGCCGTGGGCTCTTTGGTTTCCGAGACGCTAACCCTAGGCGTAACCCTAACCCTAACCCTAGGCAGGAAAATCGGTTTAGGGCCAGGGCTGGTCCAGAGTAAAAAGCCGTCAAGGCAGCCATGTTGTTGCAGTTTTGCACTCCCCTTGGGATGCCTTTGGCAGCTGAGTGTGCATCAAGCCGTGGGCTCTTTGGTTTCTGAGACGCTAAACCAAGGCATAACCCTAACCCTAACCCTAGGCAGGAAAATCGGTTTAGGGCCAGGGCTGGTCCAGAGTAAAAAGCCGTCAAGGCAGCCATGTTGTTGCAGTTTTGCACTCCCCTTGGGATGCCTTTGGCAGCTGCGGTGTGCATCGAGCCATGGGCTCTTTGGTTTCCGAGACGCTAACCCTAGGCGTAACCCTAACCCAACCCTAGGCAGGAAAATCGGTTTAGGGCCCGGGCTGGTCCCGAGTAAAAAGCCGCCAAGGCAGCAATGTTGTTGCAGTTTTGCACTCCCCTTGGGATGCCTTTGGCAGCTGCGGTGTGAATCGAGCCGTGGGCTCTTTGGTTTCCGAGACACTAACCCTAGGCGTAACCCTAACCCTAGGCAGGAAAACCGGTTTCAGGGCAGGCGTGTTCCCGAGTAAAAAGCAATAAAGGCAGCCATGTTGTTGCAGTTTTGCACTCTCCTTGGGATGCCTTTGGCAGCTGCGGTGTGCATCGAGCCGTGGGCTCTTTGGATTCTGAGACGCTAACCCTAGGCGTAACCCTAACCCAACCCAAGGCAGGAAAATCGGTTTAGGGCCAGGGCTGGCCCAGAGTAAAAAGCCGTCAAGGCAGCCATGTTGTTGCAGTTTTGCACTCCCCTTGGAATGCCTTTGGCAGCTTCAATGTGCATCGTGCCGTGGGCTCATTGGTTTCCGAGACGCTAACCCTAGGCGTAACCCTAACCCTAACCCTAGGCAGGAAAATCGGTTTCGGGGCAGGCGTTGTCCCGAATAAAAGGCCGTCAAGGCAGCCATGTTGTTGCAGTTTTGCACTCCCCTTGGGATGCCTTTGGCAGCTGCGGTGTGCATCGAGCCGTGGGCTCTTTGGTTTCCGAGACGCTAACCCTAGGCGTAACCCTAACCCTAACCCTAGGCAGGAAAATCGGTTTAGGGCCAGGGCTGGTCCAGAGTAAAAAGCCGCTGCGGCAAACATGCTGTTGCAGTTTTGCACTCCCCTTGGGATGCCTTTGACAGCTGCGGTGTGCATCGAGCCGTGGGCTCTTTGGTTTCCGACACGCTAGCCCTAGGCGTAACCCTAACCGTAACCCTAGGCAGGAAAATCGGTTTAGGGCCAGGGCTGGTCCCGAGTTAAAAGCCGTCAAGGCAGCCATGTTGTTGCAGTTTTGCACTCCCCTTGGGATGCCTTTGGCAGATGCGGTGTGCATCGAGCCGTGGGCTCTTTGGTTTCCGAGACGCTAACCCTAGGCGTAACCCTAACCCTAACCCTAGGCAGGAAAATCGGTTTAGGGCCAGGGCTGGTCCAGAGTAAAAAGCCGTCAAGGCAGCCATGTTGTTGCAGTTTTGCACTCCCCTTGGGATGCCTTTGGCAGCTGCGGTGCGCCTGGAGCCGTGGGCTCTTTGGTTTCCGAGACGCTAACCCTAGGCGTAACCCTAACCCTAACCCTAGGCAGGAAAATCGGTTTAGGGCCAGGGCTGGTCCAGAGTAAAAAGCCGTCAAGGCAGCCATGTTGTTGCAGTTTTGCACTCCCCTTGGGATGCCTTTGGCAGCTGCGGTGTGCATTGAGCCGTGTGCTCTTTGGTTTCCGAGACGCTAACCCTAGGCATAACCCTAACCCTAACCCTAGGCAGGAAAATCAGTTTCGGGCAGGTGTTATCCCGAATAAAAAGCCGTCAAGGCAGCCATGTTGTTGCAGTTTTGCACTCCCCTTGGGATGCCTTTGGCAGCTGCGGTGTGCATCGAGCCGTGGGCTCTTTGGTTTTCGAGAAGCTAACCCTAGGCGTAACCCTAACCCTAACCCTAGGCAGAAAAATCGGTTTAGGGCCAGGGCTGGTCCAGAGTAAAAAGCCGTCAAGGCAGCCATGTTGTTGCAGTTTTGCACTCCCCTTGGGATGCCTTTGGCAGCTGCGGTGTGCATCGAGCCGTGGGCTCTTTGGTTTCCGAGACGCTAACCCTAGGCGTAACCCTAACCCTAACCCTAGGCAGGAAAATCGGTTTAGGGCCAGGGCTGGTCCCGAGTAAAAAGCCGTCAAGGCAGCCATGTTGTGGCAGATTTGCACTCCCCTTGGGATGCCTTTGGCAGCTGCGGTGTGCATCAGGCCGTGGGCTCATTGGTTTCCGAGACGCTAACCCTAGGCGTAACCCTAACCTTTACCCTAGGCAGGAAAATCAGTTTCGGGGCAGGTGTGATCCCGAATAAAAAGCCGCTGGGGCAGACATATTGTTTCAGTTTTGCACTCCCCTTGGGATGCCTTTGGCAGCTGCAGTGTGCATTGAGCCGTGGGCTACTTGGTTTCCGAGACGCTAACCCGAGGCGTAACCCTAACCCTAACCCTTGGCGGGAAAATCAGTTTCGGGGCAGGTGTTATCCCGAATAAAAAGCAGCTGGGGCAGCAATGTTGTTGAGGTTTTGCACTCCCCTTGGGATGCCTTTGGCAGCTGCGGTGTGCATCGAGCCGTGGGCTCTTTGGTTTCCGAGACGCTAACCCTAGGCGTAACCCTAACCCTAACCCTAGGCAGGAAAATCGGTTTAGGGCCAGGGCTGGTCCAGAGTAAAAAGCCGTCAAGGCAGCCATGTTGTTGCAGTTTTGCACTCCCCTTGGGATGCCTTTGGCAGCTGCGGTGTGCATCGAGCCGTGGGCTCTTTGGTTTCCGAGACGCTAACCCTAGGCGTAACCCTAACCCTAACCCTAGGCAGGAAAATCGGTTTAGGGCCAGGGCTGGTCCAGAGTAAAAAGCCGTCAAGGCAGCCATGTTGTTGCAGTTTTGCACTCCCCTTGGGATGCCTTTGGCAGCTGCGGTGTGCATCGAGCCGTGGGCTCTTTGGTTTCTGAGACGCTAACCCTAGGCGTAACCCTAACCCTAACCCTAGGCAGGAAAATCGGTTTAGGGCCAGGGCTGGTCCAGAGTAAAAAGCCGTCAAGGCAGCCATGTTGTTGCAGTTTTGCACTCCCCTTGGGATGCCTTTGGCAGCTGCGGTGCGCCTGGAGCCGTGGGCTCTTTGGTTTCCGAGACGCTAACCCTAGGCGTAACCCTAACCCTAACCCTAGGCAGGAAAATCGGTTTAGGGCCAGGGCTGGTCCAGAGTAAAAAGCCGCTGGAGCAGCCATGTTGTTGCAGTTTTGCACTCCCCTTGGGATGCCTTTGGCAGCTGCGGTGTGCATCGAGCCGTGGGCTCTTTGGTTTCCGAGACGCTAACCCTAGGCGTAACCCTAACCCTAAACCTAGGCAGGAAAATCGGTTTCGGGGCAGGTGTTATCCCGAATAAAAAGCAGCTGTGGCAGCCATGTTGTTGCAGTTTTGCACTCCCCTTGGGATGCCTTTGGCAGCTGCTGTGTGCATCGAGCTGTGGGCTCATTGGTTTCCGAGACGCTAACCCTAGGCGTAACCCTAACCCTAACCCTAGGCAAGAAAATCGGTTTAGGGCCAGGGCTGGTGCAGAGTAAAAAGCCGTCAAGGCAGCCATGTTGTTGCAGTTTTGCACTCCCCTTGGGATGCCTTTGGCAGCTGCGGTGTGCATCGAGCCGTGGGCTCTTTGGATTCTGAGACGCTAACCCTAGGCGTAACCCTAACCCTAACCCTAGGAAGGAAAATCGGATTCGGGGCAGGCGTTCTCCCGAGTAAAAAGCCGTCAAGGCAGCCATGTTGTTGCAGTTTTGCACTCCCCTTGGGATGCCTTTGGCAGCTGCGGTGTGCATCGAGCCGTGGGCTCTTTGGTTTCCGAGACGCTAACCCTAGGCGTAACCCTAACCCTAACCCTAGGCAGGAAAATCGGTTTAGGGCCAGGCCTGGTCCAGAGTAAAAAGCCGGTGCGGCAGCCATGTTGTTGCAGTTTTGCACTCCCCTTGGGATGCCTTTGGTAGCTGCGGTGTGCATCGAGCCGTGGGCTCTTTGGTTTCCGAGACGCTAACCCTAGGCGTAACCCTAACCCTAACCCTAGGCAGGAAAATCGGTTTAGGGCCAGGGCTGGTCCAGAGTAAAAAGCCGCTGGGGCAGCAATGTTGTTGCAGTTTTGCACTCCCCTTGGGATGCCTTTGGCAGCTGCGGTGTGCATCGAGCCGTGGGCTCTTTGGTTTACGAGACGCTAACCCTAGGCGTAACCCTAACCCTAACCCTAGGCAGGAAAATCGGTTTAGGGCCAGGGCTGGTCCCGAGTTAAAAGCCGTCAAGGCAGCCATGTTGTTGCAGTTTTGCACTCCCCTTGGGATGCCTTTGGCAGCTGCGGTGTGCATCGAGCCGTGGGCTCTTTGGTTTCCGAGACGCTAACCCTAGGCGTAACCCTAACCCTAACCCTAGGCAGGAAAATCGGTTTAGGGCCAGGGCTGGTCCAGAGTAAAAAGCCGTCAAGGCAGCCATGTTGTTGCAGTTTTGCACTCCCCTTGGGATGCCTTTGGCAGCTGCGGTGTGCATCGAGCCGTGGGCTCTTTGGATTCCGAGACGCTAACCCTAGGCGTAACCCTAACCCTAACCCTAGGCAGGAAAATCAGTTTAGGGCCAGGGCTGGTGCAGAGTAAAAAGCCGTCAAGGCAGCCATGTTCTTGCAGTTTTGCACTCCCCTTGGGATGCCTTTGGCAGCTGCGGTGTGCATAGAGCCGTGGGCTCTTTGGTTTCCGAGACGCTAACCCTAGGCATAACCCTAACCCTAACCCTAGGCAGGAAAATCGGTTTAGGTCCAGGGCTGGTCCAGAGTAAAAAGCCACTGCGGCAGCCATGTTGTTGCAGTTTTGCACTCCCCTTGGGATGCCTTTGACAGCTGCGGTGCGCCTGGAGCCGTGGGCTCTTTGATTTCCGAGACGCTAACCCTAGGCGTAACCCTAACCCTAACCCTAGGCAGGAAAATCGGTTTAGGGCCAGGGCTGGTCCAGAGTAAAAAGCCGCTGGGGCAGCCATGCTGTTGCAGTTTTGCACTCTCCTTGGGATGTCTTTCGCAGCTCCATTGTGCATCGAGCCGTGGGCTCTTTGGTTTCCGAGACGCTAACCCTAGGCGTAACCCTAACCCTAACCCTAGGCAGGAAAATCAGTTTAGGGCCAGGGCTGGTCCAGAGTAAAAAGCCGCTGTGGCAGCCATGTTGTTGCACTTTTGCACTCCCCTTGGGATGCTTTTGGCAGCTGCGGTGTGCATCAAGCCGTGGGCTCTTTGGTTTCCGAGACGCTAACCCTAGGCGTAACCCTAACCCTAACCCTAGGCAGGAAAATCGGTTTAGGGCCAGGGCTGGTCCAGAGTAAAAAGCCGTCAAGGCAGCCATGTTGTTGCAGTTTTGCACTCCCCTTGGGATGCCTTTGGCAGCTGAGTGTGCATCAAGCCGTGGGCTCTTTGGTTTCTGAGACGCTAAACCAAGGCGTAACCCTAACCCTAACCCTAGGCAGGAAAATCGGTTTAGGGCCAGGGCTGGTCCAGAGTAAAAAGCCGTCAAGGCAGCCATGTTGTTGCAGTTTTGCACTCCCCTTTGGATGCCTTTGGCAGCTGCGGTGTGCATCGAGCCGTGGGCTCTTTGGTTTCCGAGACGCTAACCCTAGGCGTAACCCTAACCCAACCCGAGGCAGGAAAATCGGTTTAGGGCCCGGGCTGGTCCCGAGTAAAAAGCCGCCAAGGCAGCAATGTTGTTGCAGTTTTGCACTCCCCTTGGGATGCCTTTGGCAGCTGCGGTGTGAATCGAGCCGTGGGCTCTTTGGTTTCCGAGACACTAACCCTAGGCGTAACCCTAACCCTAGGCAGGAAAACCGGTTTCAGGGCAGGCGTGTTCCCGAGTAAAAAGCAATAAAGGCAGCCATGTTGTTGCAGTTTTGCACTCTCCTTGGGATGCCTTTGGCAGCTGCGGTGTGCATCGAGCCGTGGGCTCTTTGGATTCTGAGACGCTAACCCTAGGCGTAACCCTAACCCAACCCAAGGCAGGAAAATCGGTTTAGGGCCAGGGCTGGCCCAGAGTAAAAAGCCGTCAAGGCAGCCATGTTGTTGCAGTTTTGCACTCCCCTTGGAATGCCTTTGGCAGCTTCAATGTGCATCGTGCCGTGGGCTCATTGGTTTCCGAGACGCTAACCCTAGGCTTAACCCTAACCCTAACCCTAGGCAGGAAAATCGGTTTCAGGGCAGGCGTTGTCCCGAATAAAAGGCCGTCAAGGCAGCCATGTTGTTGCAGTTTTGCACTCCCCTTGGGATGCCTTTGGCAGCTGCGGTGTGCATCGAGCCGTGGGCTCTTTGGTTTCCGAGACGCTAACCCTAGGCGTAACCCTAACCCTAACCCTAGGCAGGAAAATCGGTTTAGGGCCAGGGCTGGTCCAGAGTAAAAAGCCGCTGCGGCAAACATGCTGTTGCAGTTTTGCACTCCCCTTGGGATGCCTTTGACAGCTGCGGTGTGCATCGAGCCGTGGGCTCTTTGGTTTCCGACACGCTAGCCCTAGGCGTAACCCTAACCGTAACCCTAGGCAGGAAAATCGGTTTAGGGCCAGGGCTGGTCCCGAGTTAAAAGCCGTCAAGGCAGCCATGTTGTTGCAGTTTTGCACTCCCCTTGGGATGCCTTTGGCAGATGCGGTGTGCATCGAGCCGTGGGCTCTTTGGTTTCCGAGACGCTAACCCTAGGCGTAACCCTAACCCTAACCCTAGGCAGGAAAATCGGTTTAGGGCCAGGGCTGGTCCAGAGTAAAAAGCCGTCAAGGCAGCCATGTTGTTGCAGTTTTGCACTCCCCTTGGGATGCCTTTGGCAGCTGCGGTGCGCCTGGAGCCGTGGGCTCTTTGGTTTCCGAGACGCTAACCCTAGGCGTAACCCTAACCCTAACCCTAGGCAGGAAAATCGGTTTAGGGCCAGGGCTGGTCCAGAGTAAAAAGCCGTCAAGGCAGCCATGTTGTTGCAGTTTTGCACTCCCCTTGGGATGCCTTTGGCAGCTGCGGTGTGCATTGAGCCGTGTGCTCTTTGGTTTCCGAGACGCTAACCCTAGGCATAACCCTAACCCTAACCCTAGGCAGGAAAATCAGTTTCGGGGCAGGTGTTATCCCGAATAAAAAGCCGTCAAGGCAGCCATGTTGTTGCAGTTTTGCACTCCCCTTGGGATGCCTTTGGCAGCTGCGGTGTGCATCGAGCCGTGGGCTCTTTGGTTTTCGAGAAGCTAACCCTAGGCGTAACCCTAACCCTAACCCTAGGCAGAAAAATCGGTTTAGGGCCAGGGCTGGTCCAGAGTAAAAAGCCGTCAAGGCAGCCATGTTGTTGCAGTTTTGCACTCCCCTTGGGATGCCTTTGGCAGCTGCGGTGTGCATCGAGCCGTGGGCTCTTTGGTTTCCGAGACGCTAACCCTAGGCGTAACCCTAACCCTAACCCTAGGCAGGAAAATCGGTTTAGGGCCAGGGCTGGTCCCGAGTAAAAAGCCGTCAAGGCAGCCATGTTGTGGCAGATTTGCACTCCCCTTGGGATGCCTTTGGCAGCTGCGGTGTGCATCAGGCCGTGGGCTCATTGGTTTCCGAGACGCTAACCCTAGGCGTAACCCTAACCTTTACCCTAGGCAGGAAAATCAGTTTCGGGGCAGGTGTGATCCCGAATAAAAAGCCGCTGGGGCAGACATATTGTTTCAGTTTTGCACTCCCCTTGGGATGCCTTTGGCAGCTGCAGTGTGCATTGTGCCGTGGGCTACTTGGTTTCCGAGACGCTAACCCGAGGCGTAACCCTAACCCTAACCCTTGGCGGGAAAATCAGTTTCGGGGCAGGTGTTATCCCGAATAAAAAGCAGCTGGGGCAGCAATGTTGTTGAGGTTTTGCACTCCCCTTGGGATGCCTTTGGCAGCTGCGGTGTGCATCGAGCCGTGGGCTCTTTGGTTTCCGAGACGCTAACCCTAGGCGTAACCCTAACCCTAACCCTAGGCAGGAAAATCGGTTTAGGGCCAGGGCTGGTCCAGAGTAAAAAGCCGTCAAGGCAGCCATGTTGTTGCAGTTTTGCACTCCCCTTGGAATGCCTTTGGCCGCTGCGGTGTGCATCGAGCCGTGGGCTCTTTGGTTTCCGAGACGCTACCCTAGGCGTAACCCTAACCCTAACCCTAGGCAGGAAAATCGGTTTAGGGCCAGGGCTGGTCCAGAGTAAAAAGCCGTCAAGGCAGCCATGTTGTTGCAGTTTTGCACTCCCCTTGGGATGCCTTTGGCAGCTGCGGTGTGCATCGAGCCGTGGGCTCTTTGGTTTCTGAGACGCTAACCCTAGGCGTAACCCTAACCCTAACCCTAGGCAGGAAAATCGGTTTAGGGCCAGGGCTGGTCCAGAGTAAAAAGCCGTCAAGGCAGCCATGTTGTTGCAGTTTTGCACTCCCCTTGGGATGCCTTTGGCAGCTGCGGTGCGCCTGGAGCCGTGGGCTCTTTGGTTTCCGAGACGCTAACCCTAGGCGTAACCCTAACCCTAACCCTAGGCAGGAAAATCGGTTTAGGGCCAGGGCTGGTCCAGAGTAAAAAGCCGCTGGAGCAGCCATGTTGTTGCAGTTTTGCACTCCCCTTGGGATGCCTTTGGCAGCTGCGGTGTTCATCGAGCCGTGGGCTCTTTGGTTTCCGAGACGCTAACCCTAGGCGTAACCCTAACCCTAAACCTAGGAAGGAAAATCGGTTTCGGGGCAGGTGTTATCCCGAATAAAAAGCAGCTGTGGCAGCCATGTTGTTGCAGTTTTGCACTCCCCTTGGGATGCCTTTGGCAGCTGCTGTGTGCATCGAGCTGTGGGCTCATTGGTTTCCGAGACGCTAACCCTAGGCGTAACCCTAACCCTAACCCTAGGCAAGAAAATCGGTTTAGGGCCAGGGCTGGTGCAGAGTAAAAAGCCGTCAAGGCAGCCATGTTGTTGCAGTTTTGCACTCCCCTTGGGATGCCTTTGGCAGCTGCGGTGTGCATCGAGCCGTGGGCTCTTTGGATTCTGAGACGCTAACCCTAGGCGTAACCCTAACCCTAACACTAGGAAGGAAAATCGGATTCGGGGCAGGCGTTCTCCCGAGTAAAAAGCCGCTGGGGCAGCCATGTTGTTGCAGTTTTGCACTCCCCTTGGGATGCCTTTGGCAGCTGCGGTGTGCATCGCGCCGTGGGTTCTTTGGTTTCCGAGACGCTAACCCTAGGCATAACCCTTACCCTAACCCTAGGCAGGAAAATTGGTTTAGGGCCAGGGCTGGTCCAGAGTAAAAAGCCGGTTCGGCAGCCATGTTGTTGCAGTTTTGCACTCCCCTTGGGATGCCTTTGGCAGCTGCGGTGTGCATCGAGCAGTGGGCTCTTTGGTTTCTGAGACGCTAACCCTAGGCGTAACCCTAACCCTAACCCTAGGATGGAAAATTGGTTCAGGGCCAGGGCTGGTCCCGAGTTAAAAGCCGCTGCGGACGACATGTTGTTGCAGTTTTGCACTCCCCTTGGGATCCCTTTGGCAGCTGCGGTGTGCATCGAGCCGTGGGCTCTTTGGTTTCTGAGACGCTAACCCTAGGCGTAACCCTAACCCTAACCCTAGGCAGGAAAATTGGTTCAGGGCCAGGGCTGGTCCAGAGTAAAAAGCCGCTGGGGCAGCCATGTTGTTGCAGTTTTGCACTCCCCTTGGGATGCCTTTGGCAGCTGCGGTGTGCATGGAGAAGTGGGCTCTTTGGTTTCCGAGATGCTAACCCTAGGCGTAACCCTAACCCTAACCCTAGGCAGGAAAATCGCTTTAGGGCCCGGGCTGGTCCAGAGTAATAAGCCGTCAAGGCAGCCATGTTGTTGCAGTTTTGCACTCCCCTTGGGATGCCTTTGGCAGCTGCGTTGTGCATCGAGCCGTGGGCTCTTTGGTTTCCGAGACGCTAACCCTAGGCGTAACCCTAACCCTAACCCTAGGCAGGAAAATCGGTTTAGGGCCAGGGCTGGTCCAGAGTAAAAAGCCGTCAAGGCAGCCATGTTGTTCTAGTTTTGCACTCCCCTTGGGATGCCTTTGGCAGCTGCGGTGTGCATCGAGCCGTGGGCTCTTTGGTTTCCGAGACGCTAACCCTAGGCGTAACCCTAACCCTAACCCTAGGCAGGAAAATCGGTTTAGGGCCAGGGCTGGTCCAGAGTAAAAAGCCTTTGCGGCAGCCATGTTGTTGCAGTTTTGCACTCCCTTTGGGATGCCTTTGGCAGCTGCGGTGTGCATCGAGCCGTGGGCTCTTTGGTTTCCGAGACGCTAACCCTAGGCGTAACCCTAACCCTAACCCTAGGCAGGAAAATTGGTTTAGGGCCAGGGCTGGTCCAGAGTAAAAAGCCGTCAAGGCAGGCATGTTGTTGCAGTTTTGCACTCCCCTTGGGATGCCTTTGGCAGCTGCGGTGTGCATCGAGCCGTGGGCTCTTTGGTTTCCGAGACGCTAACCCTAGGCGTAACCCTAACCCTATCCCTAGGATGGAAAATTGGTTTAGGGCCAGGGCTGGTCCCGAGTTAAAAGCCGCTGCGGACGACATGTTGTTGCAGTTTTGCACTCCCCTTGGGATGCCTTTGGCAGCTGCGGTGTGCATCGAGCCGTGGGCTCTTTGGTTTCTGAGACGCTAACCCTAGGCGTAACCCTAACCCTAACCCTAGGCAGGAAAATCGGTTTCGGGCCAGGGCTGCTCCAGAGGAAAAAGCCGCTGGGGCAGCCATGTTGTTGCAGTTTTGCACTCCCCTTGGGATGCCTTTGGCAGCTGCGGTGTGCATGGAGCCGTGGGCTCTTTGGTTTCCGAGACGCTAACCCTAGGCGTAACCCTAACCCTAACCCTAACCCTAGGCAGGAAAATCGGTTTAGGGCCAGGGCTGGTCCAGAGTAAAAAGCCGGTGCGGACGACATGTTGTTGCAGTTTTGCACTCCCCTTGGGATGCCTTTGGCAGCTGCGGTGTGCATCGAGCCGTGGGCTCTTTGGTTTCCGAGACGCTAACCCTAGGCGTAACCCTAACCCTAACCCTAGGCAGGAAAATCGGTTTAGGGCCAGGGCTGGTCCCGAGTTAAAAGCCGTCAAGACAGCCATGTTGTTGCAGTTTTGCACTCCCCTTGGGATGCCTTTGGCAGCTGCGGTGTGCATTGAGCCGTGGGCTCTTTGGTTTCCGAGACGCTAACCCTAGGCGTAACCCTAACCCTAACCCTAGGCGGGAAAATCAGTTTCGGGGCAGGTGTTATCCCGCATAAAAAGCAGCTGGGGCAGCCATGTTGTTGCAGTTTTGCACTCCCCTTGGGATGCCTTTGGCAGCTGCGGTAAGCATCGAGCCGTGGGCTCTTTGGTTTCCGAGACGCTAACCCTAGGCGTAACCCTAACCCTAACCCTAGGCAGGAAAATCGGTTTAGGGCCAGGGCTGGTCCAGAGTAAAAAGCCGGTGCGGCAGCCATGTTGTTGCAGTTTTGCACTCCCCTTGGGATGCCTTTGGCAGCTGCGGTGTGCATCGAGCAGTGGGCTCTTTGTTTTCTGAGACGCTAACCCCAGGCGTAACCCTAACCCTAACCCTAGGCAGGAAAATCGGTTTAGGGCCAGGGCTGGTCCAGAGTAAAAAGCCGTCAAGGCAGCCATGTTGTTGCAGTTTTGCACTCCCCTTGGGATGCCTTTGGCAGCTGCGGTGTGCATCGAGCAGTGGGCTATTTGGTTTCTGAGACGCTAACCCTAGGCGTAACCCTAACCCTAACCCTAGGCAGGAAAATCGGTTTAGGGCCAGGGCTGGTCCAGAGTAAAAAGCCGTCAAGGCAGCCATGTTGTTGCAGTTTTGCACTCCCCTTGGGATGCCTTTGGCAGCTGCGGTGTGCATCGAGCCGTGGGCTCTTTGGTTTCCGAGACGCTAACCAAGGCGTAACCCTAACCCTAACCCTAGGCAGGAAAATCGGTTTAGGGCCAGGGCTGGTCCAGAGTAAAAAGCCATCAAGGCAGCCATGTTGTTGCAGTTTTGCACTCCCCTTGGGATGCCTTTGGCAGCTGCTGTGCGCCTGGAGCCGTGGGCTCTTTGGTTTCCGAGACGCTAACCCTAGGCGTAACCCTAACCCTAACCCTAGGCAGGAAAATCGGTTTAGGGCCAGGGCTGGTCCCGAGTTAAAAGCCGCTGCGGACGATATGTTGTTGCAGTTTTGCACTCCCCTTGGGATGCCTTTGGCAGCTGCGGTGTGCATCGAGCCGTGGGCTCTTTGGTTTCTGAGACGCTAAACCTAGGCGTAACCCTAACCCTAACCCTAGGCAGGAAAATCGGTTTAGGGCCAGGGCTGGTCCAGAGTAAAAAGCCGCTGCAGCAGACTTGTTGTTGCAGTTTTGCACTCCCCTTGGGATGCCTTTGGCAGCTGCGGTGTGCATCGAGCCGTGGGCCCTTTGGTTTCCGAGACGCTAACCCTAGGCGTAACCCTAACCCGAACCCTAGGCAGGAAAATCGGTTTACGGCCAGGGCTGGTCCTGAGTAAAAAGCCGTCAAGGCAGCTATGTTGTTGCAGTTTTGCACTCCCCTTGGGATGCCTTTGGCAGCTGCGGTGCGCCTGGAGCCGTGGGCTCTTTGGTTTCCGAGACGCTAACCCTAGGCGTAACCCTAACCCTAACCCTAGGCAGGAAAATCGGTTTAGGGCCAGGGCTGGTCCAGAGTAAAAAGCCGTCAAGGCAGCCATGTTGTTGCAGTTTTGCACTCCCCTTGGGATGCCTTTGGCAGCTGCGGTTTGCATTGAGCCGTGTGCTCTTTGGTTTCCGAGACGCTAACCCTAGGCATAACCGTAACCCTAACCCTAGGCAGGAAAATCAGTTTCGGGGCAGGTGTTATCCCGAATAAAAAGCCGTCAAGGCAGCCATGTTGTTGCAGTTTTGCACTCCCCTTGGGATGCCTTTGGCAGCTGCGGTGTGCATCGAGCAGTGGGCTCTTTGGTTTCAGAGACGCTAACCCCAGGCGTAACCCTAACCCTAACCCTAGGCAGGAATATCGGTTTCGGGGCAGGCGTGTTCCCGAGTAGAAAGCCGCTGAGGAAGACATGTTGTTGCAGTTTTGCACTCCCCTTGGGATGCCTTTGGCAGCTGCGGTGTGCATCGAGCCGTGGGCTCTTTGGTTTCCGAGACGCTAACCCTAGGCGTAACCCTAACCCTAACCCTAGGCAGGAAAATCGGTTTAGGGCCAGGGCTGGTCCAGAGTAAAAAGCCGCTGCGGCAGACATGTTGTTGCTGTTTTGCACTCCCCTTGGGGTGCCTTTGGCAGCTGCGGTGTGCATCGAGCCGTGGGCTCTTTGGTTTCCGAGACGCTAACCCTAGGCGTAACCCTAACCCTAACCCTAGGCAGGAAAATCGGTTTAGGGCCAGGGCTGGTCCAGAGTAAAAAGCCGTCAAGGCAGCCATGTTGTTGCAGTTTTGCACTCCCCTTGGGATGCCTTTGGCAGCTGCGGTGTGCATCGAGCCGTGGGCTCTTTGGTTTCCGAGACGCTAACCCTAGGCGTAACCCTAACCCTAACCCTAGGCAGGAAAATTGGTTTAGGGCCAGGGCTGGTCCAGAGTAAAAAGCCGTCAAGGCAGCCATGTTTTGCAGTTTTGCACTCCCCTTGGGATGCATTTGGCAGCTGCGGTGTGCATCGAGCCGTGGGCTCTTTGGTTTGCGAGACGCTAACCCTAGGCGGAACCCTAACCCTAACCCTAGGCAGGAAAATCGGTTTAGGGCCAGGGCTGGTCCCGAGTAAAAAGCCGCCAAGGCAGCAATGTTGTTGCAGTTTTGCACTCCCCTTGGGATGCCTTTGGCAGCTGCGGTGTGAATCGAGCCGTGGGCTCTTTGGTTTCCGAGACACTAACCTTAGGCAAAACCCTAACCCTAGGCAGGAAAACCGGTTTCAGGGCAGGCGTGTTCCCGAGTAAAAAGCAGTCAAGGCAGCCATGTTGTTGCAGTTTTGCACTCCCCTTGGGATGCCTTTGGCAGCTGCGGTGTGCATCGAGCCGTGGGCTCTTTGGATTCCGAGACGCTAACCCTAGGCATAACCCTAACCCAACCCAAGGCAGGAAAATCGGTTTAGGGCCAGGGCTGGCCCAGAGTAAAAAGCCGTCAAGGCAGCCATGTTGTTGCAGTTTTGCACTCCCCTTGGAATGCCTTTGGTAGCTGCAATGTGCATCGTGCCGTGGGCTCATTGGTTTCCGAGACGCTAACCCTAGGCGTAACCCTAACCCTAACCCTAGGCAGGAATATCGGTTTTGGGGCAGGCGTTGTCCCGAATAAAAGGCCGTCAAGGCAGCCATGTTGTTGCAGTTTTGCACTCCCCTTGGGATGCCTTTGGCAGCTGCGGTGCGCCTGGAGCCATGGGCTCTTTGGTTTCCGAGACGCTAACCCTAGGCATAACCCTAACCCTAACCCTAGGCAGGAAAATCGGTTTAGGGCCAGGGCTGGTCCAGAGTAAAAAGCCGCTGCAGCAAACATGTTGTTGCAGTTTTGCACTCCCCTTGGGATGCCTTTGGCAGCTGCGGTGTGCATCGAGCCGTGGGCTCTTTGGTTTCCGAGACGCTAACCCTAGGCGTAACCCTAACCCTAACCCTAGGCAGGAAAATCGGATTAGGGCCAGGGCTGGTCCAGAGTAAAAAGCCGTCAAGGCAGCCATGTTGTTGCAGTTTTGCACTCCCCTTGGGATGCCTTTGGCAGCTGCAGTGTGCATCGAGCCGTGGGCTCTTTGGATTCCGAGACGCTAACCCTAGGCGTAACCCTAACCCTAACCCTAGGCAGGAAAATCGGTTTAGGGCCAGGGCTGGTCTAGAGTAAAAAGCCGCTGCGGCAGCCATGTTGTTGCAGTTTTGCACTCCCCTTGGGATGCCTTTGGCAGCTGCGGTGTGCATCGAGCCGTGGGCTCTTTGGTTTACGAGACGCTAACCCTAGGCGTAACCCTAACCCTAACCCTAGGCAGGAAAATCGGTTTAGGGCCAGGGCTGGTCCCGAGTTAAAAGCCGTCAAGGCAGCCATGTTGTTGCAGTTTTGCACTCCCCTTGGGATGCCTTTGGCAGCTGCGGTGTGCATCGAGCCGTGGGCTCTTTGGTTTCCGAGACGCTAACCCTAGGCGTAACCCTAACCCTAACCCTAGGCAGGAAAATCGGTTTAGGGCCAGGGCTGGTCCAGAGTAAAAAGCTGTCAAGGCAGCCATGTTGTTGCAGTTTTGCACTCCCCTTGGGATGCCTTTGGCAGCTGCGGTGTGCATCGAGCCGTGGGCTCTTTGGATTCCGAGACGCTAACCCTAGGCGTAACCCTAACCCTAACCCTAGGCAGGAAAATCAGTTTAGGGCCAGGGCTGGTGCAGAGTAAAAAGCCGTCAAGGCAGCCATGTTGTTGCAGTTTTGCACTCCCCTTGGGATGCCTTTGGCAGCTGCGGTGTGCATAGAGCCGTGGGCTCTTTGGTTTCCGAGACGCTAACCCTAGGCATAACCCTAACCCTAACCCTAGGCAGGAAAATCGGTTTAGGTCCAGGGCTGGTCCAGAGTAAAAAGCCACTGCGGCAGCCATGTTGTTGCAGTTTTGCACTCCCCTTGGGATGCCTTTGACAGCTGCGGTGCGCCTGGAGCCGTGGGCTCTTTGATTTCCGAGACGCTAACCCTAGGCGTAACCCTAACCCTAACCCTAGGCAGGAAAATCGGTTTAGGGCCAGGGCTGGTCCAGAGTAAAAAGCCGTCAAGGCAGCCATGCTGTTGCAGGTTTGCACTCTCCTTGGGATGTCTTTCGCAGCTCCATTGCGCATCGAGCCGTGGGCTCTTTGGTTTCCGAGACGCTAACCCTAGGCGTAACCCTAACCCTAACCCTAGGCAGGAAAATCGGTTTAGGGCCAGGGCTGGTCTAGAGTAAAAAGCCGCTGTGGCAGCCATGTTGTTGCACTTTTGCACTCCCCTTGGGATGCCTTTGGCAGCTGCGGTGTGCATCAAGCCGTGGGCTCTTTGGTTTCCGAGACGCTAACCCTAGGCGTAACCCTAACCCTAACCCTAGGCAGGAAAATCGGTTTAGGGCCAGGGCTGGTCCAGAGTAAAAAGCCGTCAAGGCAGCCATGTTGTTGCAGTTTTGCACTCCCCTTGGGATGCCTTTGGCAGCTGAGTGTGCATCAAGCCGTGGGCTCTTTGGTTTCTGAGACGCTAAACCAAGGCGTAACCCTAACCCTAACCCTAGGCAGGAAAATCGGTTTAGGGCCAGGGCTGGTCCAGAGTAAAAAGCCGTCAAGGCAGCCATGTTGTTGCAGTTTTGCACTCCCCTTTGGATGCCTTTGGCAGCTGCGGTGTGCATCGAGCCGTGGGCTCTTTGGTTTCCGAGACGCTAACCCTAGGCGTAACCCTAACCCAACCCGAGGCAGGAAAATCGGTTTAGGGCCCGGGCTGGTCCCGAGTAAAAAGCCGCCAAGGCAGCAATGTTGTTGCAGTTTTGCACTCCCCTTGGGATGCCTTTGGCAGCTGCGGTGTGAATCGAGCCGTGGGCTCTTTGGTTTCCGAGACACTAACCCTAGGCGTAACCCTAACCCTAGGCAGGAAAACCGGTTTCAGGGCAGGCGTGTTCCCGAGTAAAAAGCAATAAAGGCAGCCATGTTGTTGCAGTTTTGCACTCTCCTTGGGATGCCTTTGGCAGCTGCGGTGTGCATCGAGCCGTGGGCTCTTTGGATTCCGAGACGCTAACCCTAGGCGTAACCCTAACCCAACCCTAGGCAGGAAAATCGGTTTAGGGCCAGGGCTGGCCCAGAGTAAAAAGCCGTCAAGGCAGCCATGTTGTTGCAGTTTTGCACTCCCCTTGGAATGCCTTTGGCAGCTGCAATGTGCATCGTGCCGTGGGCTCATTGGTTTCCGAGACGCTAACCCTAGGCGTAACCCTAACCGTAACCCTAGGCAGGAAAATCGGTTTCGGGGCAGGCGTTGTCCCGAATACAAGGCCGTCAAGGCAGCCATGTTGTTGCAGTTTTGCACTCCCCTTGGGATGCCTTTGGCAGCTGCGGTGTGCATCGAGCCGTGGGCTCTTTGGTTTCCGAGACACTAACCCCAGGCGTAACCCTAACCCTAACCCTAGGCAGGAATATCGGTTTCGGGGCAGGCGTGGTCCCGAGTAGAAAGCCGCTGAGGAAGACATGTTGTTGCAGTTTTGCACTCCCCTTGGGGTGCCTTTGGCAGCTGCGGTGTGCATCGAGCCGGGGGCTCTTTGGTTTCCGAGACGCTAACCCTAGGCGTAACCCTAACCCTTACCCTAGGCAGGAAAATCGGTTTAGGGCCAGGGCTGGTCCAGACGAAAAAGCCGGTGAGGCAGCCATGTTGTTGCAGTTTTGCACTCCCCTTGGGATGCCTTTGGCAGCCCAGATGTCCATCGAGCCGTGGGCTCTTTGGTTTCCGAGACGCTAACCCTAGGCGTAACCCTAACCCTAACCCTAGGCAGGAAAATCGGTTTAGGGCCAGGGCTGGTCCAGAGTAAAAAGCCACTGCGGCAGCCATGTTGTTGCAGTTTTGCACTCCCCTTGGGATGCCTTTGTCAGCTGCGGTGCGCCTGGAGCTGTTGGCTCTTTGATTTCCGAGACGCTAACCCTAGGCGTAACCCTAACCCTTACCCTAGGCAGGAAAATCGGTTTAGGGCCAGGGCTGGTCCAGAGTAAAAAGCCGTCAAGGCAGCCATGCTGTTGCAGTTTTGCACTCTCCTTGGGATGTCTTTCGCAGCTCCATTGTGCATCGAGCCGTGGGCTCTTTGGTTTCCGAGTCGCTAACCCTAGGCGTAACCCTAACCCTAACCCTAGGCAGGAAAATCGGTTTAGGGCCAGGGCTGGTCCAGAGTAAAAAGCCGCTGGGGCAGCCATGTTGTTGCAGTTTTGCACTCCCCTTGGGATGCCTTTGGCAGCCCAGATGTCCATCGAGCCGTGGGCTCTTTGGTTTCCGAGACGCTAACCCTAGGAGTAACCCTAACCCTAACCCTAGGCAGGAAAATCGGTTTCGGGCCATGGCTGGTCCAGAGTAAAAAGCCGTCAAGGCAGCCATGTTGTTGCAGTTTTGCACTCCCCTTGGGATGCCTTTGGCAGCTGCGGTGTGCATCGAGCAGTGGGCTCTTTGGTTTCTGAAACGCAAACCCTAGGCGTAACCCTAACCCTAACCCCAGGCAGGAAAATCGGTTTAGGGGCAGGCGTGCTTCCGAGTAAAAAGCCCCTGGGGCAGCCATGTTGTGTCAGTTTTGCACTCCCCTTGGGATGCCTTTGGCAGGTGCGGTGTGCATCGAGCCGTGGGCTCTTTGGTTTCCGAGACGCTAACCCTAGGCGTAACCCTAACCCTAACCCTAGGCAGGAAAATCGGTTTCGGGGCAGGCGTGGTCCCGAGTAAAAAGCCGCTGAGGCAGCCATGTTGTTGCAGTTTTGCACTCCCCTTGGGATGCCTTTGGCAGCTGCAGTGTGCATCGAGCCGTGGGCTCTTTGGTTTCCAAGACGCTAACCCTAGGCGTAACCCTAACCCTAACCCTAGGCAGGAAAATCGGTTTAGGGCCAGGGCTGGTCCAGAGTAAAAAGCCGGTGCGGCAGCCATGTTGTTGCAGTTTTGCACTCCCCTTGGGATGCCTTTGGCAGCTGCGGTGTGCATCGAGCCGTGGGCTCTTTGGTTTCCGAGACGCTAACCCTAGGCGTAACCCTAACCCTAACCCTAGGCAGGAAAATCGGTTTAGGGCCAGGGCTGGTCCAGAGGAAAAAGCCGTCAAGGCAGCCATGTTGTTGCAGTTTTGCACTCCCCTTGGGATGCCTTTGGCAGCTGCGGTGTGCATCGAGCCGTGGGCTCTTTGGTTTCCGAGACGCTAACCCTAGGCGTAACCCTAACCCTAACCCTAGGCAGGAAAATCGGTTTAGGGCCAGGGCTGGTCCAGAGTAAAAAGCCGGTGCGGCAGCCATGTTGTTGCAGTTTTGCACTCCCCTTGGGATGCCTTTGGCAGCTGCGGTGTGCATCGAGCCGTGGGCTCTTTGGTTTCCGAGACGCTAACCCTAGGCGTAACCCTAACCCTAACCCTAGGCAGGAAAATCGGTTTAGGGCCAGGGCTGGTCCAGAGTAAAAAGCCGGTGCGGCAGCCATGTTGTTGCAGTTTTGCACTCCCCTTGGGATGCCTTTGGCAGCTGCGGTGTGCATCGAGCCGTGGGCTCTTTGGTTTCCGAGACGCTAACCCTAGGCGTAACCCTAACCCTAACCCTAGGCAGGAAAATCGGTTTAGGGCCAGGGCTGGTCCAGAGGAAAAAGCCGTCAAGGCAGCCATGCTGTTGCAGTTTTGCACTCTCCTTGGGATGTCTTTCGCAGCTCCATTGTGCATCGAGCCGTGGGCTCTTTGGTTTCCGAGACGCTAACCCTAGGCGTAACCCTAACCCTAACCCTAGGCAGGAAAATCGGTTTAGGGCCAGGGCTGGTCCAGAGTAAAAAGCCGCTGGGGCAGCCATGTTGTTGCAGTTTTGCACTCCCCTTGGGATGCCTTTGGCAGCCCAGATGTCCATCGAGCCGTGGGCTCTTTGGTTTCCGAGACGCTAACCCTAGGCGTAACCCTAACCCTAACCCTAGGCAGGAAAATCGGTTTAGGGCCAGGGCTGGTCCAGAGTAAAAAGCCGTCAAGGCAGCCATGTTGTTGCAGTTTTGCACTCCCCTTGGGATGCCTTTGGCAGCTGCGGTGTGCATCGAGCAGTGGGCTCTTTGGTTTCCGAAACGCAAACCCTAGGCGTAACCCTAACCCTAACCCCAGGCAGGAAAATCGGTTTAGGGGCAGGCGTGCTTCCGAGTAAAAAGCCCCTGGGGCAGCCATGTTGTGTCAGTTTTGCACTCCCCTTGGGATGCCTTTGGCAGCTGCGGTGGGCATCGAGCCGTGGGCTCTTTGGTTTCCGAGACGCTAACCCTAGGCGTAACCCTAACCCTAACCCTAGGCAGGAAAATCGGTTTAGGGCCAGGGCTGGTCCAGAGTAGAAACCCGTCAAGGCAGACATGGTGTTGCAGTTTTGCACTCACCTTGGGATGCCTTTGGCAGCTGCGGTGTGCATCGAGCCGTGGGCTCTTTGGTTTCCGAGACGCTAACCCTAGGCGTAACCCTAACCCTAACCCTAGGCAGGAAAATCGGTTTAGGGCCAGGGCTGGTCCAGAGTAAAAAGCCGCTGCGGCAGACATGTTGTTGCAGTTTTGCACTCCCCTTGGGATGCCTTTTGAAGCTGCAGTGTGCATCGAGCCGTAGGCTCTTTGTTTTCCTATACGCTAACCCTAGGCGTAACCCTAACCCTAACCCTAGGCAGGAATATCGGTTTAGGGCCAGGGCTGGTCCAGAGTAAAAAGCCGTCAAGGCAGCCATGTTGTTGCAGTTTTGCACTCCCCTTGGGATGCCTTTGGCAGCTGCGGTGTGCATCGAGCCGTGGGCCCTTTGGTTTCCGAGACGCTAACCCTAGGCGTAACCCTAACCCTAACCCTAGGCAGGAAAATCGGTTTAGGGCCAGGGCTGGACCAGAGTAAAAAGCCATCAAGGCAGCCATGTTGTTGCCGTTTTGCACTTTCCTTGGGATGCCTTTTGCAGCTGCGGTGTGAATCGAGCCGTGGGCTCTTTGGTTTCCGAGACGCTAACCCTAGGCGTAACCCTAGGCAGGAAAATCGGTTTAGGGCCAGGGCTGGTCCAGAGTAAAAAGCCGTCAAGGCAGCCATGTTGTTGCAGTTTTGTACTCCCCTTGGGATGCCTTTGGCAGCTGCGGTGTCCATCGAGCCGTGGGCTCTTTGGTTTCCGAGACGCTAACCCCAGGCGTAACCCTAACCCTTACCCTAGGCAGGAAAATCGGTTTAGGGCCAGGGCTGGTCCAGAGGAAAAAGCCGTCAAGGCAGCCATGTTGTTGCAGTTTTGCACTCCCCTTGGGATGCCTTTGGCAGCTGCGGTGTGCATCGAGCCGTGGGCTCTTTGGTTTCCGAGACGCTAACCCTAGGCGTAACCCTAACCCTAACCCTAGGCAGGAAAATCGGTTTAGGGCCAGGACTGGTCGTGGGTAGAAAGCCGTCAAGGCAGCCATGTTGTTGCAGTTTTGCACTCCCCTTGGGATGCCTTTGGCAGCTGCGGTGTGCATCGAGCCGTGGGCTCTTTGGTTTCCGAGTCGCTAACCCTAGGCGTAACCCTAACCCTAACCCTAGGCAGGAAAATCGGTTTAGGGCCAGGGCTGGTCCCGAGTAAAAAGCCGTCAAGGCAGCCATGTTGTTGCAGTTTTGCACTCCCCTTGGAATGCCTTTGGCAGCTGCGGTGTGCATCGAGCCGTGGGCTCTTTGGTTTCCGAGACGCTAACCCTAGGCGTAACCCTAACCCTAACCCTAGGCAGGAAAATCAGTTTAGGGCCAGGGCTGGTGCAGAGGAAAAAGCCGTCAAGGCAGCGATGTTGTTGCAGTTTTGCACTCCCCTTGGGATGCCTTTGGCAGCTGCGGTGTGCATCGAGCCGTGGGCTCTTTGGTTTCCGAGACGCTAACCCTAGGCGTAACCCTAACCCTAACCCTAGGCAGGAAAATCGGTTTAGGGCCAGGGCTGGTCCAGAGTAAAAAGCCACTGCGGCAGCCATGTTGTTGCAGTTTTGCACTCCCCTTGGGATGCCTTTGTCAGCTGCGGTGCGCCTGGAGCCGTGGGCTCTTTGATTTCCGAGACGCTAACCCTAGGCGTAACCCTAACCCAACCCTAGGCAGGAAAATCGGTTTAGGGCCAGGGCTGGTCCAGAGTAAAAAGCCGTCAAGGCAGCCATGCTGTTGCAGTTTTGCACTCTCCTTGGGATGTCTTTCGCAGCTCCATTGTGCATCGAGCCGTGGGCTCTTTGGTTTCCGAGACGCTAACCCTAGGCGTAACCCTAACCCTAACCCTAGGCAGGAAAATCAGTTTCGGGCCAGGGCTGGTTCCCAGGAGAAATCGAGTGAGGTAGCCATGTTGTGGCAGTTTTGCACTCCCCTTGGGATGCCTTTGGCAGCCCAGATGTCCATCGAGCCGTGGGCTCTTTGGTTTCCGAGACGCTAACCCTAGGAGTAACCCTAACCCTAACCCTAGGCAGGAAAATCGGTTTAGGGCCAGGGCTGGTCCAGAGTAAAAAGCCGTCAAGGCAGCCATGTTGTTGCAGTTTTGCACTCCCCTTGGGATGCCTTTGGCAGCTGCGGTGTGCATCGAGCAGTGGGCTCTTTGGCTTCCGAAACGCAAACCCTAGGCGTAACCCTAACCCTAACCCCAGGCAGGAAAATCGGTTTAGGGGCAGGCGTGCTTCCGAGTAAAAAGCCCCTGGGGCAGCCATGTTGTGTCAGTTTTGCACTCCCCTTGGGATGCCTTTGGCAGCTGCGGTGGGCATCGAGCCGTGGGCTCTTTGGTTTCCGAGACACTAACCCTAGGCGTAACCCTAACCCTAACCCTAGGCAGGAAAATCGGTTTAGGGCCAGGGCTGGTCCAGAGTAGAAACCCGTCAAGGCAGACATGGTGTTGCAGTTTTGCACTCCTCTTGGGATGCCTTTGGCAGCTGCGGTGTGCATCGAGCCGTGGGCTCTTTGGTTTCCGAGACGCTAACCCTAGGCGTAACCCTAACCCTAACCCTAGGCAGGAAAATCGGTTTAGGGCCATGGCTGGTCCAGAGTAAAAAGCCGCTGGGGCAGCCATGTTGTTGCAGTTTTGCACTCCCCTTGGGATGCCTTTGGCAGCTGCGGTGTGCATCGAGCCGTGGGCTCTTTGGTTTCCGAGATTCCAACCCTAGGTGAAACCCTAACACTAGGCAAGACAAGCGTCCTGGGGCCCGGGGTGGTCCCAATGAAAAAGTAGCTGGGGCAGCCGCGTCGTGGCAGTTTTGCGATCCTTACGGCATGTTTTTGCAGCTGCAGTGTGTCTGGAGCCGTGGGCTCTTTGGTTTCCGAGACGCTAACCCTAGGCTTAACCCTAACCCTAACCCTAGGCAGGAAAATCAGTTTCGAGCTAGGGGTGGTCCCGAGTTAAAAGCTGCTGGGGCAGCCACGTTGTTGCAGTTTTGCAATCCTCACGGCATGCCTTTGGCAGCTGCGGTGAGTCTGGAGCCGTGGGCTCTTTTGTTTCCGACTCACTAACCCTAGGCGTAACCCTAACCCTAACCCTCGGCAGGAAAATCAGTTTCTGGGGAGGCGTGGTCCCAAACAAAAAGTCGCTGTGGCAGCCATGTTGTGGCAGTTTGCACTCCCCTTGGGATGCCTTTGGCAGTTGCGGTGCGCCTGGAGCTATGGGCTCTTTGGTTTCTGAGAAGCTAACTATAGGCGTAACCCTAACCGTAATCCTAGGCAGGAAAATCGGTTTCGGCCTAGGGGTGGTCCGGATGAAATAGCCACTGCGGCAGCCATGTTGTTGCAGTTTTGCACTCCCCTTGGGATGCCTTTGGCAGCTGCGGTGCGCCTGGAGCCGTGGGCTCTGTGGTTTCCGAGACGCTAACCCTAGGCGTAACCCTAACCCTAACCCTAGGCAGGAAAATCAGTTTCGGGCCAGGGCTGGTTCCCAGGAGAAATCGAGTGAGGTAGCCATGTTGTGGCAGTTTTGCACTCCCCTTGGGATACCTTTGGCAGCTGCAGTGTGCCTGGAGCCGTGGGCTCTTTTGTTTCCGAGACGCTAACCCTAGGCGTAACCCTAACCATAACCTTAGGCAGGAAAATCGGTTTCGGCCAGGCGTGGTCCCAATGAAAAAGCCTCTGGGCCAGCCATGTTGTTGCAGTTTTGCACGTCTCACAGCATAGCCAGAATGTTGGGAATCAATTACTGGTTTTGTCTAGAGTCTCTCAGAGGTACTCAGTGAATAGAACAAACACATCTGATGATATCACTATTCTTCAGCTATGGGCATAAATATGTCGGACACCTATTTTCAGAAACAGGAAGGCTAGTTTATTGATTTTTTTAGGAGCTCATGTTGTTCCTGAGCACTAGAGAAACGATGGCCAGAATCCTGTCCTGGAGCAGGAGCAGGTGGCAGTTCTTCCTGTACTCATCTAGGCATGAAATTGGTGCATGGTTCAACAGTTCAGCAGCTGCATTTCATCCAATTTTGAATCTCCTTTGAGGATGCAGCTGTGGCATCCTTTAACCTAAATTTTTCTGGATTTCTGTGCTGCATGCTTGGGAGTACCAGAATTCTGTAGCCATACTGATAGACCTGTTCGAATACAAAACTGCAAACCCATTTTTAATTTTCCTGTGCTCTTTCAAAATTTAATGGATTACAGGCTTGTGAATCTGAGTCAGATTTATATGCTAAGGCTGAGACAGTAATTTAAGTATGGTCCCTCTCTTTTGAGTAGAAACATTAAAAAGAAATGACAGCATGCTGTAAGAAGAAAGAGCTTCATTCAAGTGAGATAGACTAGTAGGCATGTGGATGAAACTTAGGGCTAACAGCCGTGAACTCCTGAATTCTAAATCAGTTATGTCATTGACTTTCTGTGTGGGCAGTTATAAATCCCTGTGGTAACATTTCCTACCCTGGTTATGTACATCTGTATTCAGGACTTAAATGATTTGCAGACATGAAGAAACCCCACAGCTTCCATTTACTTTTAAAGTCAGATACATCTTGTCAGGTATGACCATTCTTTTGTAGGCAGGTATTTCTAACTCTACTGTTTAAACAGAATTTTAGAGGTCTGGCAAGTGTAGTACAAAACCTGAGAGATATGTGTTCTTCAGCTGGGGACATTACCCCTGTCTTAGTCAGCCTCCTGCTGGTCAACCAAGTCCCTCCCTTGGGACTTCTTATCTGCCTTGAAGAGTTCCTCTGTCTGTGGGAGCAGTAACACATAGAGACACCTAGAATAATCTGTCTCCATCTCAAACTGAGCCTTTCTGCAAGTTCATACCTCATCTCTAATATGCTTAGTAGAGACACATTAAAAACACCCTTGATTTTCTGAATTTTCTGACTTGTACTTCGTGACATAGGCATGTTTAATTCCATTCTTTCCTTATTGTTCCCCACTTGTTTGAACTTGACAGTTCCTATTAGACACAACAAAAACTGTTCAGTAGGAGATAAAGTCGGTAAAGGCTTGCTTGCATTTCTGTACGCAGAAATGTGGCTATCAGAGAATTAATTCAGGAGCTAACAATCCTTTTCAGGATAGCAAATAATGCAAGGAGATTTAGTAGAGGTGGTAAGTCTGAAATGTTGTGAGCCACAGGGAGTAAGCCAGAGGCTGAGGTTACTAGGACTGATTTTTGGATGCAGTTTTTCTGTTTTCTTGAGAAAGGTAGGGAGAGGGAAGTAAAAACTGAGGACCTGTACAGTGGTCAGAGTAGACTGGCTTCCTGATGGTTCGGAGGCAGGCAAGGCAACATTATCTTGGGCCTGAGAAGGTTATGCAATCCAGGCTGTACTTTAAGAAGGTTGCTCTGGCCGGTCCTTTTCTTGACATGGGCTTACATAGAAACCCTTGTGAGAATGCCAAAGCATGCTATAGTAATTAATGTCTCATGATGCTAGCTTGATCTTGTATTTGGATTTGGGATAGGTGTCATATTCTTTCCAAGAGCCAAGGAACCTGTGGTTAGAGGAGTTTGGCACTGAAGGCTTTTCAAGGAGAACTTAGGGCAATACAGATACAGCCAAAAAATTTGAGTCTATGATGACAAACTTAACTAGCCTTCAAGCACATAAAGGGAGGCTTACAATGAAACCATTATATTTAAAGTATTTCTGGGAAGAGAATTTTGTCCAGTACCAGTTGATCCAACATGACCAACCAAAGCAGTGAACTAAACAGTGAGATTGCCATGGCAAACCATAGTGGAACAATAAAATGAGGCCCTCTAATTAAGGCAATGATGTCTGAGTGCAAGAATCGCAGTGTAACAAAGTTAAGGGCAGCCTCAGGATCCCTAGAAATTTTTGTCAAACTAATGTATGTGCTTGGATTATGAAAAACGTTAATGAAGATACTGAATTAATAAATCTGTAATAGAGATAGAAATAGGATGTTTTCTTCCCCTTAAAAAATTAAAAATCACATCTTCTATTGAGCATCTTCTGTAATGAATAAGCAAAGAAATGTACTATTTCTACATAATTAATTTTTGGATGGGCTGCTCTGACTGAATAGTCCAAACTTCATAAGTTACAGATTTGTTGGCCTTCTCTTGCAGAACTCAGAATCTGGAAAACATATCTGCATGTTTGCATTTTTAACTTTTACAGATGATGTGAAAGTGCAGCACATTTGTCACTCTTTGGAAGAGGTATCTTTGGTTAATTAAAAAAAAATTAAAATAATTTCAATAGTGTCGCCCTTGTAATGTTCTGTCTGTCTAGTTGGCCTGATTCGATTCCCATTTGTTTAGCTCATAGCAAACCAGAACAACATTATATTCGTTAAGGCAGGTATATAATATGACAGAAGAGAATCAGCTTTCACAAGTGCTTTCATGAGATTTCTGTGCTGGAGACTGTAGGACATCTAGGAAGGAGTATGGCACAGTATCTGTGGCTATCCTGTTAAGGCTATCCATGCATCATTTTTCCTGTGTCAGGAATTTGAGAGAGGCAGACCACATTCCCATCACATTGTGTTTTTATTTGGCCTTCTAGATGAAGGGAGCTGAATTTAATGCTGTCTCTTGCATATTTTCTGCAGTCTTTATGTAGAAGCCTCCCATAGTTAATTGGAAAATCATTTCAGTAATCTTGTCAGAGCTCTGGATTTAATTTTCACTGTGGGATAAAAATAACAGGAAACCTAAGATCCTCAGTCTTTGAGTAACTGGAGTGTATCATGCAAGTGTTAAATTTTTACTGAATGTAGAGGTTCATAAGCCTTTGCAGCAGTCAGGTTTTAATCTAATTCTCAGATCACAGAAAAATAGGAATGTAATTATCCCTAACCTGTTTTACTTGTTTTTCTGAATCCAGTCATAGGTATCTTTTGGTCTGAAGGTAAGTTAGCAAAAAAAAGATAAGTCAAGCAAACTGTGCATATAACTAAGAGTTACAGAATACAGAGTTCCCAATGGGAATGAGCAGTCATCTGCTGAGAATCAAAACACCTCATCAATCAGATGCATGTTGGCATAAGGCAAACACAGTACTGCTGTTAGCCTGCAATTAATTTTCATCTGTTTAATAAAGCAGATATTCCTTGGCTGATTGCATAGCTTTGCTTTCTACATTTTCCAGGTTTAAATGATATTGTTTATGAAACCAAGTTAGGATGTTATCCTGCCTGTGATACTGTTTCACTGAGCCCACTAGAGGTCAGGGCTGTACTGCTAAGGTAAGTGATTAAAAATCGGCTAGGGAGAAATCTTTTAAGAGGTTGCCAGAAGTGAGAGTTATGTGAGAGACTTCTAAATCATGGAAATTTAGAATATGTTACATAATGCAGCTAATATTAAATAATCCATGGTATTTACTACTGCTGAGGTAGGTTAGTTTGGCAGATCCACAGTCGTTATAAAATTATAGAGCAGTGAGAAAAATATCTAATCTCTTTTTTAATTATTATATCTCTAAATTTCTATTAAATTGCTGTTGCAGTTTTAGTTCCAGCTTTGGGATTGCATTTTATCACTGGTTATCTAAGTATCTACCTAAAGAATATCAGAGACAGGTATAAGGAATTTTTCTTAGTTCCATAGAACAAGGGTTTATTCAAGTCCTGTAACTTTTTCAGCAACATTTTAAAGGAAGGGGTTGCAATAATAACGGTTGGTAATCCAAAGCAGGGGCAAGGTCTTCAACATCACATTTCACACATAGCCCTGGGACTTTGGTGCTTTACTCGCTGGTAATAGGAACTGATTTCATCTTGTTATGAGTAACTAAAATGCAGCACTTGATCAGTACTTTGTTCATCCTTTATTCTGCTCTTTTGTTATGTTCCTTTTGTAAAAGCCATGCATGCTAAAGCAAGGAGAGGCTCATGGCAAACCTATACAAAGGCTTAACACTTCTACTGCATTGGTGTATGATAAAGCCAAGGGAAGGGAGATAAGGAGCTTCATACTGCTTCTGATGTAAGAAAGAAAGCATTCTTTTTTCTCCTGTATTGACTGTATGCCTGACAAGGCCAGGTCCCCCTTGTGACAAAGAACAGGCAACCTGAAGAGATGAGAAATTAGTATTCATCCAGACTGGCAGTGATGCTAATTTCTTTGCCATTGTTTGTTATGACATCAGCATCTAAAACATCTGAGACATCCCTCTCAAGTCACCAATGTGCGTTTAAACACACAGCACTCATTTCTCATTTTGATGTCTACGTGCACTATGGATGTGTGCCTGCAAGTGGGGCTGAGAAGAGCAGCACCAGCTCCTTGCTGCGCCTGTGGCTTTGCAGGAGGGATGTGTGCCTGCCTGTGGAGTAGGTGTGCTCCAAGCCAGTGCTGGGGGTGCTGCAGGGAAGGGCTGCAATAGAGCCACATACAGTGGGATTGTGCTCTTGGCTTTGCTGGCATTCTGCCAGCTCAGTAGCCATGTTGCCTGACCAGTAGTCAACAAATCCCAGATCAGGTTGGCATGTGACATCTGCCATGTGTGGCTCTGGAGTAGTGAAGCTGCAAAACCACAGATGGAAGGGACTGTGGGAGAGCCAGAAGACTGAACATTAAACTGAGATCAAGATGTTTGCAAGGTCTGATAGTGTTTATTTTTATCATTTTTAGAGGGTGAGACCTCCCTCCTTCCCTAAATTTTTGAAGAAGTCAATAATTTAAAATTTTACACATGCAGTTGTGGTTTTATCCGGGATAACTAAGATTCTTCCCGTGATAATTGGGTTAAATATTCTTTTGAGATCTCACACTTACAGACTTTGATTGAATTTGAACAATGGAAGTTGTTGTTCTGTTTCTGAGCAGGTCTTATATCAGTATTTGCAAGAGAATGCCATATGATAGGTTTGTACATTTGTTAATGCCCCTTAACAAAGGAAATACTTTTGGCTGCGTGCCTGAATTTATTTTCAACTTGTCTTAGTGAACCAAAATTAGGAAAAGCAATGTGGACTCTTCTAAATTTTTCACAATATTGTAAGATGGTGCAGCACAAACTTACCTATCTCTGTCATTAAGAAGGGTTATATATGTTGTGATTATTTATTGCTGTAAGCTTTATTGAACTTTTGCTGTAGCACATTGACAGTCCAGGATAATTTAATTTGGGTTTTTTGCCCGGCCTGGCTGAGCCACCTGATGTTGCAGTATGAACAAACTGTGGTGTTAAAGCCTCAGTTGTTTAAGCCTTTTGACTCTCACATTTTGCTTTTCCTGTGATACTGTCTTTTAGGACATCCAGTTTAATAAGAGTTACTTGTTCAGTGCATCTCTGTCCTACTATGTATGCCAAAAATAATAATCAAGCATTGCTGCTATGTACTAGTCATGTGTAGATGGTGTAGTTGGTAGCTTCAGCAATCTCATACACCTTCCTGCATGTCAGAAACTTTCTGAAACTAATTTGGTTACCCAGTATTTGGCAGAAGTTGGGGTAATGAAGTGAAGAGAAACAAATGTCAATCTTTTTCTCCACTGAGATGGGCTGGTGGCTTTTGATGGTTTCAGGGTGGATATCCAAGGCCAATTCTCCACAGAGTCCTCCAAAGGTGGCCCTCTGTATGGGGAAATTCTTCATCTATTGTTGTCGTCCCACTTATTGCATAGTGTAATCTTGCCAATGGGTTTTGGTTTTTGAGGCCTTAGACCTTTCCTCTCTTAAGAGGTAATGCATGGGAGACTTGGACCCTGCTTATTGCAATTTGGCTTGGCAAGGAATTGTGGGCCTCAATAGCACTTTTCTTTGTTCCTTTGCTGAGTCCCAAGACAAGGTGTAGGTTATGTGTGCCATGGATCCTTTGCTGATGAATAATATTGTCTCCAACCAAGAAAGCAAGCCTGAGAAAGCATGCAGAGCTGTCTGATATGGATAAAGTAATAAAAAATTCAAAGCAGTTGGAGCTTTGGGAGTATAAGCATCCAGAGGCAGCATGTACGCAGAGGGTTCAGCAACTGCCCACGTGAGAGCATCTGTGGGTCTCAAGTTATTCAGTGCATGTGTCTTGTCAGACATGCAGAGAGGTGTGGGGGCCACTTCAACGCTCTGGGAGATGGATCCCATGCACTCGTCTCTGCCATCTAACTAACATCTGGCCCAAGATCACTGTTTTGGAAGATGGTGAGTTTACCAGCCTGCATGCACACCATGCTATGGCAGCTTGCTGAAGGGGCAGAGCAAGTAAGTGCTTTGGCATGCTCATTTTTGTAGTGGAAACATATTGTAATTATGTTAGGCAAAGCTAAGTATACCTATGGATGTTTCATGAGTGCCAACATGCTGATTGGGAAATCATATACACTGCACTGTTGAAATTGTTGTAAACAGCAGTGTTGTTAATCATAACATTTCTCAGCTTTCCTTTGAAGGTAAAGCCATGGTAACAAAATTAAGACAACATCAGTCCTTGCTCTCAAAAGATGATCAAAGATTAGATTCACATTTATCAGTCCTTTCTCTGGGGTTTTTCCTCACTGTCTTTCTTGTTCTTTCTCCCTATCTAGTTTGAAGAACCTTTTCTTAATAATGAAAATTGGCCCAATTTGAATGGTGCTAACAAAAACAACTCCCATTTTCTCCATTCTTCCCTCATGCTGTCTTATGCTAGAAACATACATTTTTCTGAATATCCTATACTTGTGGGGATGGCATTCCTTGGGACAGCAGGAACAGTATCTTTAATCCCCCAAGAAAGGAGTGGACTTAAATGGCCATCATACAAATCTTTGCTAATCACTCTAATCATTGTGCAATGATGAAAAGAGGGACACTTCAATCTCCCTTATGGAGAGATTGGTACACTTCATGTACTCTGAGCATACCTCAAGAATTGAGCTCTTAAGGTGACAGGCCTGGGCCAAAAGGAGCACTTTACTTGCTTTATTATGCATGAAACAGGTGAAATGAAATTGAGTTTTGAGAGCTATCAGGAGCACATTTTTTCTGACAAGTCCCAGGCACAGCATTCTAGGTGTCAGGTGAGCTCTGGTATCAGAAACTTAGCCAGCTGCAGAGCTTCTCTACAGATTGAACAGATAACAAATGGTGATTGTGCTGAGCTATACTTCCAGTTAATGCCTGAAATGGCAGTTGGGACTCCTCTGCTGTGAGACTTTTAAAGGAAGTCTGGATGAAGCTATTTAATACTACTTTTAACTGTAGTAAAATTAATAACTGATAAATGCAATAGCTGACAGCAGGGCCCTTCATTTTTTCTCTCAAGCCCGGAAATAATGTTATTGTGTTGCAATTACCTTTGTGAGTCTGAAAATTTTAAATTTTTCAATATGCCTCTGTTTTAAGTCAATTTAAAGTGGTATTCAGTATAAATAATAGTCTTTCTTATGAATAAGTAGTTCTGAAAAAAAGTCAGATTAAATATTGCTCAACTGACAGAGCATGGAAAAAATCACATGGTGAGAAGGCCAAGTATTCTTATGATGTAACTTTGTCTTATATATCAGGTCATAATTTTGTTTGAGAATATATGTTTGTTTCCAGCTGTTGGCAGCCTCTGCTTTTCATCTTTATGACCTTCAAGAGTGTCTGTTAAGGATAACATCAACTCCAAGCCGTTTTCTTTTAGTTGCTTTCCAGACAGAATCACTGTATCTCCTTTTTGTTTAGAGAATCCAGAAAGCTATGAGAATTTGCTTTCTTTTTGTTTTGGCTTTTAGTTTTCTTTCTTTCATGTATTATTATGGGTTTATATATGCTGTAAATGACAAATAAATTTTGTCATTTCAAAACTTTGAACTGATGCTGAAATCTAAAGTCTTTAGGCTTTTCTTACATGAGCACAGCCAATTTATTCCATATGTTCCACTGAAAAGCTGGCTTGTAAATTCTGTTTATGTGTTAAAAATAAATGTCTTATCAAAACTAACAGCTACTCCTTATGATTTTAAGGAATTTTTGTCTGTGGATTTCATTTCAGTCTTGGAAGAAGGTCTAGGTGGGTAGGCCTACACCTGTGGCTTTCAAAGAAGCATAGTGCATTTTCACTAACCCGGATCGCTCCACAATCTGAGGTCTTTTTTCTTTTGTCTTTGTTTTGTTTTGCTGAAAGTGTTAATACTATGCCCAGGACAAACTGCTGCCTCGGAAACAACACACTTTTTGACATTGCAGGTCACATGTTTGCATATTCTCAAGTCAACAGTACTTTTAGTTATTGTCTAACTCTTGCTGTGTCAAGGACTATTTTTTGGTGCTACTGTTTTTTTGTATTAATAATACCACACATTTGGTATGGGAAATAAAGTGTGTCACAGCTTCTGGTGTGTGTGAAGGCAAGGAAAGGATGTGTCTTACTTTGGACTTGTCATTCTACAACTGCGGAAAAGTGGACTTGATACTTGAGGACATCCTATCTGTTTCTATTTGTTTCTATACATTTATAATCACTAAAGAACTCCAGACAGGCTATGCTATTTCTGGTTCAAGTTCTGATATATGTATATATATATGGAGGTATCATTCAAGTATGTGTATCTTCAAGAACCCAAGATGGGAGTCATGCCTAGACTACAGTCACCTAAGCTTCTGCATCTCAAAAGAAAGAAGTTTCCACATTCACATGAGGTGCCTCAGATGCTGATATAATAAAGAGATCAGTACAGGGAACAGAGTGGGATTCAGTTGCATTAATTCAGCTCAACACTTTTAAAAGATTATTCAGCGGATCACCTGAAAGTGTCTCTTTTAGGATAAACTGGATCAGTTGATTATGTAGGTGGGGAGATGATTTTGTTTCCTATGCATGTGAGTTTAATGCCCTTTTTAGTGGTAGGGGTACATTCCTGGAATTCAGCTGCTCCACATTTTTCCCCGAGTCCCGTGACATAGCTGTCAGCTCTGTCCAGGTGTTCTGGGATGTTCATGACGCTGGAAATCTCTAAGGTCACTGAATTCCACTCTAGCTCTGGTGACATCAAAATTTTATCTTCAAAGTCTGACACCGATTCAAGCCTTTGTCCTTTACTGTTCTGCTAATCATGTCTGTTAATGTACCTTAGTTTTTTGTTTCATGCCCAAGTGTTAGACATTGGTTCTGCATTTATGTTATAAACTTTATATCATTTAAGTAATCCAATCATGGTTTTAAGTTCACAATATTACTCAGACAGTTAAAAAAATACTGATACATTTTTTAATTAGAAATTTGAATAAAAATTGTACAACTCTGTATTGTCTTTATGAAAGGCCTTCTGAACAGTATAATGCAATTTTTTCAATATTGCTGTATTTCAGTGATTTGGGAAGTAATTCTTAATGGCAATTTTGGGATCCTTCAGAATTAATATAGTTGGTGTAATTGTTATTTTCTTTCATTATGAGTTTTACCACAAATTTAACTATGTGGGTTATAAATACTGGATGTTCTTTCTCTTGACTTCATAACCTTGTCTTTTAAGCAGCTCAAGCATTATTCTGATGTAGACAGCAACTCTCCAGTTCTGCAGATGCTATGAACAGGCTTAATTAAAAAACCTTACTCTTCTATTCTGAATGGCGAGACAAAAAAACGGATTTTCAAGTTGATGCAGCTGTAAGCTGGAGAAGTCTCTGGCATTGCCTCTTGCTATTTCTGTCTGAAACTAATGCCTTCTACAATAACTATCTTGTATATCATTTCAGACAGGTATCTCTTCAAATGCACCGTTTACCTTACCATATATCAAAAAGTAGATAACATTTCATGACAATAAATAAGAATTCATAATAAGGAGTAAATAGAAATGCCTCAAGTGGAGTTTTTCCAGGTATTAGTGCATCCTTCCTGAACTTCAGAGAATTACAAAGAGTGGTCAGAGTATGTGTGGCTGGTGTTTGTGTTTCTCTATAAAGAAGAGACAACTTTAGATTCAGATTTTATTCTAACATTTTGCTGAATATTTTGTTCAGTACTAATTGACTCAGATAACACTCAAATAGTGCTACAGTCTAAGATGTTGTAAACGTATTTAGGAAGATTCTTGACGCAGCAGGAAGACTGAGGAAACACTGCTCTAGTGGTCACAAGAAGTAAAGGTTCATTCACGAGCTGTGAGAGTTTACATTCCTCACACCCCTCACCTTCCAGTGTTTTCCTGTCCTGCTGGGCCATAAGGTGCCCAGGAAGCTTCTCTATCACTCTCTCTCCATCGAAAGGACCAGGGAAGAAAATGCAATGAAAAGCTTGTAGGTGGGCAAAGGAGAGAAGGATCACTTTTCAATTGCCATCATGGGCAAAATAGACTCAACTTGGTAAAATTAATTTAATTAAATTTATTATTTGCCAATAATGAAATATAAGAATTAATCCTAATATACCTTCCTCCCACCACTCCCTTCTTCCTGGGCTCAGCTTCACTATCAACCTCTCCATCTCCTCCTACCCTCATCAGCACAGAGGGATGGGGAAATGGGAATCAGTTTATCATGTTTTCTCTGCCACTCCTTATTCCCTGGTCTCTTCCCATGTTCTAGTGTGGGATCTTTAAACATAGGCTACAGTCCTTCATGACCTTTTCCTTGAGAGTCCTTCCCATGGGCTGCAATTCTTCACAAACTTGCTTGTCCTTCCACAGGGTAGAAGAGTCCCTTAGGAATGAACTGCTTCAGTGTGGGTCCCTCAAGGGCTCCCAAATCCCACCGGAAAACTTGTGTCAGTGTGGTCTCTTCTCCACAGACTGCAACTCCTGCCAGGAGCCTGCACCTTGGTGGGATGTCCATGGGCTGCAGCTTTGTTTGGGGCACACCCCTCTGCTCCAGCATGGGGCCTGCTGCGGACTCCAGGTGGATCTCATCCACTGTGGATCTCATCCACTGTGATCCTCAAGGCTTCAGGGGAACAACCTGGCTCACAGTGCTCTGCATGGCCACAGGGGAATCTTTGCTCTGGTGCCTGGAGAACCTCCTCCCTCTGCTTCTCCAGGGTTCTTGGCATCTGCAGACTTGTTTCTCTCATGTTTTCTCACTCTTCTCTCCCAGATGCTGCTGTGCAGCATTTTCCACCCTTTAAATATATGTTATCACAGAGACATGGGCTCAGCTTTGGCCAATGGTGCATTCATCATGAAACTGGGTGGAAACTGGCCCAGTCCAATGGGACTTCTCACAGTCCTTCTGACAGCTTCTCACAGAAGACAAAAGTCTGCTCTCCAGATATCAGCAAGCCAGTATCACTTAGGCACCAGGTTTCTCTTGTGTAACCACAAAATACATAATTAAATTGACCACTAAGCTTTACCTCTTAATTATATTGCTTCAGAGTTGTTCCAATTATCCAAAGAAAAAACAGCTGAGAATGTATCCACTGAGACATAATTGTTTCATATTTCCTGTTATGATTTTAGAAAAAATCCCATTCTTCAATCAGTCCCACTTTGAGAAAATGAGCAACCTCTGTAAATGTGGAGAAAGTTACCCGAACACTCAAATGGAAACCTCAAAATTCCATGAAAGGGTGTGAGACGTTTCAGTAAAAAACAGATTACGTCACTCCCTCATTATATGTCTGATTTGTTGCTGATAGATTTTCCTTTTCTGCAGCCACCCCATGCACCCAGCATGGTGCAAGTAACACGTGGCTTGCATAGCAGTTATTGTAGATGTTCTTTGGACAGATAAATCAGATAAATGTTAAAACCACATAGCTTGGAATATAGTCTAGCTAAGGTTTCCAGCTGGAGTCTTCTTGCAAACCCAGCAAGAGTTAGACTAAATGGTTTGGGGTTCTTTTTCACAACTACTCTTTCCTTGTTCCTTTTCCTCTTAGAATGTGTTAGAATAACATTTACGATTTGTTCTATATTCTTTATTTTTTTCCCCTCTTCTCGTAAGTTTTTTGCCTCTTCATTGAAAAAAAAGAAAAGATTAAACAGCAGAAAAGAAAAGGAAGAAAAATATGTCCACATATGGGGGAAGCTTCTGAACTTTACTTACTCATTTGTATTTAGTGATATAAAGGGGAAAAGGCATTTCCAGACATTAATACTTTCTGAATATGTTTTGGTTGAGATGCTGAGTAAGAGAACGACTTTATGCAATCTCTCATTACACAAATAGAGAAAAAAGGGTATTCCTGGTAAGTCAAAGGGGTGAAAGATGTTCTGCATAATTTCGTAATGGTGGTCTCTGGATTGGAAATTGTGGGAAATGAAGAAAATATTATGAAAATAATGTCTCTCCATATTTATATTTTTCTTCTCTTTTCTTTTAATCAAGTGTTAGAGGGCACTGTTCAATCAAATGAACCTCTTTTTGTAGCTGGAAAGGCAGTTCTTATGTCCTTAAGTTCTAATATTGTCCTTATTTTTTGAGAATTTTACATGCTAACACACTTTTCAAATCCACACAGATTGCCATATGAACAAAGGGTTGTTCTGCATTTTAGAATTTCTGTTTTGAGAGTCAGATGTTTCAGAGCCCATTGTTTGACATGTCTCTCCCAGGGACATGCACAGCAGTCAATAAACTCTGTGTCTCTGATTCAGATTCTGTCTATGTCCTGCATGTTTTCTGCTGAGTCACTGTATGACTTTCTTACTGACTTTAGTGTTCTCATTTTTGAGTGGGAAATTATTTTGGCTGAAGGCCATACTTTTCTGTATTTCTACGTATTTACAACAAAGAAACTTGATGTGAAAAGCTGGGGAAAACAACCATGGGGTGATCATAATAAAGTATTTTTTGAATGAAACTGGTAATCCATTTAAAAATGAAGAGAAAACTCTAAACTAGTTTTCTTTCCATTGACTAGCCACATTTTTTTGTAGCAGCTGGAAGCAAGCAACTAAGGAAGTCAATCAGCAAATTTTCATTTGGACGGAGGGCATCTTCATGCTTGACACATTGATTTACAGAAAAGAAAGAGAGCTGTTTGTTCTGTACTTGTAATTCTACTGCTCCCATATCACCAAGACTACCTGCAAGAAATCTGAAAACCTGAAGAGTGAAGCAGGTGTAGTTGACATGAAGAACTTCATATAAAAACTATGGATTATTCTTAGAAAAAAATGTTTCTCTTGGTGGTTTTCCTCTTCCACCATCTTCACAGTTGCACATCTAAAATAATCTGCTGCCAAAACTCAGCTACATTAAATGGAGAAATTAAATCGGTCTGGATAAAATTGTAAGAGCAGTTTTAAACTTATATGACAGCTATAAATATATAGGAACATTTTAATGTTCATGTGGATGACAGCATATATTTGCACCTTTAGAATAATAGTTAGAGGCTAATAATTAATAAAAATTAAATAGGTTTAAAACTGGCTGAATTTTCTTTTTGGTCTCCTGTGGCAAGTGAAATATTTCAGACTTACAGAACAATGCATCATTCTCTCTTCCTGTCCCTTCCAGGCTTTCCATTTCATTTTCTGTGTTCTTCTATTTTTTTTTTTTCAGTTTTTTTTTCATTCAAGGAAAAGTTTTAGCAAATGTAAAAATTTTGTATTCTTAGTAAAGCATTTAAAAATTGTGGCTTAATATGTGGTAGCCTGTTACTGAAAATCCCATCCTCCAGTCTTCCTGTATGCACTACTTCAAATAATTTGGGTAGCTCTGAACTGTCCAAGTCTCTCAGGTCCCAGCACTTCAATTATTATTACTACTTTGGCTTTGAGGCAGAATAAAATAGAGAGGTAGGGAAGCTGTCTGCATGGAGGTGATGTAGCAATGATTGCTTTGTCATTTAGTGAGCTGGAGACACCAAACTCCATAATTGATTACAAAGGTTGAGAACACCACCAAATATTGTAACAAATCGGTGATTTCAGTATTCAGAAAGTTACTGCATAGCTTCTGCAGCTTTCTTCACTCATATGAATGCAAATGTTTATATCTCTGGCAGATGAGAGTTAACATTTCTGGTCGGATTGTTTTAAGCTCACTTTTTGCCTGCTCTTTGAACAAGAATTAACTTTGGAAAGAAAGTTTTCCAAACTTGGAGATGCTTAGTTTTCTGTGTCCCCTGGATTCGACTGTGTATGTGTAACAGATTTGCACATGGGACTCTGGCACTTCTCAAGGACTTCTGGACATGCAACATCAGTAGGTGATTGCTTGGAGCAGTAGGAGGGCAGGGTGTTGCTGTGTAACACTTCAGGCAAAGCCTGAGAAGTAGCCTGAATAGCCACAGTCTGCTTTTCCTTTGAGTCATAGCCCCAGAGCTTCCAACATCATCTGTGTTGCTTTTAATGCAGTCTGTGAATCTAGGCAGCTGTTTCTTGTGATTGTTTCCTAGGACTTCTTTTATAGTATTTTATTTTTTGTGCCACAGTGATTCATTTGTTTGAGAAGCTTAGCAAGATTCATTGGCACCCTCATCCCTCTTCTGTGTTTACTAGAATGAAGTAATTGACATATGGGAGCATTTATGAGATTGTGTCAGACAAACTAGACTGAAAGCAACAGACAGATGTCCAGTGAGTTAAATATGCAAATCTTGAATATAAATGATGAATTAGATTAATGAACAGATGAAAAATGACCATATTAAAAATGACTGGAGTCTGATCTCATTCCTTCTGGGATAGTTTTTTGTATCGCATTATTGTCACAGAGAAAGCATGTTTCTCTTTTAGTGTTATTCTGGGTAACTGGCACATTCCTTGTTATTATCATGCTATGCTTGAATGTGTTTTTCTGTGCCTAAGTGGAACTTCTCAATAGGTACTTTCTGATTATTTGTCATTCACGCTCACTTTTATCACATAGCCCTAGATAGTAACAGGAGTATTGATTAATCCTCTCAGTAAGTTTAAAATTCTAACAATTGATGTAAAGGGTCTGATCAAAGAAACAAAAATAAAATTCTACCTTTCTTTTCTTTTCTTGCATATATTTTCATCACTGCTTGCAGACACACAGGACTTGATTTGGAACCACTGGAGATTGTAGGGTTTTGCTGAGACACAGTTGAACTGATCAGATTCAATATGAAATGCATTTAATTACAACAGAAGAGATCAATTTTTTTCTAGCACACAGCCTGGTATGAGCTATTTTTTTAAAGCCAGTGGAGAAAAGTAGACTGAGGTCATGGCCAGAGGCCCGCTCTAAGTCAGCGTGCCTCTGGCTCCATTCATGCCATTGCTCCTTCTGTGTCTCTTTTAGCAGCTGCTGGAATAAGCAGAATCAGGTTCCAGTGTACTGTCTGTTTCCCTGGAGGGATGCAGGACCATGGGGAATGTGGAAACCTCCCTTTTGGTGACAGTACATGTTTCTGTTGCATAAAAATGCCCATTTCGCACAGTTAACAATGCCTGTAATGAGCTGTGCTGCTTGCAGCAGGAGCCCAGACAAATAAGTTACTTAGTTACTTAGATAAACAGAATTAAGGAAGATAAATCCTGGTCTTAGTCTACTAAACATTTACAATCAACAAAAAATGAAGTGTTTACATGACAGACTGTGTCAGGGTGTGGTGTGATAAGCCTCTTCTGCATTTCATTCTTTACAGCTAGTTTAAAAAATGTGAAATACGAAAAGAAAGAAAAGATGAAATAAGTTAAAGATGAGCATGCAGTTGTAAATATTGATATAGCTGCTTATTGTCACAGAAACACAAAATAATTGATTGGAAGTGACATCTGGAAATTGTCTGGGCCAATATCCCTGCTTAAGCAGAGCCATCTAAAGTCAGTTGATCTGGACTGTGCCCAGTTGAGTTTTGAGTATCTCCTAGGATGGGGACTTCACAAGCTCCCTGGCTAGGTGTGCCGGTGCTTGGTCATCCTCACAGCAAGAAAAGATGTTTCCTGATGTTTGGATGACATCTCTGTGTTTGAGTTTGTGCCCATTTTCTGATGTACTTTCACTGGGCACCACTGAAGAAGCCAGCTCTGTCCTCTAAACATTCCCTTTAGGTGTTTTTAGACATGGATAAGGTCTACCTGAGCCTTCTTTTTTGAAGTCTAAACAGTCCCAGTTCTCTCAAGCTCTCTTCATAGGAGAGATGCTCCAGTACCTGTGTCATCTTTTTGGCCATTTATTGCCGTCTCTACTGTATGTCTGTGCCTTTGTTGCATTCACAAGCCCCACATGAACACAACTGTCCGGGGGCAGCCTCACCAGTGTCAGAGGGGCAGGATCACCCCTCTGACCTGCTGGCAATGCTGTGCCTAATGCAGTGCAGGTTACCCTTGGCTTCTTTGCAACGTGGGCATACTGTTGGCTCATGTTCAACTTGGTGTTCACCAAGTGTTTTCTGTCAAGCTGTGTCATGGTTTGACCCGGAAGAGAGTTTTTTTTTTGGAAAGTTATGGTCAAACCAATCAGTGGCCAGATGTGAAATTGGCATTTGGTGTGGCCACTGAGGATTTGGGTACGCCTCCGAGAACACACTCAGTGGGTTAAAAAGCAGAGGATTTAGAGAAGACCTTCCTCTTTGGAGTCCGGCCGGTGAGTTGCTCTGACCTCTCCCCTGCCCAGCGGCGTCTGGGCGGGGGAGGGGAGGCCATGCGGCCTGGGAAGGAAGGCCGGAGCCCCGGCAAGGTGCAGGGGTGGAGGAGTCCTGGGATGGTTTGGGCAGCCCCCCCCCCCGGGAGAGAGAATGACAGAGACTGTGCAGGCTGGAAATTTGTTATCTGGTGCCGGGAGCACAGCCAGGAGGAGAAAGTGGGGGGGGGCAAGGTGCCCAGCCGTCAGCAGACCAGGCCGAGCTTGTAACCTTTTTGAACCTTTGGAAGCTTTAAAAACACTGATCCTCCCCAGCTGAGGAGTGAGAGGAGAAAGAGGATGGGAAAGAAGAAGAAGTTTGACTAGGTGAAGAAATGCTTGTAGATGAGAGTGCCCTAGGTGGAGGAGATGAGTGGAGTGGCTTTGGCTGGACTTTTCTCTTACACAGCCACGGGCGAAACCAAGTTCTTCTGATAATACAGAGACTGCTCCTTGGGGGAGGCGGTTGGCTAGAAGCCAGGAGTGACAAGGCCGCGAGGAGAAGCGGAGAGAACAGAGACTGAGGGGGAGGGTGTGGTGGAGCCCTCTGCCTCCAGGGAAGGATCTCTGTTCCTGAGAGCCCCAGGCCCCAGGGGAAATAATATGGGGGGGACAGGTGTCCCAAATGGTGAGAGGCGGCCACTTCTTGGAACTAGGCAAAGCATTCTTAAAAGGACCTAAGGAGCAGTTTGGATCCATGGACAGTGGTGAGAGCGCTGGACATGGAAGGAAGAATGGTCACCGCTACAGATTTTCTTCGGGCGGCTGCAGTGTGTGACGTGGAAGCACTGGGGACTTTGCAGTGTTTTCCTGGGGAGGCCCATGGTGTGAGAGGAAGACTCCTCTCTCCTGATGAACTGGGGAGAGTGTGTGTGAAGGAGGGTATTGGAATTAAGAATTGATGTGTTAGAGGGGATTTGTTTGTTGGAGAGGTGGGGGGAGGAGAAGTGTTTTTGAAGATGTTCTATTGTGGATTGTTGTGTGTAGTTTTTTCCTTTTCCCTTTTGTGTCTATGTAGATTAATAAAATGTTGTTTTTTTTTCTTTTCCCCTCCATTCCCAAGTTGGAGCCTGTTTTGTTCTGTTCCTGGGTCACATCTCACGGTAACCATTTTAGGAATCCACCTTTCATGGGGGCGCTGGCACTGTGCCAGGGTCAACCCATGACATTATTGGTTCCCTGACCGGGAATCGAATGGAGAAGATGGAAACTGTGAGATGGATCAAAAGGAATAAGAGCAAAGCATGTAAATAGATTGATTATAAAATGTAGGGATGGAGGTTTGGTGTATGTCACTGTTGTAAGCAGAAATGTCTTGGATGTAGTTTTGTTAATATGTTGGAGTGAAATGTGTGTTCTCGGAGGCGAGAGGTGGATTGTCATGGTTTGACCCGGAAGAGAGTTTTTTTTTGGAAAGTTATGGTCAAACCAATCAGTGGCCAGATGTGAAATTGGCATTTGGTGTGGCCACTGAGGATTTGGGTACGCCTCCGAGAACACACTCAGTGGGTTAAAAAGCAGAGGATTTAGAGAAGACCTTCCTCTTTGGAGTCCGGCCGGTGAGTTGCTCTGACCTCTCCCCTGCCCAGCGGCGTCTGGGCGGGGGAGGGGAGGCCATGCGGCCTGAGGAGGAAGGCCGGAGCCCCGGCAAGGTGCAGGGGTGGAGGAGTCCTGGGATGGTTTGGGCAGCCCCCCCCCCCGGGAGAGAGAATGACAGAGACTGTGCAGGCTGGAAATTTGTTATCTGGTGCCGGGAGCACAGCCAGGAGGAGAAAGTGGGGGGGGGCAAGGTGCCCAGCCGTCAGCAGACCAGGCCGAGCTTGTAACCTTTTTGAACCTTTGGAAGCTTTAAAAACACTGATCCTCCCCAGCTGAGGAGTGAGAGGAGAAAGAGGATGGGAAAGAAGAAGAAGTTTGACTAGGTGAAGAAATGCTTGTAGATGAGAGTGCCCTAGGTGGAGGAGATGAGTGGAGTGGCTTTGGCTGGACTTTTCTCTTACACAGCCACGGGCGAAACCAAGTTCTTCTGATAATACAGAGACTGCTCCTTGGGGGAGGCGGTTGGCTAGAAGCCAGGAGTGACAAGGCCGCGAGGAGAAGCGGAGAGAACAGAGACTGAGGGGGAGGGTGTGGTGGAGCCCTCTGCCTCCAGGGAAGGATCTCTGTTCCTGAGAGCCCCAGGCCCCAGGGGAAATAATATGGGGGGGACAGGTGTCCCAAATGGTGAGAGGCGGCCACTTCTTGGAACTAGGCAAAGCATTCTTAAAAGGACCTAAGGAGCAGTTTGGATCCATGGACAGTGGTGAGAGCGCTGGACATGGAAGGAAGAATGGTCACCGCTACAGATTTTCTTCGGGCGGCTGCAGTGTGTGACGTGGAAGCACTGGGGACTTTGCAGTGTTTTCCTGGGGAGGCCCATGGTGTGAGAGGAAGACTCCTCTCTCCTGATGAACTGGGGAGAGTGTGTGTGAAGGAGGGTATTGGAATTAAGAATTGATGTGTTAGAGGGGATTTGTTTGTTGGAGAGGTGGGGGGAGGAGAAGTGTTTTTGAAGATGTTCTATTGTGGATTGTTGTGTGTAGTTTTTTCCTTTTCCCTTTTGTGTCTATGTAGATTAATAAAATGTTGTTTTTTTTTCTTTTCCCCTCCATTCCCAAGTTGGAGCCTGTTTTGTTCTGTTCCTGGGTCACATCTCACGGTAACCATTTTAGGAATCCACCTTTCATGGGGGCGCTGGCACTGTGCCAGGGTCAACCCATGACAAGCTGCTTTTCACATATACCTCTGCCTGATGTTGTTCATCCGCATATTGTTGAACAAAGAAATTACTAAAATGATTTAGAAAGAAAAAAATCTCTTAAAATGTTATAACCACGGGGACATTGCTTCTTGAGGCACAGGACTTTCTTTACCCAGTCAGGTTTTTTCCTACTGGTCTTGTTTAGTTTGTCTGTGGGGTTTTTGTACAGTTTTTTGAGGAAAAAGCAATAAAGCATTGAGTTGAAGAATGTAGTTAAAGTATTTTGTGGTTAACCCTGAGATGTCGGTCTTAAAATCTGGGTTCAGAATATTGTTTCCAACCACGGTTGGTCTGTGAGAAAACCACTTTCTCTCCCATTCTCATCAGTATATTCTACCTTAAGCCTCAACTCTTGAAAAAGAGGAGAAAGTAAGGTTAATGCCTTCCCAATCCTTTCACCCCTCTCATGTGAGGGCAGCTGAATTTGCTATTTATCAACTAATGAAGTAGCAAATTGTAGTGTCATGATTTAAAGTGTCACTAGCTTTCATCTCCTTACATTCCCCAGTCTTTACTGGAGCAGTTTGGAGGGTGATTTGTAAGCGGTTTAGTGCATTTATTTCCTTCCATTGAAGACAAGGTAGACTTCTGGGGTTAAAGTTTCATCAACAGCCCTCTTTTGTTTTGTCTCCCTTCAGGAATCAGAGCACTTTAATTCTAAATTAGCTCTTCAGAGGAACTTTGACTCAGTACATTTTAGTGGGTCATTTACCATGAGTCCCTCCATGTCCCCTGAGACTTCCAGTCACTATGACTACACAAATCATAACAAACTGGTGAACATCTGAAAGAGATTATGAAAAAGCAGTATATAGCCAGGTAGCTTTTTAAAAAAGATTTCATTAACCTATTTTCAGAACAAGCAGAAGTGCAGGGCTTGGGAGTGTCCCTGCTCTGTGAAGCTGAGTCATATGTGAGTACTTTCCCTGGTAAAATGTGAGCTGGGCTTATGACCCAATGGTGGGATGTCTTCCAATTGCTCAACTTCCACTTGTGGATGAGGTGGAAGGATGTGGTTTTGGATATGGCCTGTTGTAAACAATGTCACCTGCTTTTGGGCATTCCCAGAGGACCCATTGGGAGGTGCTGATCTACCTTTGTGGAAAAAGTGGTGCTAAAGAGGCAGAGAATAGAGCTGCATATATGTGTATTGAGCATTGGGAGCTACTTTCCAGCTGTAGGCATTGATAGAAATGGGTGCTTTGGTTTATGCACTTCCTTTTCCAGCTTGCTTTCATTGTATGAGCAAAGGTTGTATATATGCTGTGATCTGCTTTTCTCTGACAGTCTGCTGGTATGTGCTTCTGTTTGAAGTGTTTATGGTTATTTTCTCAGCAGAGAAGAAAATATTAGTTTTGTATAAATTTAACAGACATTTGTAGCAAGTAATTGGTCTCTGAATATTTTCAGGTTAAATATGCTGTAACTAAGAAATACTTGTGGCTCACAGAGATAATACTTTGACTTTATTATTGCAGACAGGTGAAACATGCTACAAAATATTTGTCTGTGGGAACAGTGAGGTTTGATGACTTCCTAGGCATTTACCAATTAATGTGAGTCATCCTAACGATGTGTTTGTTTCCTTGCATGAGGAAAAATAATCAATGCCTCTCATTTCAATTGTTCTTTTTCACAGCTAAAAAACTGCTTATTTGTGGTGGTGAGATATCAGTATGACTAAATGACTAATTTAGGCAATAAAGAAGGTCCTGTGGGGAAGGTGGGACTGAACTACTTACATGAGAATTGTTCATTGTTTGTTAAATGTCAGAATCAATCCAGATTCCAATTCCTATGAACAGAAGCCCACATTTTCCAGTAAAACATGAAGCTCTGACTAAGAAATTTGATTCCTAATGGTGAAGTTATTGTCTCTCTCCTTCTTTGGGGCCTACCCAGACAATGGCAGTGAATCCAAAAGCAGTTTTTATTAAGGCATCTGGACTATCACTACTTAAGACATGTAAAATACCATTAAGATAGTCTGTTAGAAAGCTTTAGAAAATATCAGAGAGAATCTGCAATAGTAAAATTTTATATTCCTTTAAAATCTTTTACTAACTCATTTAGGTAAGTTTATTATAATATTTTATTGTATAGAGAAAATGAAATAAGGGGAAACTAGAACCTGTTTTGTGCTGGAATTTGAGTGAGTCTTTAAGGGGGTGGCCACATTTCACCTTCCTTGGAAATGAAGGCATGTATGTGAGTGTCAGTGAATAGGTTTAAATACCTTGTCTTGAGGTCAAAGATAGTCAGAAGCAGAAGATTTGATGTCCTGTCCCATATGTCAGGCATTGGCATCACGATGAACTTTGATTTATGTGCTTCCTTTTCCAGTTTGCTTTCATTTTGTAAGCAAAGGCTGTAAATACACCATGACCTGCTTTTTCTGACAGTCTAGCAGTATGCGCTTTTGTTTGAAGGATTTATGTTTATTTTTTCAACAGAGAAGAAAATAATGGTTTCATATAAATTTAACGGAATTTGTAGCAATGAATTTGTTTCTTTTATCTCTACTATCTTCTATATTTTCTATGTAAAGTTTTAGCTTTATTATAAAAAACTTACTTCCCTATTTTTTTTTTTTTTTGCATATCTATGCGTATTCTGTGTATGGGTGTTCATGTGAGGAAGAGCCTGTACTGCTGTATTCACCTTCTATCACTAGGACAGCTACTTCCAGCTCAGCATATTCTACCTCACTTGCATGCAAAATTCCTTCTGGGTACTTTTTTTCTAGTTTATCTACTCTGAACTTATGAGAGTTACAAGTTAAATTCTGTTAATGACTAGTTTTCCAACAGAAAATCTCCACCCCCAAATTTTGGAAATCTTTCTTTTATTTCAAATATCCAGGAGCTGTAGATACTTCACTAAGTTTAACTGGAAAAGTATAGTCTGTAGCTTCTTAAATGATACCTGGTTCAGAATTAAGGCAAGAATTCATGGAGAAAGATTTCAGTTTCCACAAGCATAAAGAATTGTAAAGGGAGAAGCAGGGTAAACAGCAAACAAGCAATAAAAGTCAAATAAAAATGCTAAAGATATTTGCACACTTGACATGTGTCTTCAGCTATTGGCTTAGAATGATCATGAGTTGTGCCAGGGACAAATATAGAACAAGTTCATTGCTTGCACTTGAGTCTTTAAAAGCCATGTGTTAAGTTAATGTGCTACTGATAACTTATCACATTTTATGTCTAGACATCCAAGCTAATGTGAAAAGGAATAGTTTCATGTGTTTTTTCCCTCTGGTGGTTTTCCCCCCCACAACTGTGCTCTTTTTCTGCTTCACTGCTGCTAAGAATAATAATGGAAACTTTCTGTCAAAAAAGACAGGCAGACAGACACACACTTCCCCAAACCCTCCATTATGTTTTCATGATGTAATGTGGAATATGGAGCTTTGGGCCTTGCAATGACGTGTTTCAATTTAAATGAGGTCATTTCTTCCTTACCTAGAATAGGTGATGCACTCTTTACCTCTAGACTTATCCTTGAAGGGCTTAGAATATTGAGGTCTTGTTTTGCATCTGCTGTAGTACACTTGGATTTTAGATGGGTTACCAGATAAGAAAGACAATTTGCCTGGTCATACAGTAGATTTTTACACTGTTGTAGAGCTATTCAGTTAGACAAAGTTTTAAATCAGGAGGAAGGTTCTTGAATTCATGGTGATTTAGCTACTCTTGCTAAATCATCAGATTTTACATTAACTTTGTATAAACACTCCTTTAAAAACTCTTCAATTAGTAAGGTTCCCCTACTGAAAGATTAAAGAGTGATAAGACTGGGAATTGTCTTAAAACCACTATGGAAACATATCTAATTCATGTAAGTTCTAGCCATCAGACAACCTTTATAAATACTTTGATCTTCTGTAGATTTATAGATCTGCCTAAATACCATTTACATGTCCATGTAATATTTGCTTATATTTTACCCCGTCATCCATTTGGGTCACAGAATTGATTCTGTCTTATTGTCATTAAAATTAGGATAAATTTTCCTAACAATGACCAATGTATAGTTAACCATGTTTATCTGTCAGGTCACTTAGACACTTTCAACAGTACCAATGATGAGATATCTTGCCTTAAGGAGAAGTAATATCCAGGTCAGCTTACTGAAACAATTCCTTGAGGACTGTATCTTCTGAGCAGTGGTCATGGTTTGACTCTGGTGCCATGCCAGTGCCTCTATGAAAATACTTTCTCCGTGTCTCTGCTGTGACATGTGATCAGAAATATAGCAAAGCAGGCTTCAGCTTAGGAATAAAAAGGGAAAAAATCTTTATTAACCTACAACTATATATAAAGAGAAACACACAAAACTCGGAATGAAAACTTTCTAAAAACATTCTTCTTCTCCTCACCAAATTTCTAATACATCTACCTCTCAGATTATCAACTCTCAGTCTATCACCATCTTTTAGATAATCAATTCTCAGTTCATCAAGGAGAGAGGAGTCCTTCTTGTACCATAGGCTTCCCCTGGAAACACAGTTGAAACCTCTTGTGTTTCCCAGTCACACGTGGCACCGCCCGGAGATCATCTGCCATCATGATATCTTCCTTCCATGCCCAGTGCTCTCACCACTGTGCATGGACCAGAGCTGCTTCTAGGGTTTTCCTTTTCAAGGGTGCCTTGTCTAGTTCTAAAAAAGCACAGTCTTTCACTTTTGGGACACATGTCCCCCCTCAAATTTCACCCCCCGTGGCTGAGGGGTCCCGAGAACAGAGATCCTCTTCTTCTTCCCTGAAGACGGAGGGCACTACCACCACCCTCCTCACCCATCATCTCTGTTCACGCACTCCATCACATCACATCACTGCACTCTCCTGGCTCCAAGCCATTGCCTCCCCCTAAATGCAGTCTCTGTGTCACAGGAAAAATGGTTCTGTCCATGGCTATACAAGAAAAGTCTAGCTAAAGGCCCCTCTATCATCTCCTCTCACCTAAGATTCCTCTCAACTTCACTCATGGCCCATTTCCTGGCAATGATGGAGGATTTGGAAAGAAGTCATTGGGGAACTAAGGATCATTACAAATGTCAGGTTTTTTTTTTCTTTTAATCTGGATTTTTCTAAGAAAAAATACGTGTGACTCTGTATTTTAATACAGTGTGGAAATAAGCAACTCTTTCAGAAAACCCAAACCTCAAATCTAATAAAACCTGAACTGCAACAGAACAAAGCTGTCCTATTTCTGTCTCCTTTGCTCTCTTGCTCCTGGGGAACTGGTGTGGAAAATCCACAGTATTGCATAGTCTTCTCTTCCATTTTCATTCCAAATTAAAGTAGCTCAGATTGCACTGTAATAATCACAGAGGAGAAAAAGTATAAAACAGGGCAAATGTCCCAGTTTATGCCCAAACTAGTCACATTCCACCATGTTCAATCAGTGAAACAAGCTAATAGCTTTTTTTCCTTTCCTTCCATGCAAGAATATGCAGAGAAATTTGGAAGTCCACTGGAGACTGAAAATGCATATTAAATTATGCCATTTAATTTTTATATATGGTAACTCCTAAGATGTCTTTACATTCTTACAATGTTTTTCATGAGTATAGATCTCAATATTTTGTATTGGGAAACTTATACAGCAACCCCCATTTTGCTCTTCCAGTACTCTTTGTAGATATAGTGGTTTTAATATTATCTGGCCAGACAGTCAAGGAAGATGACTTGATATGATGTCAAATGACCCTACTCTGAAGATATAAGTAAATAGTCCACTGCTGATTTGAAAAGAAATGCAGCAAAGCACAGAGTTTCATCTTCTTCTGAGGATAAATTTTCCTTAGATTTGACTCCTTCTAGCACAAAACATCTGACATCTTTTGGAGGGAGAACTGGAGCCTTTAGAAACTCCTGAATTATCTGCAGAATTCTCAATTTCTACATACCCTCATAATTTCTAACCATGCAACATGAACCTGAATTAATGCAGCCATGCACAATTGTTTGCATTTGTGGTAGGAAAAAAACCAAACTTATATGCATTCAGTGTGCACTTAGGTTGCTTGGCCCAATATTCATGAGCCATGTGATTGCATTTTACAATAACTATCCCAGAGGAGTCACAGTAAATTCCCAGCTGGAGCTCATTTTACCACCTCATGGATAGTTTGTAATGGGAAGAGCTCCTGCTGAGGAATACTGTGGCAATGTTTCTCCCCTTTCTCCATTGCCATCTTTCAAATGAAGTCCTTAATGGTCCTTAATGGTGTCTTTTGTCACATTCTTATGAATCTGAATTCAGATGTGAGTCCACCACAGGTGTAATATGTCTCTTCTCCCTGTTTGAGTTTTCTCCAGCTCTCATATTGCTGTGTTGGCAACTCAACGTCTCCTAATACCTGCGAGCCATCGTAGTGTCTCTCCTGCTCCTTCTACGCAAGAAGGATGGAATAAGTCTGAGGAGCAGATGGAAAATGTTTACTTGTCTCTAGGTTCAGCCTAAGCTCATAGCTTAGGTTGAACCTAGAAAGCTCATAGTGTCAAACTTGGTTTGGGGAAGCAAATATGAACCCATTTCCTATGTGTGACCCAATCTGGGGATATGAGATGTGGACATTCACATCGCATCTCTTAACCACTGGGTGGGTTAATGAAGTAATGTTAAGGATTTGGGTCTTCAAATGCTTAATTAGGAATCTGCTGATGCTGGTGAATCCATTTTGATTTGAGTCCAATACTGAGCATTCATACTATGAGGTATTGGATTTGGGGTTGACCCTGTGCTCTACATTGATAATTAGCTCAAATTTCATTGATATTGTTTACTCCTTGGCCTTCATTTTCACATCTTTAACTAGTCAATAAAATTTCTATTATTGTCCATGAGATACACTTTTGAAACATTGGTTTTGCCTGTGGAATTTTGCTGTCTACTTCTCTGTATGTATTTTGGGTAGAAAGACCATCTAATTAAAATTTGTCATTAATAAGGAAAAAGAAATGATGTATTATATAAGCGTTTGAAATCCTGCTTTATGTTGAAAAAAACCTGAGACACAGTAATTAAAATAAACAACACCTTTCTCTAAATATCTGCAGTGTAACCTCAGGTGAGGGTTCAGGCTTTTAACATTTTGGTTAAAATGTATAGATATTTTGCTAAGGCATTGCATACTCCCAAGGCATAAATAATCAACAGCAAGGACTGACTGAAGACCTCATGCTCTGATAATATAAAAGAAGGTCAGATGCCTGGATCAGGAAGGAGAAACTGTCTGTAACCTCACTGCACACATTGTGTCAGATCCCAGAATGGCCTAATTAGTAACATTTGAATGAAGTGATCTAGTGCAGGTAATTAACAGCTAAGGCAATTTTTGAACTCTTTGTGTCAGAAAAGTAGCAGAATGACCACGGGGTGATTTTTGAAGTTAGCTCCCAATGCACACAACTCTGAAAAATGGTAAGTCCGTGTTGCTGCAAAATTGGAATTTTACTCATTGTAGATGCTGTGCTTTATTCATGTCTTACCATGTTTAAGCTGGTCAATGATGCTCAGTCACTTTGGGCATGAGTAAATGTGATGCTAGATGCTTTAGAGCTGAATATGAAGAACTGGTGGGCCTTAGTTTTGGTTTTTTACAGAGATATTAACTGGTATTTATGGTCTGAATGAAAGCATTAATAGGTATTTATGGACTGAATGGAAGCAAAAAGAAGTGTGTGTATTACACATTTCATGCACACAATGCAGGACAAAAAATTATTGTTGATGAGTTTGAGGTATGGTTGTTGGTGGAACCAAGAAAAAGTTTTTGGAGAAAATCAAGCTAGAGGTGATAAACTACTGCTCTTGCTGTCTGTTTTGCAAATTTTTTAGCTAGCCTTTTAAAAAAGATGGAATTTCACTTCCTTCAGTTATATAACTCTGAGGGACTTAGTTGGGGTTTTTGGAAATGTGTTGGAAGCCTTCATGTAGGCTCCCTGGGCTCCAGCTGCCTTTCTTTAGGCACAGGGGTCATCCACGGCTTCTTGTCACACCGGCCAGCTCTGTGTCTTTAACACTTTAAGTAATTGCAAAATGACTCTAGGTACCAGTGTCCAGACAACTGAATCAACTTGTCCGGCTTTTTCCCTGCATCTCAGAAATGGGATTTTTTTAACCTGGATCCTGGCCACGTTATCTGTCCTCAAAGTCCTGGCCTCTCAGTCCTGCATCTTCAGCAGCTAGTGGAGACGGCATGGAGCCTGTCCAGGGTAGGCATGTGGATTTCCTTTGCAAGAAAATACAGGGCATGTGGGAGGATGAGGTGTGCAGGCAGGGAACACACACACTAGCATGAAAACCTGGGATATGGACATCTGGGCCTGAGAACTGGGATGTGTACCTATCTGAGGGGACTGGATATGGTCTAGACTATGTCTAGACATGATCTAACAAAAAGTACTAGATTTTTGGCTATGGGGAGCTTGAAAAGTTCCCAGGTTGAGCAGGAGGGATGCCGAATCCCTTGTCCAGCTGCTTCAGGACAAATTAATAATGGAAAATTCTCAAGTATGGTAGTTTTCACAGCTCTGCTGGTAATCTGGCAGTCTTACCACTACTAGAGCTTTGAACTGGATTTGTGGACATGAAATGAACTCTTATTATTTGTCATATTTAATTGTTGAATTTGGAAAGAAAACTATAGCTCTAAAAATATTGTAGGAAAAAAAAGTTATTTGTATACTTAGCAAAATAACATATTCATACATATACAAGAACATTTCTATTCAGAAAGATATTTTTCAAAATAAAAGTGAAGTATTCCTTCTCATTCCTCCTCACACTTCCCACCCCACCAATTCCCATTTATGTTCAAGTTTCAGATGATATAATTCAACCTGTTTGTGAACAGAAGTTGGGCTGAAAAAGAGAAAACTTTTTTTCAATTCAAAAAAGTCTTTTTTAGATCCCAGGACTCCTACAGACAGAGTATCAGGGTCTTCATTCAGTTATACAAATACAAATCACAGGACTGTAGAAGAAGGTATTGATAGACATAACTGTTCTTCAGGAAACCAGAGAAAAGTTCCAGAGTTTACTGGAATACTGGAAGATTGTCATGTATGTCCTTCAATATTGGAAATCTTATCTTTGTCATTAAGTACTGTACTCAGTGACATCCTTGGTGACTCTTCAGTGAGCAGCATTGGTAAATAGGTCTGGATATGCTGTGAGAAAACCACTTTAAGTTAAATCTGCTGTGAATCTCTTCTCTGAAAGTACATGCATCTTCAATCAAACATTCAAGCAGAACATCTCTTGTTGATAGGAAGAGTTTTATAGCTCTGTATCAACAAGAAAACAACGTTACCATGAGATTTATTCACCCATCTACAGAGAGAAACCTGTGATTGGAAAGATAAAGAAAAGGGGGGAAACCTGATCCAGAGTTCTGCTGCTGACTTTCAGGAAGGTTTTCCATACTTAAGGAAACTGTGGACACTATGTCCCAGCTGAGTGTCCTTATTGGTAGCCTCTAATCACAATTCCCTGTAGCTGCTCTCCTTCTGGGGTGATGACTCTTGCATGGCTGATCCCACAGCGTGTAAATCACTTCTCCTGAGTGACCTGCTATCCTGAATTCCGGGGCTGTCTTGTGGAATATGTGGATTTGAACCTCTTCTGACTGAAGGAAGCCGCTTTGTTGAAGGTGCTCTTGCAACTTTGTGGAAGGTAGGAGATGTGGCCAAGAGGTCCCTTAGTCCTTCGGGGGAAAGAGAGGTAGCTAATACAAAATGGATCTATCAGTTTATGTGACTATAGAACAAAGAAACAGGATCTCCCTTCAGAGGTTTTGAGACACTGTTGCTTCCCTGATGTTCCAGCATGATTGGGACCTAATTTATGAGGTCTAACTTATATCCCTGAGACAACCACTGAATGTGAGAAAGCTGGATGCACAAGATGAGCAATGAAGATGTGTAAAATTAATATAGGCTTTTATAGAAATTCTTTCCAAATAGTTGTCTTTAATGGGATACATGCAGGCCAGAATGAATAAATTTGCCCAATTTTCCCTCTTTTATTTGAACCGAGAAACTCCTTATATTTCAGCTTCACTTGTCTCTTGGCAATGGCACATTGAACCCATTTTACGGCCTTGATACCTAGTGAAGAAACATTAGGCTAATCTATCTTTCTTTTTTTCTGTTTCCTTTTATTTTATTTAGCTATCATTTTGTATAGGCTCTTTTCAGATCATGGTAGATTTTGCAAGACTGGATTTAATTGATAGTGCTACCAAAGGAAATATTTCATTTAATAATTTTTGATCATAAAACTGCTTCCTTTGCTGTACTATCCAAACTTAATTAGGTTTATTGTCAGCAAGATCACTTGAAGTAGCACTGTTTCCCTTTGAAATTTATCACATTCAAACCTTCTAGATAATGTCAGCTATTTGACTGAACACTTCAAAAGTGTTATGATGACTGATAGATCTGTTGTACTATCTTTATCAGTGACTTGTGATTACAGTTCAATTTGTGAATGAATTGACAGTGAACCTCTTCATCCTTCCAATCCACTGTGGACTGTTCAATATAATGAAGCTGAGTATTCATTTTTCCCTTAAAAAATCATCCAGAAATATTTTTTCAGCTTCATATGTGGATGTTTCACATGTAAAGATAGAGCAAGGGGTAATGGCTTTAAACTGAATGAGGGTATGCTTTGATTAGATATTAAAAAGAAGTCATCTGCCATGGGAGTGATGGCCCAAAGAAGCAGTGGATGCCCCATCCTTGGAAGAGTTCAAGACCAGCTTTGGGTCTTTGAGCAATCTAACCTGTGGAAGGTGTCCCTGCTCCATCCAACCTGGCCTATTGTAGCTTCTCTCAGGGGAATTTTTAATTACACTTTCCCTTCTTCCATAAACCTTTGCCAGTTCCAAGAGTGAATTTTCCCTCTGAGGCAGACTGTGATGCACAATCCCTGACCACCTCATCCAGGCAGCAAGCAGAGAGGCTGCCAAGGGCCTCAGCTGTCAGCCCATAATTAGCATTTGTTTAACCTACGTGTTATTTACTCACTTGTTATGGACAGCATCTCCCGGAAAGCAGCCCTTTGACCTTCCCAGCTGGGACTGGAAGCAGGTAGTTCAGTGTCAGTGCTGATGCAGGGTGGGAGCTCCCTGCAGAGGTGTGGCTTGCCTTGTGCAGACTTTCTGCAGCAAAATGAGGGAAAAGGCTTTGCTGTGTTTCACGACTACTCACAGACTTTGGAAAGGTTGCACATTGAAAATATTAGAAAATCTAAGCTCTGAAGTATCAATTGATTCTGGAAATAACTGAAATACTTAATTTCTGCTTTTTTTCTTTTTGTTTGTTTTTGTGCTTTTTTTTTTTTATTTTTGTCAGGGAGGCAAGGGTTGTTTTCGGCAGACTGAAACTTTTCTTTATGGAACCTCACCTGTTCTCATAGCATCTAATCCAAGAACCACAGAAAGCAATTGGAAAATGCTACTAGAGTTTTGTCAGGCTTCTTGACTGGGTCTTTTACCTTGAGATGAGAGTTTTTATACACAACATCAATAACAGGGTTTGGTACTGGCAGCACATGCAGAAGACATCACAGAAATGAAATCTAACCCCCGTTCTGGGTGCAAAAATCTTGTGCTACACAACTTTGGGCAAGGGATAAAGCAAAGGACCCCCTGCACAACAGGTAGAAATAGTAGCACTTTCCTACCCCAACGAGGTGCTGTGAGGATGAGCAGATGCACAGATCTGTCTGTGAACAGGGCTGTGAGCATCACTGTCAACACTGAAAGATTGAGGTAGAGGGACCAGAACTCCACAACTCCATCCATGGACACAGAGAGATCAGCCCTGATGTATTAAAATTGTGGCAAACATACCTCAAAATCAGGTTTTCCACTGTCTTTTTTTTTTTTTTCCAAAAGTAGTTGGTTTAAGTAAACTTACGTTTTTTACATTATATCTAATTTCACTAATTACATGAGGTAAAGATTTATTCTAGAGGCAGGTTTGCAAGACTGCAGTATAGTAAATATACTACAGTCTGCCTGCTTTGTTTATATGTAACAATTAAGTAAAAGCTGTAAGAAATTGCTCTTATTTATGATCAAGTCTCTCTTGCCTGTACAGGTTTGGTTGTCTTTGTTTTGTTGGTTTAATTTTAAAATGGTATAATATGGCAATTCTTGCTCTTGCTATTTACATTCTGAAATTGCTGTGGTGATAAAAAATCCCAATCTAACAAACCCAACCCAATCACCCGAGTGTTTTACCCTTATGCATTGGGTTGTCAAGACTGAATGTGTTACTCTCCCTTGACTGCATTCCTTTGAAAAGGACAAGTCAGCACAAGGTGGTGCTAAATAGCACACCATTAATCTTTTTCTAATATACAGCCCTGAAGGGAGCTTTGGAAAAAGGCAGTTAAAGGATCTTTTTTTAAAATGCCTGATAAAAGATTTTTCTTTTTTTATTAGTTAATTTATTTATTTGTCTGTCATGACCGGGAGACTTTTCCCCATAAAGCCGGCTCACTTTGGCTATCAAGGATGACAGCCAAAACCTCTGAGAGGTGTGGGCCCCCAGTTTTGGATAAATGAAGTAATGTCATTTTAAGCTTTCCTTACAGGAAAGTGTAGCCATTATCTACTTATTTTTAAGTGGATGGTGGTATTTTTCAACTCTGTTCCACAGATCTTTGGGGTTTGTGAGTATTTTCTGAGAAAATCTGTACATTGTGTGCTGTAGGCTTAAGTTACAGAGTTCTGTATTTCATTTGGACAAATTGCTAAGGAGAGGTTAAAAATACAAAATGGGTGGAGAAAACTGGAATGCCTGAGCAGATTCAGGACTGGCAGCTCAGGGAGGATGGGTGCCCCTTCACCCCAGAGCTGCTCTGTTCTCTGTGCTGCTGCTCTGCCAGAAGAGAGGAGGGATGCAGTGTTTGACAGGCTGCTGATCTTTCTGCTTTGTCTGCAAACAGAAGCACTAACTAGATATTTTGTTTTCTTGGCACCAAATCACCCTTTCTGAGAAAATGCTCCTGAGATGCAAACTGAAAGGGATGGACATCTTTAAATACTCTATTTTTTAGGGGAAGACAAAATGGAAAAACCTCTCTAAAAAACCCCAAACAACAAATTGTGTTTTTGCAAGTAAACACAAATCAGATCAGCTGGAGTAAATTAGCCAGTCATGCACTTGCTGATGCTGTGTTTCTCAAGGAATCTTGACTCCACAGATATTTGGCAGCACCTTGACATTGTATCTGCACCTCAGAGACTTCCTTTCATGTCTTTTGCCCTTTAAAACATGTTATGGGTAGGAAAAGTCTCTAGAAAGGCCTGGAACATTATTTCTTTTGCAAACCAACATAAGTTTTAGAGGGGTCCTATTTCTTTCCCATCATTTAAATCCCATTGTCAGAGAGAGCTTCCTAAAGAACTAGGGGAGCAGTTATTAGGTTTCCTACAGAGGTGGTCAATGCCACAAGCCTGTCAGTGTTTGAGAGGAGTTTGGAGAATGCCCTTAACAACATGCTCTGAATTGTGGTCAGGGAGTTTGAGAGGATGATTGTTGTAGGTCCCTCCCAACTGAAATATTCCATTCCATTCCATTCCATTCCATTCCATTCCATTCCATTCCATTCCATTCCATATAATGAATAGCTAACTTTCTCTCTTTATTTGTTTGGACAGGACTTGAACTAATGAGTCAGAGGAGGTCAGCTCTATTCTCTCTTATATGAACATATATTAGTTAATATACACTAATATATTTCAAACCTCAATTCTGGTAACATTATTATATTTCCAGAATTGAGGCTTGAAATCCAGACTGGGTAGCTCCCTAGTTCTTATAACCTAATTTTCCACCAGTGGCATCAGATCTCTAAAACACATTTGTAACTGTAGTAACACATTTTCTGTTGGAAACAAAGTGCAGATCATGACTTGTTCTTCCTTCATGCCATTGACACTCCATTTCATTAAGAGACATTAATTTGATTGTGAATTAATGCTTTATCTATTGACTCTTTACCAGGTTTGAAAATGCAGTTGTATGTTAACATTCTAAATCATGTTTTATAACTATTCATAGGCATTTTCATCAGAAGATGAGTCTGGACAACTCATCAGGATCTGAAACATCCAAATTTATGGTGAAGTTCTTTAGGTGATTGTGGTATGAGCTGTTGGAACAAAATTTGGCAGGCATCAAGAGATTAGACATGTTTATATAGTGGGAACATTGAATTAGTTTGGATAAGTACCTGGACTTCAGAATATAGTTCAGCGACTGTCTGGAGTAAGCAAGACATTCCTTCTTCAGATAGGTTATCCCACAAGTTTTTACTGGATAAATGGATCAGAAGTCTGCTCTGATATGGCAATCCCTGCTTTGTATGTTTTAAGCATCAAGTGCAGAAAAGATCTGGAAACACAAAGTGGCATTTTCAAGGGTGAGATCTGATACTCCTCATCTGTGTTTTTAGTTTTAGCCAGGAGTCTGAGTGGCTGAAAATCAGACACTATTGGACAATATAGTGGAGTTCGGGGGGGTGGTGGTGGTGGTGTTTTTTGTTTATTTTGTTGTTGTCGTTTGGTTTTTGGTTGTTTTGTTTCCTTTTTTTTCTTGTGAAGAACATGAATTAATTTACCAATAATCTTCCTATTTCTTATGATCTGTCCAGTTTTTCAGATGTGAGTCTGTAGGTTCTGTAGCTTTGCAAATCTTGGGCTGGTGCCTTTTTATTTGTCCTCCATCCCCTAGCTCAATTTATTTATTACCCATTTTGACCATTAGCAGTAAATTGCTTTCTTGTTCACCTGAGTCTCAGGTAGGCAAAGAGATCTACTTTGAGTCCATTCAGCGCCAAATAGTTAACTTGGTATAGAAAGTAGAAACATTTCCATTCAGGAAGGCAAGAGGGGACACGTGAGGAACCAGCTCAGTTTCTTGGTTAGAGGGCATGTTTCTAGGAGCTATTTCATAAGGCAGCTTTGCAGTTACTGAATTGGCGCTGAAAGCAAGTAAAAAAGAAAAATCAAACCCCAGAAAACTAACAGCTTTATAGATAATGGTTCTCCAACTATCAGGAGAGGCTCAAAAGAGAAAAAGCAGATAGTGAAGTAGAAATCAAATTGATTTCTACTGATCTCATTGCTCCTGTTAATACTATTGCACTGCTACTTGTTTGTGCCAGTGGGAAATTTGTGTTGCTGAACACCACAGCAGGCTGAAGAGCTTCAGAAGTGCTCTGTATAAATTGAGAATGAGTTTACTTTGTTCCCTAACCTGGTCCTTCAAACTGACTAGTGAGAGATTTTGCTTGATGTAACTGTTCTCATTTAGCACAGCTGAGTCATTGGTCTCTTTCGTCTGCTTTATGTCTTGTAATTATAGGTCTGCATACAAAGGTGTGAGCCTTTGGCATCTACATTGCCTCAAGTGATTAAAGTGCTGAAAGAGGAGTAATTTTCCTCATTTTGTAATAGCACTGCCTTCGATGAATGCTATAAATCACTTGGTCCTTATGCTGATTTTCCTTTGGCCTTCTGGTGTTGTCCCTCCTGCAGTCTGGAATGAATGCTGCTATGAAGCACGGTTTGTTTCTGGGAAAATCATGCTGGCATTTGTAGTGTGAGCTCCTCTGGAGGATACAGCCTATTCATGTACAGAGAGGCCTAGTGCTTCACTTGCTGGAAAACTGTCAGTACTCTCTGGAGTCTTAGTAGCTTAAGTTACAAGTGACTGCATATTTCAGGCTTCCAGACTCTTATTCCACTAGGACATAAGAATTTGACATTTTGATTTTTTGTTTAATGAAAGCATTCTCTTACCTATAGCTCAGCTGTTCTGACATTTAAAAAAGAAAAGAAAATATATATCTTGGAAACCAGAGATCTTGACTATATAGGAACATTGTTTTCCATCCATCCAACAGTGTGGTGCCAAGCAATTAGAAAGAAGAGTAGCATTGGCCTTCCCACTGTGTTACAGTGAGCAAAACATGACCAAATATTAAACATAAATTGTGCCCATAATCTTTGATTCAGATCCCAATCTGAACAATTTCCACTATTAGAGGTGCTTACAGCTGAGTCTTGGGTTCACTCTAGGGTAAAGGGATGGATCGTTCATGTGTGTGGTTTGCGAATGGGCTTGGGTTTGGGTCCATTTCCTCAAGATGGGCATGGCCCTTTGCATGTGATTGTTCTGGCATGGTGCTGCTCTGCAGTGTGCTTTGGTGTCCATCGGATCGTGAGAAGCTCTTTTGGGTGGCTGCACAGTTCATCTCTGTCTAAGCAGGGCTGCAGACACTGCTCTGCTGAGTGCTCCCCTCTGAGATCCTAGAGGAGAAATGGGCTGAGCTCTTGCAGACTGAACTCATAGCAACTGGTGCAGCTCGGTGTTGTGGACCCCACACTGGTGTCTCCAGGGTTGCCTGACAGCAAGAGAAACCCTTGGAAGCTCGAAGTCTTCGGGTGCCATGGGGACGGGTGTGGTGCAATGAGTAACGGTATGTAATGCATGTGCAAGGGGCCTCTGCAAAATACCTGAGAACACCAGAGATAACAGCAGGAACTCTGTATTTATCTCTGAGCTGGAAAGAGTTGCTCATTCAGTTCACTATCCGGTCCTACCAGAGCCGTCATCTGAGAAAGATATATGCAAGGTCAGACAGATAGCTAACCTGCCTTTCAGAAAGTTCTTCCTCCTCCTGGCTGTTTCATTAGTTTGTGAGCTAAGGTAAGAATAATATATATCTTTAACCTTTTCAAAAAGAGCTTTGGATGTTCTTATTATCTGTATGAATGTCTAATTCTACTTTTATTGCTGGCCAATGCTTGAATGCATCACACAGCAATGACTCACATGGTGTAATGGTATGTCATGTAAAAGGCACCTCTGTAAAATATATTTCTTTTCTGCTTCACTATTTGTGGCTTTTCGTCTTGTGTTTATGGAAGACTTGCTTGCATGAAACTTCTTTCAAAATTTACCTCTCAGAAAGAGATCAGTTTCACATGAAGGTCCAGATTCTCATTTTACAGCCATGCAGTTAAAAGCACTAGCCTTACATGAGAAATGACACACAGTCTACAAAAGTGTGCATTATGGATTTCTGTTACAGCTGCAGGAAGAAGAAAAAAATACAGGGAGTATTTGCAACAAGTCCCTTTAAATAATGCATGGTCTCTTGATTTGGGAAGATCTTTGATTTTTTTTTCATTGTCACTGAGTGTTTAGGCTAAGAGAAAGATTTTTTTTTTAATCTTTAATGTTGACAAAGTTGTAGCAGGCCAGAGTTTTTGAAATTTATCTGGGAAGCTGACACTCCTTTTCAGTAACTACTGGGCATTGCTCATGTTCTCAGGTATTCCATGTTAACTGGTCTTGCCTCTGTCCTCTTGGGCTCCGTGGTGGTGTATGTGAGTTTGTTAACCAAGAAAACTCATAAGAACAGTTGAGCAAGACAGTGATTTCTATTTTTCATCAGAGGAGTGGCTTTTCTCTGTTTTTTTTCCATGCAAAATATTTCTCTCATTCTTTGAGGAAAGTTGCATTCTTGAAATTCCTCAGAAATCCCTTCAAATGACTCTGCTTCTGCCTGGTAGCAGTAATCTTCACAGGAGCTTCAGCTTTTTTGGTTGGCAAAGAAGGTGGTACACACTAAGGAGCCTACTCAAGTTTCCTGAACTCAACAGAAAGTTTCTTCATTTACAGTAGCAGATCTGGACATGATTAGTCTTGTCTGATGGACTTTTCACAATGGAAGAAGTTTAATAAGTTTAATAAGTTTTTCAAGAGTTTGTTAAAATATTATATTAAGACTAACTTAGTTGCAGCAGGGTGTATCAGAAAGTGAAAATGTCCCTGAGGTAAGGTCACAAAAGGGCTCGTAAGTCTAACGCAATTAATGGAAGTAGCGGGTTATATTGACAGATACAGTTCCTAGCAGATTAAATACTATGAAAAACTGGGAAACTGCTTCCAAAATTTTATGTGCTATTTTGAACCTCTCTCATTAATTTATTATGGAATTAATTTACTTCAGTGAAACTCATCTTATTTAGACCAGCTGGGGATGGGGTCTATTATATGCTGTTGGGGAGAAGCAGGAATGCATTTGAGGACATTTGAAAAGTTTTCAAGTTCTTCTTGTTGCAAGTGTGAGCAAATGCCTGTGCCTGAAAAAAGTAAACAAGTCACCTTCATCCATGGCACTTATTTATTTAATGTGTATTTAATAACTATGTATTTAATGCATGACTTTCACCACATTTAAACCCAAAAACAATGTGAAGGATTTATGTTGAACTTAAAAGTGAACCAGAGGCTTTTCTACTTCCAGTGCCTTTGAATAATTTTTACTTGTTTTCTGTCTGTACAAGTGCAATTCACTGAAGGATACGATTATGCTAGAACACTGAAATTAGGGGAAAAAAAGACAAATCTATTCTGTCAAAACTGAGAAGGTTTCCGTAGCAGTTGAAGGAGTGTGAATTTAGTTCACTGAGTTTAAGCTAAAGGCTTGGTGAGTTTTCTGCTGACAGGGTTTGAAGGGCAAATTGGCAATATGGTGCATTTCTTCCTTCCTTTCCAATTACTAATGGAAACCATTATGAATTCGTATGGAACCATAATTGAAACCACATGATTTCAAATCACTCTAATACTTTAATTTTGTCTTCATGAAGTATATAATCTATTATTTCTTCTCTCAGTATTACTATGTAATACTTGCTCCAATACTATGAAAATACAGACAGATCCCTATGTAGTGGGATATCTCTTTTCTATCCTCCACCAGCCTTTTTTTTCCATGCCTCAGGAGCCCTAACTCTGAAATTTTCTTTCTTTACATTTTCATCTCTTCAAGTGAGTATTGATTCCTACCACAATATCCTCCCAAATTAATTCCCATCACATTATCCTGCCAAATTCTTTCCCTTAATAGGATGTTCTTCACTGCTGAATGCCACTACTGCACCTCAGATATGCAGCAAGCTGCCATACCAGGTGGATAGAAGAAGGAGTTGCTAGGAAAGGGATGGGTTTGTGCTACAAGCTGAATATAGGACTGCTGTAGTCCATTGATTTAGACATCCTTTCTGTGAATCACACAAAACCCCCATTTTTTAGTGTGCCATGACAAACTCAATAGAAAAACCAAGAAGTCATAAAAATGGCTTAAATGGGTCTCAAGGACGCAGCAGCCAAAGGCATTTAAAAAGGAAAGAATGTGTAGACAATTGAATTTAAGGTGTGAATGAGTGAGTTTATGTAAATATAAAAAATTTTAAGAAACTAAATGGCTTTTCTTGTACATCCTTGCTTCTTTTTTTGTTTGAAATAATAATAGTAATACTCCTGGTAGCAGTAAAATAATTTAACTCCACTATATGAAATGTAACGTGGCTTATGATTTATTCTTCTGGCTGCCTTCTGTGGACAGCTTTGCCTGAATTCTGTAGAGCTGAAGGCAGTAGATAGTGGCATGAAGCCATGGAACATTAGTTAATGTAGCAAAACAGAAATGCAGAAGTTATTGTAAGTACCGAAAATCTCAGAGAAAAAGGAAAGTGGCTGAAAAGATGAAATAGCTAGTATAATAACTTGATAAGCCTAATGTGAAATAATGTGTGGATTGGCCTGACCAATAGCAGGAAGGGGAGCTCTCTAAGTTTGGCCACGCAGCCAACTGTGATTTGTGCGACGTGATTACGTGTACATGAAGGGATTTCAGGAAGAGCTGGTAAGTTGACACTGATTGTGCGAGTCCCACTGGCACAGATCACCTGATCAGCCATGAAAATGCCAGGTAAAGACCTCCTCTATTTTCCCTAGACCCACATCTTTTTTGTGGTATTTCAAAGTTAATTGATAATTGAGGGCTCTCATAATTATCATCTTTCCCTGCTGTTACCTGGAATGTCCCTCCCTCTTTTAGATTTTGGCTCTTGTCAAAACTACTACCATCTCTTTTCGCCCACCACAGGAAGAACTGCAGTTCCGCCACCTTTATCCCCTGGAATTATAAAAAAATGGGCTGCCTCTGAAAACATCTGGCTGTGTTTTAGCATGTTGTTTATCAAACTTGCATATTATTAGGCAAATACAGAATTATGAGTAAGCCATAGCAAAAAATGAGCAAAATAATCATGCACATAGAGTGAAAAAACAAACAAGCAAAAATATATTTCATTGGAAACTCATAATTTTTCCTTGAAGAGTCATTATGTAGAAGTATGTTTGGCTTTATATGTATGCCCTTGTGCTCAATATAGGTTTGATTTAAGGGAAGAAGAGAGGGACAATGGACAACACAGGCCCTCTTTCACCTCTGCTGCTCTGATGATCTCAGTTTCAGTGATTGAGTAATTCCTAATTTGTACAGACAGCAGATGTAGGCTCTGGGGTTCTCTGGTTTATCAGTTTCCAAGAACTGGCTTAAGAAACCTTTTTTGAAAGTTCAAAGAGCAATGTTTTGAAACTGTCTCTGGGATACATTGTATTCTAAAGGAAATAATTTCCACGTCCTTTGAGGTTTGGTGCTCAGTTCTATTTCACTCTGGATGAGTTACAGTGTAGGAAGGCAAAAAAGGAAGGTGTTATTTTTTAATCCTACTCCTATTTTAAAAAAGTGGCTTTGAATGGATCAAAGTTATTTTCATGCTCTAGTGAAGACTAGCTAAAAGATAATCCACATTTTTGACTCTGTCTATGATTATGGGTGCATTATGGACATTCATACTAAAAATGAAGCTGTCATTGAAAGTTCTGATGTGAACACAATATGGGCTCGTAGGTGTTTACATTCAGAGCAGTACAGGGACTATCTTGCTTCTTGGTTATGAGAGCTGGTTCCAATTTTTGAAGTGTATTCACTGTTTCCAATGAACAGAACATAGCATTAACTAGGTACATCATGTCTTCAGATTGCTGAGAACCTGCCAGACTGTGAGATACATTCATTGCTCAGACCTTCTATCATGAGTAGTCATTTTTCTTTAGTTGCTCTGAAATTTGGTGAAAATAGATAAAGATAGAGCCATAGGTGAATTTTGGTCATTTTTGAGGAGACTTGACTTTGCTTTTAATTGATTTTTCCTTTTTACATTGCAGATTTTATTAAATGAAGGCAGATTATAAAATATTTGGTAGTGAAAGGTCTACCCAGTCTGCACTTCAAGGTTGGGTTTTTTTTTTGTTTGGTTTGTTTGGTTTGTTTGGTTTGTTTGGTTTAGTTTCTTTCTCTGTCATGTATACTCACATCCATTATGTTGAACAATATTCCTGCTGTCCACTGAACCATGTCAGACCTGTAATTAAAGTGTGCTCTCTGCAGCTTCCTTAGGCTGAAATCAGACCTAGATCTAGATACAGCTTCTCTGTAGCATCCTTCTAGTTAGAGCACAAACAGCAGACGTCATTGCTGGACTCTGAGCAGAGGCGAACAGAGCACAGTTCACACCCACACTCATCTCTTGGATGACCTTGCAGCTCTCAGTGGGGGAATGTATCCAAGTTTCTTATCACCACATGGAGAGCTGGAGGGAGAGCAGGAAGAGAAGCATCTGTTTCTCTCCTGTTAGAGCACGGGCTTTAGGGTTAGGGGCACAGCTAGAGAGCTTGAGAGCTTATTAGTACTTCCAAATGTTTAATTTCCAAGTCTTACAGCTAATGGCCCATGTATGTCCCACCCTTTGGTGCTTATGGAAAAAGACAGGTTTGAATAAATGCTCTGTAATAATCTGGGAAATGGGAAAAGGGCAAAGAAGTACCTAGAGAAAACTGATTATCTCAATTAACGTGTCATTAAACTGTCTACTAACGTTAATATTGCCCTAGTAATGTTTGGGATGAAAATTTATTACTTCCTATCATTTACTGATCATACCATCATTTACTGATCACATCCAAGATCCAGTTAGAATAGGTCTCTTCACCTGGGGAAGTAATAACTCTGTCTTTGCTGTTTCCTTGAAATCCAGAAGGTGGAAAGTGCAAATATCACCATGTGTAGTGGTTAATTTAGCTTCTAATTTTATAACAATTTAATAATTTCAGAGCACTGAGGAGAACTATTTTAACCCCTCCTAAGTCATTAAATGCACAGCTCTCTGGCACAGGGCATGTCCTGTCTTGGCTCCTTATTGTGAGCTTTCAACAGCTTTTATATTCAAATTAGTTTTCTTTATAAGTTTTAGGGTCCTCCCAAATTGTTCCCTTTTCAGTCAAGCACTCAGGCAGAATGACACTGTTCCTATTTCTTTATAAAGATCTCAAGACAACACAAATTTGATTTTAAATCTTAAGTGTTCCTCACACTGCCCTATTTTTCATTACTTCACTGCATTCAAATACTATAGAGATGTGTCAATTGACATTTTTTCTAATGAGAAGCAGCGTGACTTTTCTGAAAGGAATTCTGCCAAGTGTCTTGTACAATATGCTGACTTTAATTCACAATCAGATGAAAAATAGAATGTATTTTTAGTGATAATTTATTAGATGTATGAGTTTCCACTTTATACTTTTGTATGGTGAGAACATGTATTCTTTTGATGCATTTATTTCACAGAGCAGTCACATCACTCTCATACCTTACACACCGCTTTAGATCCTCCCCTGAGCAATGCTGCTCTCAAGCAATGGTTTCCAATCCACAGAATGTGGGCAATGAGCCCAACATTACTCATGGTACATTTGTTCCTATAGATGTTAATTTCTTTAGCATGACGTGAGATCAGAGTGGCATGTGTCCCCTGAAAGTGGCACAGACGCTCTTAGTCATACTTTTATATACCTCTCATAGCTTACATATACTTTCCTATCTACTCTGGAATATTGATTATATTTTCCAGGGAAACCTTTGGACTGCTCAGATACAGTCCACAGAAAGAGTATACCTTAAGGGGTATTCTGCACTGTATTTTTATGGGTACCTGCTATCTCCTCTTTGATTCATCACGCATGAAAAAATTTCCTATTAAGAAAAAAAAAATCAAGTATTAAAACATTTATTGCTTCCGTTGAAAGCACTTTGGAAAAAAAATAGTCTTTTTATGTATACCTGTGTGTATATATATATATATATATATATATATATATATATGGTCTACACTATCTGATAGAGTTTATAAATTTATTTCCTACAGTGATCATGGGTGAATACAAGCCCTATGGTGTCATTTTCTTGGCTGCAATTTCTGGAAAAATTTTTTTATTTAATTCTTTTTTTAGTACTTGCTTTTCCTCTTGTCATTACCTGGTACTACTCTATGCTGTATCTATCTCTATGCTGTATCTATCTCTATCTCTCTATCTCTATCTATCTTTATCTATCTATATATCTGCATATCTATCTATATAAATATCTCTATATCTATATATATATCGATATCTATCTATATCATCTATATCTATACCTATATTTCTCTATATCTATCCATATATCTATCAGTGGCTTTTTTTTTTTTTTTAGACTAAGAAACAAAGATTTTCCCCTTTTCCCTTGTGTTTCTGCTATAATCTTTTTCCGTGTTACTCTCATCATGATTGTCAAGTTCTTGCAAGCAATGTAATCAGTTATTATTATTCCTTCTGTTTTCACTGAGTCTGGTTTCTGCTATTTTGCACAGCTTGCAGAGTTTTTTCGACTTTGTTGTTTTTGCTCTGAACTCTAATTCTGAGCTCCATGTAGTTTTCTGTCTCAAGTCTCTTTCCTTTTAGCATGCTGGATTGTTTTTGTCATGTACCCATAAACTAGTCCACCATAAACCACCTTCCACGGAGGAGATTGAGAGGAGACCTCATCAGTATCCATAAGTATCTGAAGGGAAGATATCAAGAGGATGGAGCCAGGCTCTTCTTGGTGGTGCCAAGCAACAGGACAAGAGGCAGCAGGCAGAAACTGATTCACAGGAAATTTCACCTGAACATGAGGAAGAACTTCTGTACTGTGTATGTGACCATGCACTGGAACAGATTGTCCTGAGAGGGTGCGGAATCTCCCTCACTGGAGATATTCAAGAACTGTCTGGACGCAATCCTATGACATGTGCCCTAGGATGGCCCTGCTTGAGCAGGGAGGTTGGACCAGATGCTCCACTCTTCCAACCTGATCCATTCTGTGATCCTTTGATTCTGTGGTTCTATGTCTTCCTTAGGTTAGCACCTCCAATTTGCTGCCTGGCTGTCAGGTAGAGACTTTCCCAGTTATTATTTGCAGATGGCAAGTATCCAGACTGGGCAGTGAGACATGTTCAGTATTAATTTTTAGTGAGAGGATTTATTTTTTTAGTTTTACCTCTAGAACCATAGGCCATTTCTAAATCCCAGGGAGCCTGGCAGAGTCTGGACAAAGTCAGGTCTGCCTTCTGACTGTCTCTCTGACCCCGTGACACAGCAACATCCAAGTGCCACAGCAGTGCAGGACAACTGGCTTTAGCTGGGCTGCCTTACAGGTACAGTTTCCTCAGATTCACCAGGAAAAAATCAAACATAACATGTTTCTGTTTGTGTGACCAGAAGTAGATTTTTTCCATAGTCCAATTTAGGCTTTTTTGCCTATTTCAAGTATTTACTAGCAATAGGGTATGTGAAGTCTTTCTGGAACTGACTCTGATGAAGCTTGATTCTTCCTTCCTCCTGACCTCCTTTTGACATTTTCAGCTATGATGAATGAGTCAGGGTCTGAGGGTGTTGATCCAGGTGCAGCCTTTTCTTGTGTTGCTGCCAGAGGATGTTTTCAAAAGGAGAACCAAACACACCATCCTTTAGGAGTTTCCTTCTTGCCCTCCTTTTCATTTCTTTAATAATGTTCAAATATTACAACATAAAAGACTGCCATATGTCAGAGCTTGCCTTGTTGCTTGCCAGCATTCAGGCAACAGATCAGGATAAATTATAGAGAAATAAATGTCTTTCTTAGAAAGCTAGAATAGATCTGCCCTGTGCTGTTGTGTCCTGATGTGTGTAAACTGTCGGTTACAGACCTCTGGAAGGGTTCAGAAGATTAATGCTCTGAAATAGCTCTATCCAGAAACAAAATTGTGATTATATCCTGTTGGCTACAAAGTGGGTCTAAAAAGTCCTCGCAGCTTTCCCTCAGCTGATGGAAATAAAGGGTTACCAAAAACAGAGAGAGAAAGAAAAGGTGTTTCTTTGGGTCATGTGCTCATCATCAAAAGGGGAAGGAGATAGAGACTCCAAAGAAAGCCTTTCAGGTTTTGTAATCATCTTCCTGACCCTTCAACTAGAGCCACTTAACATCTGCTGGGATAGATGGCTATAAAACCAGGAAGAAATTAGTGAAAAATATTTTAACATTTGTCCTTTTTTATTCTCAGGACGACTTTCTGATGTTGTGGAGTGCTCTGTACAACCTCCAGTAGCACTTGAAAGTATGTCAAAGCCAATAAAGTTTTATGCTTTCAGCTAAACCCCAGATCTTTGAATGACAAACTGAGAATTCAGGGATTATTTCCATCTGCACCTGCTAAAGCTTTTGGCATGATGCTGAGGTGGGCAGAAAGAGGCGGCATTTTCTTGAGCTGCCAAAACCTAAACCTGTTCTGAGCTTTTTGAGTCCTTAGGCTTCTCTCTCTTCTCTGCATTCATAGTTCATGAGGTAGTTACATCTGAACTTCACCCTACTTCTCCTTGTTCCTCCTCTCCCATAGGACAGCAGGACAGAGCCAGAAGTGATGCTGAAATGATGGAAGGTGGAAGTTTTTCATACATGGATGAAGAAAAATGGACTAGGAAAAAAATCTTCTTCCTTAAGTTTTGAAGATAAGAGTCTTTAAAGACGTGTCCATAGGAAAAGTCAAGGCAGTCCAAGAGAATGTGAATTTGTGAGTAGTAAGAGAAGATTGTATGATACATTCTGCCTAACTTGAGTTACAATCTTGTGCTTACTTTTTAGGATATAGCAAAGCTGTCATAAGTTCTTACACTGAGTATTTATTGATGTAGAGAAGTAGATAATGTTGAAAACCTCTATAGTATACTTCCTTTCTTTCTTAACTTTAATAAAAAACCTATTTAAAATCGTACTTTATAGAGCCTGAGTGACTTTCTTACCAAGATAATAGTGGACCACCTGGTGTAAGAACAGTGTTCCTTAGGATCAAAAAAAGACAGGTGCTTAAAACAATTGACTGTGTCTGAAGAATAAAGATTAATCCAAATTTTGTCTTCCTTTTCATAGAAAACATTTTTTTTCTGATTCAGACAGAGCACTGCAACCCAGAGTCTTAATTTATTATAATCAGCAAGATTAAAAATGTTTGATCAATAGACTCACTTTTGCTATAAAGTTCAGATAAGGTAGATCAGCTCCTGATATAGAAAGAAGCCCAGGCTGAGCACTGTTTGCCTGGCTCATTTCTGTGCCTCCTTAGTTGCATGAAAACATAGCTTCTCTCCCATTGGCATCCTCTGCTCACAAAGGGTACTCAGCAGTTTGCTGTTAATGCTGACTTTCCAGAGCATTTATACTTAAATAACAAAATTACTGAGAGAGTTAGGGGTGGAAATTCAGCAGCTTGTTTCCACAGCTGTGATTCAAAACCTCAAAGACATTCATACCCAGTGAATGAGGCTGCTGCAGCCCAGCACTCTTTTCGTATCCTGTCTGCTTTCTATCACACCTCATTAGTTTTTTTGGTTTTTCAGTCAGAGGTCAGCTGTGTCCCTTTCCCATTTGTACACCTATGGAGGGAAACACTTGGTGAATTTTCCCAACAGTACGAGATTTTTTCTCATGTTCTGCAAGTTGTATAACTCTTGAAAGTCTCAATTTTACTCTGCTTATTTTATTTCTCATATTTCCTCTTTGTCAGGACTATTCCTCTGTGGGCAGCTACTGGATATTTTTCTTCATAAAACTGATCCTATGTAATAGCTGGGGTGTTTTTTCTGTTTTAAAGTATCTGCAACTTGTATATTGCTGCTCTGTATGGCTGTGTTAGGTTGTATTTCAACAAGCTAGGGAAATGGGCCTGAAAAGATGTCCTCTTATCCATAAATAGTACTGAGGGCATACATTGGTCTTAAGCACATGACTATTTCCAACAAAGCTGTCTGTGTAAGTGCTTTATTGGGTCCTTGTAGCAATAGTACAACTTTTTTTTTTTTAATATTAGGGCAAATGAGTACTAATGAAAAATTGTGCTGAATTCTTAATATTAACCATGCCCTAAATGCTGGAAATAAGTTTCTCATTTTTGGAAACATACTTCCAAGGAGATGTTATGTAAATTATTAATATTTTTGGAACCTGGAAGTCAGTTTTAAGTATTGATGACTAGTGGGAGTGAAACCTTTGATAGTTCTTCCAGATTTGTAGTGCTATGAGTAATCTCCACTTCCACAGATTAAGAGATTTCCTTAGAAATTTTAGTTACTCAGAGGATGTTTTCTTTTGACCTATTATAATTAGTTCTTTGGAAACAACATTTTTTGTCTGTTAACTTGGAAAGTTTTATGACAGAGAGCACTAAGGAGAAGATATCTGCTTACTGCTCCTTGCTTGGTGGTTGTGTGCGTAAACCCACAAGTAAAGAGAATACATTTGCCATGGCACGATAAGTAAAGGCAGCAGTTGTGACAGAATGTATTTTAGTATTTAGGAATGTCAGCAATAGTGGAGAGGATCAATTTTGAGATACTTCTTACTTATCTTGAGGCATGTGAATCTCTACTATTATAAGTAGGGATTTCTGAGAGCGGTGTTTATGCCTTCTTGTTTTCAGCTATGAAATATAGAAAGCAAATGAAGTCTCAGCATGCTGTGGGAAAACAGGCTGGAGATGCTTGGGGCAGGGTTATCCTCCTGACTAAGCCTAGCAGATATTTCAAGGTCAAGTTGTGCAACCACAGGATGCTGAAGGGAAGGTTCACAGTGCCAGGGGTCAGCCAGGAAAGAGCTGTCAGAGCAGAATGCTTTCTGTTCCTGGATTCTCTTCTGGGATGAGGAGGGAAGATAAGATGCCATGACCTCACTAGTTGCCAGCCAGGTCATGGCAGTGACAAGGCAGGCTTCTGAGTCCCAGTGGGAAACAGTGTTCAGGAGCACTGCTGGGGAACTGCACCTTCAGTGTATGGTTCTATTGAGTCATAGCTTCAGAAAAATCCATACAAAAGTTTACTGAGGTTATGTGCATGGAGGACATGAAGGATAACCTGACTACAGTTTCCACCCTTTAGGAATCTGCCCAAATTTCAGGCTGCAGAGCTGCCTCCTGTAGAAGGGAAGACAATGGCACCAGCACTCCCATAAGTCTGCTGCTACTGTGTGCATGTTGTAACTCACCTGCACCTGTCAGGTATCACCCACTTGTCCTGTAAATCACCTACTGCTGCATGCCCTGGAGACACAGCGTGAGTATGGTCAGGGTACTGGCATCCCTCTTCCTGTTGTGTGTGGAGATTCCTGGGAAAAGGGATATTATTATTATTGTTGTTGTCATTATTATAATTTTATTAATAACATACATCAGTATTTTACTATTTGCAATATAAAATTATATTATATATAATAATAGTAATATAAAATCATTGCTTCATTGAGGGAAGCAACTTCTCATGACAGTTGTTGATTCGAATTTATTTGATGGGGATTATTTGTTGGTGATATTTCTGAGGATGAAAAGGATGCTTTCTTATTGTGGGTTTTGATAGCTCTCTATTGTCAAGTGGTGTCAGGGCCAATGCAAAGTGATTTTTTTCATTTGGGAAGGATTTCTATTTCTTTACAGGATTAGTCTTTTTCTACTTTCTAATGGCTATATTGTAGAGGTTGAGCGTAAATTTATTCCCCACATCTTCACCAAGAAACAAAATTGGAAAATATGGGAAAAAAATCTCAAGTGTGTTGCTTGGTGTTTTCATGGTTTTGTTTCTCCTGTTGGCTTGAACTCTATTAATTTTGTTGTTTTCAGGGGGTTTTGTGGCTACAGGGGTTCAATGTGATAAATCATGAGAAAGCAGAAGTAATATCTTTTGGCTCACAGACAGGCTGATTCATGGTTGTGGTATGGAGTAGGTCAGGTCTTTCCCAGCAAAACATAAAATGCCCATTACTGTAAACCTTAAATTTAAAAAGGATTGTGGATACCTCGGGTGTGGCCCTGTACTGTAGCTGTCTAATGACTGGTATGCAACAAATACAACTCTTTAAAAAGCTTTTTCCTGTAGGAGTGGGATCTTTAAATCTGGGATGTATAGCATTCATACAATAATAAGAATAATAAGTGTTAATTACTTGTTCTGCTGGTGAGACTACTCTTATTCCTGTAGGGGTTTCCTTTCACCAGATGTATAATTTCTTTGTGTTGCTGGAACTGGGGAAGTTGGATACGTGTCTTATCTGTGTGAGCGTTTTCCTTCTGCCACACCTGCTGACCTTCCTCAGTTTGGATCCCTGACACCTCTGGGTCCCTCTTGCTGTACTGAGGTGATGCTGAAGGTGTAGTTACATCATGAAGGAGTACAGACCAAGCAGGAGCTTGGACACAGATGGTTTTAAGATGTCCAGTACAGATTGGAGTAGAGAACGTGAGGGATAAGTGGTAATCCATGAATGCTGGAAGAAATATCTCTAACCACATTCTATAAGGTATAGAGAAGAGAATGAGATATCCTCAGCATGACCTTGTTTTACAAATCTTTGGAGGATGGATCGTGGCTATTCCAGAGAAATAAAAAAAAAGTACATGGTGCTTTTTCCAAGAACTATTAGACCCTGGGGCCAAAGGCTGAAGGACATAACTTTTATTGTCACTTTCATTTTCATGCTGTAAGGAAATCATGTGGTCCTGGTCCAACACTTCCACTAGTCATATAACTGGGTAGAGGAAATCAGTATGTTACCATCTTACTGTACCTCCTTATTGTCACTGTTTGCTGGTTTTTATTTCTTTACAACAGCTTTAGAAATATTTAGATTTTCATTGCTTGAGAAAACAAGATCACTTTTTAGCCTTCTACAAACTCTTTCACTTTTCATCTTTTGGCTCTGGAAGTCTGAAATTTCTTAATATTATTTTGTATTTTCCCTCCAAAATAAATTGACTGAGTCTGCTGGTTGAATACATAGACTGGCATTGGATAGAGCAGCTTGGAAACAAAGTATATAGGAGACCTATGAAGAGGCTGCATGGTCAAAAAGCTCACGTAGCTGGGTATGTGGCCAGCAAGAGCTGTTGCGAGCTTTGCTGGCAGATGTGATAACACAGAGGTAACTGGACTGAGGATGTGCAAATTGTCACTGTGAATAAAGGTGAAACCTGAAAAGAAACCATCAATTTGTTTTTAGAGTATTGCCCAAGTCTCCAATACTCTTCCTTTGCTCTCCACTGTACTAAGACTAAATACTGTCATTGAATAAACTCAAGGGTCTCCTTCGCAGTCCACAGGGCTCATGCAAGGGCTTAACAAAAGGCTTTGACAAAAGAATGCATGTCCTATGCCTCTGCTGAATACCAGCCAACACTGAGAATGCTTAAACTTCCTAGTAAACTTGATGTTCATCAGACATCTGTTGATCTGGTCGTAGTGGCTTTGGGATCAGTGTCTGTGCCTGATGGACTTCAGCTTGGCTTCCAAGCCAAGCCGAGTCCTGCCTTGGGCCTTTCTCTGCTGGCAGTGACAAACCTGTCCCATCAGACATGGCCTGAACATGGCTTGGTCCGAGCAAGGTGTTGTGCTCATGGCATTACCTGATGTGTCTGGTGGCCTGGCAGGGCTGTGTCACTTTGTCATATCTCTGTGCTCTTCCCAGTGCTTGAACATCACCAGATCAGTGTCTCAAAAAGTGTAGCCTCACCTGGTCTCATCTTCACAGCCTTCAAACCTGTGTTTTCCACCTTTCATGGCTGTACTGAAACCAGAAATCTCTGGGCTCTCCTTGGTGAGCAAACAGAAGTGCATAGATTCCTGGCATCTTGGTTGGAGCACTGAACTAGGAAGGAGGTTAACTTTTGGACATCTAAGCCTACACATTTTATTTTTTAATTGCCTCATGTGAAATGTACTTTAGAGGCAGGGAGGAAGGCAGCACAGCTCAGGACTCTCTTTTTTCCTCTGACCAGTGAAGTAGCAGACAACTAAGTCTAGCTCCATTTTTTATTCCTATAACTGTACAAAAAAAAAAGTATTTTCTTTGTAAAATTTCCCAGATTACCTGTCAGTGTAATGAGTTTTGAAAGAAGTTGTATATTGTATTTCAGGTATTTTTTACCCAATTTGTACATAAAAATAATCAATATAATTATTTAGGACTGATGAGAAATGTTATGGATAATGAGACAAAATTTAGCTCTTAGCCACTTTGTGGCAGAGGAAATAACCCAAATAGTTGGACTACATTGCCTTGCTGGCTTCTTATAGACAAAAGCTTTTCCTGGGTACACTAACAGTACTTCACTTGCCAACATTAATCTGTAATAGAATTCCTCATGGTGAGACACAAGCTCAGCCCCTGTGATATTTCAGGTGTTCTACACCATGCAACAGAGAAAGGGACAGAGATGCTTAAGTTCACATTGCTGGGGCTTTCCCCCTGTCTAGTGGCAGGTCTGCTGGGCCAGCGCAGTGTTGCAGCTAAGATGAAGAGTGTTTGTGAAAGCCCTCATTAGCCCTCGTGTGCCAGCGCTGCTGTGCTGCTCTGGGATCTGGGAAATTATCTCCATTATGTCCCAGTTGTGTTTCGTGGATATTTCTATTCTTTCAGTGCTAGTTTCAAATCAGCATGTTGTCTTGTGCAGTATGAAGACACCTTCTGAGACAAGAGACACTCCAAAGGGAGTACAGATACCACAGGGCTGCCTAGTGGAGCTGGGCAGCCAGGCAACAGAGGTGACTCCCCCCTGCTACCAGCCCTGGGTAATACCAAAGGCTGATCCATTAAGGGGAAAAGCAGATCTAGATTAAAATATAACAGCAAGCTAATTCTTGCAAACCATTCTTGTGCTGAGATGTAGAACCTGGTATAGTGAGTGATTTAATTTTGCAGTGTTCCGTTTTCCTGTGCCTAACATGTACAACACTTGGCACACTTTGCTCAACACTTTTGTGTTAGAAAATACCATCCATGTCTGTTTCCTCACTAGACTCCTTGTGTTCTGCCTGAAGACTGCAGAGTTTGCATCCAGCAGGCATTTCTTGATGGCTAGACACAGAGGCTCCAAAATTCAGTAAATATTTGGGTCAGATTCTGATCTTTGTTCTGCTGATGTGAACTTGGAATAACTCTCTGGATTCCAGTGATCCAGACTTGCACTTTCAGTGACAGAAAGTTTCTTGGGCTGGATTTCTGGCTGAGACAAATGGGTGTGCCTTTCTTGGACATGAGGAGTTGCAGAGCTTCATATAGATGAAGGTATGAATTTACTGAATATGCTGCTTAGTATGTATTAAAACCATGAAGTGGTTTGTTTGGTTTTTTGTAATTTGATTTGAAAGTCACAGCCGTGGAGTAGATTTCCATTGTGGTTACAGCCACTGAGCAGTTTTTAATTCACTGTCTGTAATGTGGCTGGCTGAGTAGCCAAGAAAACTCAAAGCTCCAGATGGAATGAAAGATCCACTTGAGAGAAGAGGAAAGGAACCTGCTTTGAGATCTGTATTTCTTCAAGCAATATCAGATATTCCTGAGCTACAGGCCTAGTGCTGCTGTCCCAGACTGCACAGAAAGATTGTTGAAATTTTATTTCTTTGCCCCTGGCATCCCCTGTTCTTTTGAACAAGCAGTGGTTTCCTAGTGTACATATACATTTTTGCATAACATGAAAAACATCCCAGTCTGTACTTTCCATTGCTGAAGGTATTTCTGTTATCTTTACCCCATACAAAAGGGATTGTGTTTTACATCCTTCTCTACATGTAGGACATATTAGCCCAAGGAAAGAGAGCTGTGCACTGGGAGGGCTTTTTTTCCGTGTCTCTGACATTAGGCAAGTCAATCAGAGCTTGATTTTCAAACAGATACTTTATACTTCCTGTGGTTACTAACATCAACAGGTACAAGTAGTTCAGTACAGCTCCTTGCTATCCATCAAGTATTCTCCACCATTTTGATGTGAAAGGAGAGCTTTCCTGGCTAACAGTGGTCATGAAGGAGTGAATCACTTGCATCAGTTAACACCTGCTGCCAAAGGATATGCGATAGGATTAATAGAGAAGAACCAGCTCTGGGAGCAGCAGGTTACTAAATTATTCTATTTTTGAGATATTTTTCATAATTGCAAATAATTTCAAAACTTTTATAAATGCTCTCTCTGACTTTGGACCAAGGACTTGACTGTACATTTAAGAAAATGTCAGTATGAGAAATGGTGTCCTAAATCTGAGGACATGAAAGTTTATCCTCAAATCATTAGCAGTGCAGTCATTGACCATTTAAACCATCCATCAGGGCTTTTTTATCCTCCAGGATATAAAACAACACTACTACACCACGGCACACAGAAATTCTATGGCAATCGTAGACCTACCAGCCTTCATTATGACAGCTTACTCTGGTCATATCAGGCATCATACCTAGTTAATTTAGTGGAGTTCACTGCACTCATACAGGACAAAACTACATGAAAAAAGGGTTTTAATGGGTGAGGAATTCTCTGATGGGTTGGACTCAAAGAGTTATATTAAAGGGGTTCACAGAGTCACAGAGTCACGGAATCACAGGAGGAGCAAGGTTGGAAAAGACCTTTAACATCATCCAGTCCAACCTATGACCTAACTTAACACCTCCTCATCACTGAGTGCCACGTTCAGTCCTCTTTTAAACACGTCCAGGGATGGTGACAGTACCTCCCAGGGCAGACAATTCCATTGCTCAGTCACTCTTTGAAGAATTTTTTAACATTTAACCTAAACTTCCCATGGCACAGCTTCAGACTGCGTCCTCTCCTTCTGTCAGTTGTTACCTGGGTGAAGAGACTTTCATCCAGCCCTTTGCTACTTGATGTGCATGCATCTCATTCAATCCAGTAAGGAGGCATAGCTCAGTGATCACTGGTCATTACTTTTCCCTAGCATCCTGGGTATTAATATTCTCCCTATTCAGTACTTAAATTTTTTTCTTTTTTTTTGTGTGTGTGTAATATCAGAAGACGAAAACTCCAGGTCTCACTAATTGTTGAGATATTTAGTGACCTTCTTCTCAACAACTCAAGTCTTGTAACAAACAAAAAGATTTTAAACAATGTGTTTTATCATGTACCTTAGAAACAATTGATTTCACTGATGGCTCTTGTTCTCCCTGATGTAAGAATCAACTTTTTTCAGTAATTTTTCAATGGGACTTAGAAATCAGGCCATTGATTTTCTTTTCTCCCCCCAGGGGAGGTACTTTCCCTTTTTCATAACTTTCAGTGTCTCAATTTAAAGGTAGATTTTATAGTCATGCATTCAAAAGTGGTCTCTGTGAAGCATTTGAAAAGTTTGTAACAGTGGAAAGGCAGTTGCTCACTTCCTAAGTGAAATAATGATAAAATCATGGAAGGAAAGAAAATTTTGCCGTGCATTTGCTATTTAATTGCTGTTGAAGTGGGTATCAACTTGTCAGCTTTATGGGGAGGTACGTGATAACTGAGTTTTCATCTGCTTTTTCACAGCAGTGACATCTTCCAGGCTTTTATGATTTATTTCTTGAAATCTTATTGTTTTGGAAAAAGAATTTTAGTAATCACCTAAGTTAGAAAAAAATCTGATGAAAGAAATAAAAAATTTTGGGGGAATGTTCTTTTCAGGAGCAAACAGAGGAACGGCTCAATGCAGGGCAAAATATTTTGCTTTTATAAAAAACATGCCTGTTTTTCACTGTCCAAATCCACCAATTTGTTTTTAAAAGCTGCATGTGAAAGACTGGTTTTTGTGTCACTTATACACTGCATGAAATTTTTTTCTGGGGTCATACTCATAATGGCTGGAGTAAATTCACTCATAATTGACCTACATGAATTTAAAAAAAACCAAAAAAGCAGTGTTTCTGAGCAGTCCAGCAGTATTTTGCTCTACAGCTACATCGTGCTGAAGTCAGGGGTTCAATTGGCAGAGTTCAGTTGCAGGGACTGATATTTCCATCTCGTCATCACCACATTAATTTTTTTCACTGTGAGTAGCAGTGCATAGAAGCCAAGCTAAGAAATGAGGATCAGTGGATTAAAAGGAAAACTGACATTAAGAATAGAGAAATAATTTAAAAATTCTTTAGATTGATTAATCCTGGCTGCCTACAACTCAGTCTCAACTGACCCTTTAAATAGACCTCAAGGATTTACTAACCCTTTTTCAAGTTATTCTGGTTTCTGTCCAGCTTCAATCTGAGAGAACGAGGAAAGAATAAAAACATCTTTTTCGTCTCAGAGACAGCATACCAGTAATTATTTTCTTCCTTATCTTTCTATGCAAAGTTCATCCTGTATATGCTGAAAGTTTAATGACTGAATGGGAACTTTGCCTTACTTTTGGGTTATAGAATCACAGAGTAATTTGAAGGGACCTTTGCAAGTCACCTAGTGTAACCCCCCCTGCAATGAACAAGGACACCTTCAACTAGATCAGGTTGCTCAGACTTCCATCCAACCCAGCCTTGAACACTTCCTGTGCCTGGCACAACTGAGTTTTTAGTGACTTTAAAGGGCCAATGTAACTTTTTCAGGTGCAGCATTAAACTTGGACTTGGCATTGCTACTGCACTTCAGCCCAGAATGAATGAGGAATAAGGGAAGCTGACAGTTGTAACCAAATAGGAATTTCTTTAGGTTAGCTTGTGACTGAAGTACATTGACTAATAAATAATTCTTGAGTGTAAAAGCTTGCAAGGCATGCTGATACCACACATTAATTTTTTTTTCCTCATGATATTGAAAAAAGTAGATATACAGATGTATCTGAAGATATATAAGGATACAAATCTGTTACAAAGATGCAAAGGTCTCATAAAGATACAAATCTGATTTTTTAAATTTTGAAGCATGAGCAGGTCCTAGTATTTTGGATCACCAGATGCAAAGTTATTTTTTTCAAACTGTCTAATAGGTAAGAATAACACAGTAGATGTTGATACCTATCTACCAGCTGAGGCACAAAGTGGCTCAGAGTCAATTGCTGCAAGGATAAAAGTTGGCCAAAGAACCACTGCTCAAGGTAAAATGTACAGTTATCATCACAGTGAATGCTTATAATCTTCACTATAAAAGGAAAGAGAATTATAAATCATCTCCCAGGTGAAACTTAGCTACATATGGAAAAACTCAGTGAGCTCAAGCAGACAGTTCAGTCAGAGAATGTATCAATTAACAGACATCTGAAATGATTGGTGAAGTGGAAGAAAATCAAGTTGATTGTCCATCAGTCAAGTGGAGAAGAGGTATCTCAGAGAGATAGCCAGAGGTTGGGGATTTTTTAATATTTATTTTTAAAAATACTTTGGAAATATCTACTTAAGAAGCCAGGCCAATTAAACATTACTGAACTGAGATTTCACTGGAAAATGGAATGGAATCAGTGCCTCAGAGTCCTTGCCAAGTGAAGAATGGAAATTGTGGAGTATAGGTCTGACAAGAAGCAGAGGCACTGGAGGAGACCAAAGGGTTGTGTCTGGAAGCTTTGCACAATGACATCTGACATCTGAGACTTAAACTGCAGCAGGTTGTGCCAGCTGCTGCTGGAAGCTGGGAACAAGAACTAATGAGACACCTCATGTCTGGCACGCTCTAACACTGCTGGAGAGGAGGTTTGCACATGAACTATTAGGAGGGGTGACCAGGCTGCTGGAGCTGCAGTTGTAACAGTTCAATAGCTTGGTTCATCAGTGGGATAAATGCAGACACAAGCAAAGCAAAAGGATGGGCTATGAACAAGTGTCCTGTCTGTGAGGACAGCAACATCAAAGTACATCAGGTAAAGATTAAAAAAGAATACGGGTGGAAATTTGTCTCTGACATCTGCAATCTCCCTGCATCATGACCATAACTCCTGGAAAGATAACTCTTAGGCTCACTAGACAGGGCTTAGGGAAACCCAGGACAAAGCACTACATGTATAGTGAGGCTGTCATGTTGTCACTAAGAGTTAGAGAGCATGTACTGAGCTTCCATTCATGTTATCTAAAACAGTGCAGACAGGGGCTGTGTTGTAGCCTGAAAAATTGTGCTTTTGTAACTTGAAAATTAGATTGTGTGCTGAAAGTTCTGGGGAGGGGAGCTGTGAATCGTGTGGGGTGTTTCAGAATGCAAAATCTGAGAACATTGAAGGACAGGTACAAAATCTGATGTAATGCAGTCTGCATTGACTTTCAGAGGGATCACTCTAGTGAATCACCCCCAGAGCCATATTAGGATGTTGTCTGGGAGATGTCTAGGTGGAACACACCAAGACTGAACCATGGAGCAAGATAAAATGGCAGCACAGTGGACAGACCATGTGGAGTGGCAGAGCTGGCTTCCTAGCCTTTTCTCATTTCTCAGGGCAGGTATGCCTCTGCCTCCTGCTGGCTTCCCCATCTGAGCAGCCTCTAACTCTCAGAGATGGCATGTAGAAAAGGTACAGCAGACAGAGGGTGAAGTGTACCTTCAAATTTTGAAATGTTTGTTTTCTTGAATTCCAGAAATCCCATAATGGGATTTCCTATTTTCAAAATCCTTCAGGGAAATTACTGATGTACAGTGGTACACACGGTTGCTGCCTGCCAAGGGACTGCCTGTACAGGAGTGCAGCAATCTGCCAGGGACAAGCAAGCAAGACATACCTGACAGGTCTTGCTGAAATGGGACTGTTTCCATCAGATCGTGATAAACAAGTAAACTCCAATAAAAAAAGTCTTGGAAACCTCCCAATGGGAAACGCCCATTTGTGACACCACATCAAACCATCCAGACCCCACTCAATCATCAGCAATAAGTTCAGTTTGCTGAAGCATAGAGAAAGTGAAGTTGTTAAGGGGTATTTATGAGATACAGTCTATGGAAAATGCTTTGCAAAGCAAGAGTTTGTGATTGTATAAGGCCCCAGTTCTCATAAAATCTTTCCTTTTGCCAAAACATGTCAATGGATGCATGTATTCATGTAATCCTCTCATTTACCTGAAGAATTTAGCTGCTTACTGCTAATTAAATCAGATAGGACTTTTGTGGGAGCTCACTGGTACAGGTTGTGGGATCAAGATTCCATGAGCATCAGTCATGATCATCTCTTTGAGAAGGTGCAGTTATGCTATGCTGTCTTTCGAATATTGAACAAGCTAGGGAAATGCCAGTGCTTCTTTGTGAGAGAAATACTTCTTGTTGCACTACTGGTGACAGGAATAGCAAAATAACTAATAAAAAGTTAGAAATAAAAAATAATAAAAGTTACAATAAAAAAGATATCTGTATGGCACAGATATCAATGAATATGAATGAAAAAATATATATAGATATATAGATGTATAAACAGATGAATAAAGAAAAGGAAATGCAAGACAAGCACCATCAAAAAGCTAGGACTAAAAGCTGGTTAAAGAAATGCATGGAAGAGGGAGATCTATTGGTTGGTGTAGGTATCTCAGATAGATCTTCCAACCTTAGCTTCATTTAGGTTGGAAAAGATCTCTAAGATCATCATCAGTTCCAGTCATTAACCCAACACTGTTACACATTTACCACTAAACCATTTCCCCAGGTACCACATCCATACCTTTTTTAAACTCAACCGCTTCTCTGGGCAGCCCAGTCCAAGGTCTGACCACCCTTTCAGCAGAGAAATTTTTCCTTGTGTCCAATCTAAACCTCTGCAGCATAACTTGAGGACACTCCCTCTCATTCTATCCCTTGTTACTTGGGACAAGAGACTGAATGCACCTCACTACACCCTCTTTTCAGGCAGTTGCAGAGAGTGATAAGGTTTCCCTGTGAGCCTCCTTTCCCCTGGGTTAAACAACCCCAATTCCCTCAGACAATCCTCATAGAACTTGTGCTCCAGACCCCAGGTCCTTTTCCACAGAGCTGCTTTCCAGCAGGTCAGCCTCCAGCCTGTACCAGTTCTTGAGGATATTCCTCCCCAGATGCAGGGATTTGCTGAATTTCAGGAAGTTGCTCTCCACCTGTCTCTCCAACCTGTCAAGATCCCTCTGAAAAGTCCCACAGTCCTCTGAGGTCCCACAGCCACTCCTCCCAGTTTTGTATCCTCAGCGAAGTTCCTGAGGGGGAAATGTGCTGAATTCCAGTCAGCTGGGACCTGCCCAGTTAGCCAGGACTGCTGGTAAACAACTGAACGTAGCTCTGTGAGCCCTTCATCAGCTCCCTCAGTACTCCTTTGTGGATCCCATCCATCCCCATAGTCTTGCTCATGTGTAGGTGGTGTTGCAGATCAATAACCATTTCCCCTTGGATTCTGGGGACTTCATTTTTCTCTGTGTCCCTGTCTTTTAGCTCAGGGGGCTGGTGAATGATCGTCTTACTCCTAAAGACATGCAACTAGCCTCAGTCTTTGCATAATCATTTGTCACTAGGGGTCCCCTTGTATCCAATAAAGGATGGAGATTCTCCTTAGTTCTACTTTTGTTGCCAAATTTTGTGGTATTTATAGAAAGATTTTTTGTTGTCTTTTACTGCAGTAGCCAGATTAAGTTCTGGTTGGGCTTTGGCCTTTCTAATTTTCTCCCTACATATCATCACAAAAATTTTGTAGTCTTCCTGAGAGGTCTGTTCAACCTGCTCTTGAATCTCTAAGATTTACTTCTTGAAGAATATCCAGACTTCTAGACATTTTTGCCCTTCAGGATGCTCTCAGCCAGGCTCCTAAACAGGCCAAAATCTGACCTGTGGAAGTCCTAGTTGTCAGTCCTGCCAGTCTCCCCCCTGACTTCTCCAAGAAGTGAAAATTCTATCATTTAATTATTACTCTTTCTAAGACAGCCTCTAACCATCACATCTCTCACTAGTTCTTCTCTGTTCACTAAAAATGTGTCCTGTGGGGCACCTCCCCTGTCTCCTCACTGACAGCTGTGTCAAGAAGTTGTCTTAACACTCTGTCAGGAGCCTCCTGGTCTGTTTCCTCTCTGCTGTTTTATTTCCAGCAGACTGGTGAGCAGAAGTCGCACTAGCAGGAGGGCTAATGATTGTGAGACTTTTCTCAGCTGCTTACAGAATATTCCCTCTGCCTTTTCATCCTGCTTGGGGGGGGGGGTCTATAACAACACCTACCAGGATATTTCCCTCGTTGGGCTTCCCTGGAATCTTACCCATAAACATCCCACCCTATTGTCCCAGTCATTAAGCTCCAGACAATCATGACATTCCCCAGGCTACAGGACTACCACACCACCCATCCTTCCTTGCCTATTCCTTCTGAAAAGTTTACTGCCATCCATTGCAGCGCTCCAGTTGTTCAAGTCATCCCACGATGGCAGCCATGTCCTAATTTTCCTGCCACACAATGATTCCCAGCTTCTCCCATTTGTTGCCCATCCTGCCTGCATTGGTGCAGATGTGCTTCAGTTTGGTTATTGACCCTGCCACATTTTTGGACAGGGAAGCCCAAATTCCTGTGTGACCATTCTTGCGTGCTTCTGTGGTTTCTATCACATTGAAAGCCCTTGTGCCTTTGCTCCAGAAGGAACTCCATCCCCTGCCTCCACAGACTGAATGACCTCGCTACACGCCATCCCTTAAATATTAGTGTGCCGCCCACAGGCTTATTTCTAGCAAGGATCCTCTTACCCTTTTGTCCTGTCAAATCTAGTTTAAAGCTCTTTCAACGAGCTCCATATTCCCTTATTCACTCTGCCAGAATCTTCTCTTCTGGATTCTCTTGAGAACTCTTAACTTTTATCCTCCATTTGCACTTGAATTAAGTATTTAAAGTCACCTAAACTAGCTAAACAACACAGCTCCCACAGCCTCCATCCTGTCTTTATTTCTGAATAATCCAGGGGTTATAGAGAGTTAGAACCTGAAAGAAACACCTTAAAGAAGAAATCTGTAAATCTGCAAAAAGCCAGAAAATTCCCATAATCAAAGCCTAATTGTAAATTGGTCCAAAGACCTCAAATCTCATAGCAACTACAACACTGAAAAAGCAAGAATAAAGAGTATACAGGTACACTGCAGAATGTTCTAATGATCACAGTCATTACTGAAAATGGAAAGGAAAACTCTAGAAGCTTATACTGAGTCTTGCAAAGCAAAGGGGAAACATACAATGCTATGAACAGTGAAAGTCTGTTAGTATCATGTTAGTATCACATTCTGAGAACACAACCACTGCTGGCAGGTAGGCTGTAAGAGAGTGCCAGCACAAGCCCTGATCTGTCTGTGATGAACGATTTGGAGCTGTCTCACAGCCATGAGTCATCCTGCTAGGAGCTGTACAAACATGGCTGACCCAGCTTGTGGTGGGTGAGCAGGTCCTGGAGGGAGGGAAGGAGAGGAGCACTCGGCTCTGCACGCGAGCAGGCAGCGCAGGTGGTGCAGAGGGAGCAGGAATCACCTTAATCCTGCCTGGGGTGAGCCCTGGCGTGACTGAAAGATGTCCCAAAGCACTGATAGTGTGTGCCTGGATCTATCCCTGAAAAATGCTTTGTTTGTCTTTTCATCACACCCTGGTGAACCTCACACATGCAAAATTCAGATCCTAAAGAGCTTTGTTGGCTAAAGTTTGCATGGTCATATTATTGTGATTGTTATAAAGGAAGAAAGATCTATTGCATTCTCTGTTTTTTTTCAGAGAAGGACTGGCCTATCAAACAAGATATAATGCAATGACTATGGGGGTACTGGGGTATTTATTACTAATATTTTTTCAGCTTTCTGTGTGATACCTTATTATTTCACTCGGGGAGTGGCCTGAGCTCATTTTCTTCATGATTTGAAGAAAAAAACATTAGCCATAGTCAAATCACTAAATGTGAGGTCATTTGGCTTCATACATGGTATGAAGAAGGCTGTGTATTGTGATTTCCTTGCAAGAGATTGAAATATTTTTTCTTAATTATGTATTATGTAGGAGATTAAAAAGTCTTTTCCCTCCCTTAGCACTTAATGAGCATCTCTGCATTACCTTTGGTTTTCTTCTTCATCTCCCCCCTATCCCAAGCATAAGTGCATCCCAGTTCTCTACGCTGTCTTGAGAATTTTCCATCTTCTTTTTCCACATCTGTCTTTCCTTCAGGTCCCACCAAAAACCAACTGTGGATGCCATGAGACAGAGAAAGAGAAATGGCAAGCGTTTCTCACAGCGGCTTGTGAGAAATTTTAGAGAGCTAGAAAGATGTGATAACCTGTTGACTGTAAACAGTTTGCAAGTGCTGTTTTTCTACTTTATTTTTCTGTTCCTCTCAAGGACAGTGCGTGAGAAAGATGTTTCTGTTAGTTAGCCAATAGAATAGAATCCATTCTACCACTCTATAAAACTGTGTGGTTCTTTTGAATAAAGCCTTCTTTGCCTTTGCCACCATCCTGCCTCTCGCCTATTCCTGCCCTGATCCTGACACACGAGTGACAACCAGCCATTATGTCCACCACCTCTTTTTCCAATTGCTTATCCTGGCATCACCAGCAAAGCTTAAGAGTGCCAACTGTGATTATCCCTAGGGGATGCTTCACACTGGTGAAGCACATGCACAATGCTCTGTCTGATAGAGGTGCATTCTCTGTCTCTGCTTGCAGTGGTGGAGCTGGACTCCTGCAGCTTTAGGACAGTGGAACAGCAAGCCCAGCTTTTACAAAGCTCTTAGGAAATGAAGGAGAACAATGCTGTTAGCTAATGCTGGTCCGAATCCAGAAAAAATAAAATTATATGCTAAAATAAGGTAACAAGAACTTCTTACTGTTCAGAGGCCATAGCCTGCACATAGTTGCATTGCTCCACATGTTTTTATTTAACACCAGTGTGTCACTGGAAACATGGAGAAATCTGCATGACCTTGCCTCTGAAAGGACTGATGCGTGACTAGATTGAACTGAGAAATTATAACAAATGCAACAGAACAACCCTTTATGCTGCTCAAACACAGTTTGTGTATGCCTCTGTATTCACCTGTATCTTTGCAGCAATTGTCCTATAGGAAGAAACATCATTAGGAAAATTGTTACTGCTCAAAACCAGTTTGGTTTTACTCACTGAGCAGAAACAGCTTGTGAATGACTTTCAGCTTCTACCTGCTCAATTTCCAGGTGTCACGAGCTGGTGTCCAATGTTTCTTCGTAGCATTCCACTTTCTTCTGGGATCCCCAGGCATAAGCAACTGGATAATTTTTAACTCAAGGCAGTTCTGACTGGCCAATGCTAATAATCCGAATTCCCTATTAGTTCTTGGCATATAGTTATTTCTTTCCTGTTAAAGTTTGGATTTCTCGTCATTTTCTTGCAATATCATCTTTTCAGACATCCTTTATTTTGCGTCCTGCTTCTTCTAGTCAAATGTTCATTCATCTTTGCATTACAAATGTTTTCACTAAATGATCTAGTGTAAAAAGTCAGCAGTCCTATGTTGGGTTTTTAGAGTTTTCTCACTACATCTCTTTGTCTGAAAAAAATTGTCACTATGTGCACAACACACCAAAAGACAGCATAGACAGATCAGTGTTCAATCTCATGCGGCTTTGAGTCTACTATGCATGTTCTTGTAACTGGCCATTTTTTAGTATTGAATGACCTTTTTTGGTAATTGTACAAAGATAATTTTACTAAAAGCCAAGTTCATCTGAGTTGGGAGGAGAGAGTTAAAACCAGAAGATTTGGTGAGGGGGAAGCAGTTTCACTCAAACTGACCTTTCAGCTGGGATGCTAAGAATTTCAGTTTGGGACAACTTTTATTATGCCTAATGTTGTTCATTCTCTGCCTGTTTTGAAAAATACTCCTGTGCAGAGAAAATGCACTCCCACAGACATGCTTGAGCCTTCTGCTGGAGGAGAGAGAGATAATGGAATCACAAATTGTGCATGCATAAGGGCTTTTGATATATTGGGGCAGGCAACAGGCTCCCCGTTTTTGCTAGGATGAGCTTAGCCTAAGGGAGCCTGTCCCCCTGTGTATCTCTGCTACCCCATGTTGTTAGCAAGGTAATGAAATAAATCTACTCTCTGCATTTCAGCTGTGGTTTGGTGGTCACCCTGGTATGTCGATTCATGCAATCTGTCATCTAAAGAGCCTTTTCATATCTCATATTCACAAATTTACTTTGTAGATGCAGACCTCTGAAAAACTTCTCTCTTATTCATCCCTTCTCCTTTACTTTTGTCTCAAGCAGCTATTAAAAAAAGACAGTAAGCTGTCTAGATATTATCTTAAAGTTTTTAATCAATTCCTCTAAGTTTCCCTCTTTTATTGCACCTCTATCCTCCTGTGGTGCACTGAACACTGTGAGATTCTCTGCCTGCCATTGCTGACTGTGGGTGAAAGGTCTTGGATCTGTAGTTTGTCTGGATTTCATTTAGTGTTCATGTTGCTGTTTGAGTTCCTTCCAGGCATGCACTGTGCTTTCCTGGGCCATCAGGGTTCAGGAAGTTGGATTTAATGGCCTCTGTAGGAGCCATCTGAAATGCATGGGGCCTTTTGGCACTCTGTGCCTTCTACTTCTGGAACTCCTTAAAATTTTCTTTAAAAGCATAAGCAGTCATTAGGACATGAAACTGCATTTAGGAACGTGGTAACACAATGTCCTGCTGTTCCCTCATGGTGACTGGAGAGAGCTGTTGTGATCATTGATTTCACTCACAGAAAAGATGGACTCAGGGTTCAAAAGTACACAGACACTGAGGTGTCACAGTGCACACAGCTCAGCTTGGAGATTAATGATGAGGTAAACCTGCAGGTTAGCTTAATTTTTGCCTCAAAGTGGCCTCAAAGTCTCAGGATGTGGCCTTCATGTCTGATTTACTGAGAGCCTGTTGTGTCACAATGATGGAAACAGTAGCCCATAAATAAATCATGACAGTGAGTTTGAACTTTGAAGCTACCTTAATGGAAGCACGACATGTTCAATAATGGCAACATCATATATTCTGGGCAACCTCTCCAGCCCTTCTGTGTCTGGCCTTGTTTCCATTCCATATGCAAGAGAATGTGATTTTGGATGCACATAGCTCCCTATACCTCTTGCTTCTTTCTTCTCTTTACCTTAGTAATAATAAAAAAAGGAGTATAAAATTACTATGATCCAAAGCACTGATTTCTGAGAGCATGGAAAATATGAACTTAAAAGTGTGGGGGTTTTTTGATAGATTAAATGTGAGAGAAGAGATGATGAAAATAGTGGCTGTTCACAAATGTTAAGAGCAGCAATATGAATGCCATGGTTGAGAGCCAGAAGATAAACAAAATGAAAAAGAAACTCTAATGTTAAATATTTGCCACTTCCATAGTAGAGGACTGAGGAGAAGCAGTTGTGAGGAGCAGCTCATCAGCTTGTGGAATCTGGTTTGCATTAGTGAGCACCAGGTCACTCCAGTCCACTATGTTGCCTTCACATGTTGCACAACTGGATATTTATTTTGTGTGGAGTAAATTACAGTTCTGAGGAAAGGGAAGCAAACATCCTTCCATGCTAATGCCCCCAGTTTGTGCAGATGTATCTAAAGAATTTTTGGTACCATCATATGAGACGTATAAATATGTCCCTTGGGAAAATAAATTCACTGACTTAAACCAGCTGTATCTCCTTTGATCTGCTCAGCACAACATTGACCCAAAAGAGGCTTCCCTTGTATGTTGGTTCCACCTTAGGGAGAGTTTTCACTACACTGGGGATGGGTGGCTTTTGGGCCTGGTGACCTCTGACAGATGAGCCAGTATTGAATGGCAGACAACTCAAGAAGACCTGTAAGCACATCCTAGCCCTACCTGATCTCTAGGCAAGCTGCAATTCCACAAGTTATAGCAAGTCATTGTCATCTGTACTCTGTACTGGTGCTCTTAGCGGAGGGACATTCCCTGAGCTTCTTGCAAGGTCCTGTGTTAGATGAGTCAGATAGCTTCCAGGAAGAGATGTCCCAGAAAAATGTCAGGTGTTTTGTAAACAGGGGAAAAAAAAGATCATACTTTCTCTTTACAATAACATTTTAAAAAAATGGAGAAAAATTGATTGCAATGGGTAGAAAGCATACAACTGTGATAAGAATATCAGAAATATGGAAGAGAAATGAGAATTCTCAATTATGTGTGATTTGTGTTAGGCTTTGCATAACATGATTTAGCTGAGGGTAGCTCAAAGGGTCTCAATGTAGCAACACTTTTCAGCCCTGGAACCTTTTCACTGACATGCTGGGTAAAACAGAAGCTTTTTGTCCTGCCCTGGATTTCATATAGATACAGGTGTTTGCTGCCATTCCAGAAACTGACAGATTTGATCAATTTAGGCAAATAAGTTACTGTGTTCAAAAGCTGATCTTGCAAAGGACATGGAAGAGGGAGCTGCCTGGTTCTTCAGTTTTGGACTTACAATAATGTAACAGATTTTCTTTTTTTTGAATCATAGAAAATTTAAAATATCTCTTTGAGAAAGAAACAATTGGAGAAGACTTTATTTTTCCGCAAAAGCAACATTTATCTAACCTTGAATTTTTCCCTCACTTCTTCCTCTCCAATTTGTAGGTCTACTTTCAGAACACATGAAAAAGCTGAGTAACTTGGCTGCTTCTCAGCACACTATAGATATTGATCATCTACACCAATTTTATAATTTATCTTTTTTTCTTAAGAACATCTCTTGACTGGAGTGATAGAAGAAGTACTGTATTTCTCTAAGCTGAAGTGATAAAGAACATCACCCCCTGTTTTTAATTGTGCCCTATTTTTCCTTCTATGTCTGCAGGTTCATCCCCCAAGTAATATGCAAACAGAAATAGGAACATAGAACTTAAAAACTGGACTGCTTGGAACTTTGAACAAACAAACCCAAGGTTTTTCATTATCTTTTTCCTCTCCAAGAGAATTTCTCAATTTAGGGACCTGAAATGACAAAGAAAATCAGTTGGTTTTTGATATATCCAAAATACTAAATAAGAAGTATACGTAAAGTACATTATTGTGATTCATGGTGATTCTATTTATGGTAGTTATTTTTATTTTTTTAATTTAATTTTAATTATCAATAGCTATTTTAAAAGTCTGCATTATCCCAGTAATCAGGATTATATTAACTTCGTTAAGCAAAATAATTGTTTGGACCCAAGTCAATAGCCTCCCTCCTTTTGCAGTCCCTGCCTGAATGTGTTACAAGTGTTTGAGCCCTGAGTTTGGTTGCTAGGTAATTGGATCTGTGGGTTTGAGAGGTAGCCCGAGGGCACAAGGTGCAGTGTTGGAGCAGCCCTGTGGAAGTGATGCCAGACTGGAGTGCCCTGAGTGCTGTCACTCCCATGCTCATCTGTCATGAAATAGAGTCTCTGGGTTTGGTCACTTACCTTTGCTCTCAGAAGAATCTGGTCAGGATGGGTGGCCTGACCAAGCCACTGGGCTCCAGCCAGCAGGACAAAAAATGGCTTTACCAGATCCTCTGTGACTCGTAGGCTTTGTTCCTTGGATTAAAGAAGTCATCTGTAATAAAAAAAAAGAAAAAAGGTCACATCTGTGACCGAGGCTGTCCTCAGGGAGTCTGTCCTGGTTCAGCATGAGCACTGTAGCCCTGTAGAGAAAAAAGGAAAGACTAGAGCAAGATTGCTGTGTGTCTCTCTGTGGTGCCGTGGGCCTCCTGCTCTATACTTTTGAATGCACATCCCTAATTTTGGGGTTTAGTATAGATTTAGCAATGTTGAGGAGAAACTGGTAGCCCTGCGTAGGTCCTGGTGCAGACAGAAGTGCACTGGAGGAAATCAGTGGATAAACCTGCAAGCAATAAGCAGAGGGTGAAGATATACTTCCCTGAAGAGTTCACAATCTTTGCACAAGACATAAGGAAAGATTAGTCTAGAGGGAAATACACAAAAAATGAGCCATGGAGGACAGAAGGTGAGGACAGATTTTACTTGGACAGGCACACCATCCCCTCCTTGCTGTGCCCTGTGTAGGGCACCCTACACACCTCAGCCCAGGTCAGTGCCACCACAGCTTTGCAATAAGACTTGTGCATATTGTAGAGTGGATATTTCTGTGCTGCTAGTCAAGAGCTGAACAGCTGGAAATATAATTCTAATATAAAAATCTATGTATAAATCTAATATATTTCTCTTTGTGTTTTACTCGCAGTCACTAACTGGAAGAGCGTCCAGCCTTGTAAGGAAATCTGGGATGGAGGTCACTGCAGGTGCTCTGAGCAGCTCCTGCCAGTGCATGGGGAAGCTTGCCAATACCAGCAAGCTTGGACCTCCTTCCCCAGGAGCCCAGGAGCACCTTCTGGCTGAGAGCCCTGCCCAGGCATCTGTGGGGTGGGGATGGCAGCTGAGGGGTGTCTCCCAGAGCACATCTGCACAGGCAGTGGCAGCCTGGAGGAAAATGTCACTCAGCATGTTGGAGATGTGCCCTTGCCTCATGAAGGAGCTTTCATCTCGGGGGCTTCACAAAGCATGTGGTGCAAGGCAGGCATCCCACCTGCCGCCAGTGCTCACCTTCCCTCCCTGTGCTCCTAGTGCAGCCTTTCAGAGCATTATGGCACTACTTCTAAGGCTTGATTCAGTCAGGAATTAATTGCCCTGGTGTTTCTCTGCTCCTCAGTCCCCTCAGCTTGGCTGCACTCTCAGCCTGTAACTTTTGTCCTCAGCCCTCCAGATCCTTCCCCTGGCTCTCCTCTGCTGCTCTCACCCATGGAAGAACAAAACATTTTTTCCTTAAATGTAATTGGGGAAAATTCTCCTAATAAGTCATGGTAAATACATTCTTTCCCACATAAACATTTTGTCTGGTGCTTCCCTTACATTTTCTCTCCTTTGACTAGATCATGGCAATTCTAAGAGACTGCAAACTCCCACAGAGGAGCAGATGCAGCTTCTGGGCACTTTGTAGTCAACAAGTGGTGGCAAAAAGCAGAGATGTGGTGACCTCGGGAGGACTGCAGCTATTTGCACAGCATGGAGCCTAATAAGGCTGGACCTAATAAATAATGTCATCCCGAAACATGATGTGCTGAGACATCACCAAAACCTCTGCCTCTGTGATATGTCTTGACTGCAAACCAGGTAATCTGTCTGATGACACCAGAGAAGAGTTTTTAATTCTTTCTCTCAGCAGCATCTAGGACACTTTTAATGCTGCTGTAACACAAGTTTTAAGTTAGATCTCACACTATGTTATCATAACGTGTTAGACCCAGGCTGTTTTCTGTATTTCTTTACCAGCGTAGGTGAAGGAAACTTAGTTTGTTTAGAAACTGCTACCCTTATTTCTGTATATTTATTATACTGTCATCAGTATTTACCACTATCAGTTCTAGGACAAAATGCTGTAATTCCTATGATTTTATCCGTGGAGCAAAAGGTCCAGATTTAATAGAGGTCTCCATGGAGTGATTGTTCTCCTACCTAAGAAAGTAGAGAAGCATTGCAATAATTAGCTCTCAGGTCTAGTTTATTTAAGAACAAGATGAGGGGTTTATGGACTGTTTAGGTGGTCATAGCTTTCCTGAGCAATATTTAAGCGCAGTAAATAACAGAGGTAATTACAGAGGTAATTCATACACCATTTAAAAACAGCTAATGACATTTCTGTGAAATAAAGAATTCTTTTTTTTTTTAATGAAATGAAAATTGTTAAATGTCATGCAGAATTCATATTAATAAATTTTCCTTGGGAATAAAATTGCAAGATTTACCACCCATTCCACATTTATTAAAATATCTCTGTTTGTATCCCTCTCTGTATCAGCAGGCTCTTTCCTTTCCAGCTTCCATCAATGTATTTTCTGCATACACTTTATGTGTTTCTTATGATGGTGAATCTCTGCAGCCCCCTGAACCAGCACAGAAATAAATCTTAATGGTTCATCTGTGTCCACTTCTCCACGTGGCTCCTCTAGGATTCAGTGTAACCTCCTGACTTGTGATAAACACACACGAAAGACAGGCTTTGCACAAGGCTTAAAAATGCTCTTGAATGTGTTATAGAATCACTGATAATAAAGAAATAAATACATTCAAGTTTAAACATGTAACCTACTTGTCTTCCTGTTGTATATTAACTGCAGGTGTCAACTAGGTGGCACACAGTCACTTTGTTGGCCTTGCTAAGTTTCATGGCTATACTTCATGGGTGTCGTGCAGATGTCTGCTCATCTTTTCCTCTTCCCTGCCTTCTTAAGACATTTAACATCGATATTAAACTTCTTACATGGTGTTGGAGACGATTCTGGGGCCCTACATGGTGTCTTGGGCAGATGTGCTCTGTACCTCTTTGATCAGATGTCCTGCTTGCTTGGCAGTTTAGGGGATTCAAAGGATCTTTCCAGGCCTATTGACAAATAACTTTCTTTTCTGCTGTCTAGGCCAGTTTTCAGTTTATAGAAAGTGTCAGCAGCCATTTCCAGCCAGTTGTCTTTAGCACACTAATTCAAAACAAATGCCATTTTTCCTTGGGTAGAGAGATCCTGAAAATACAGAATTTCAGAGCCTGTGCTGTGCTTGCTCCCTTTCTAAACATCCTGTCAGGCTGAGATCAGCTTGTTTCCTCTCCTTGAGTGCACAGTTTAGTTCTGTTCCAGAGAGGAGTTAATCCTGATCTTTCTTCTTGGGTAGACAACTCATTTTCTTCCCCTTTTTCAGTTTGGCTGAATCCCATTATAACACTGTCTGGGAGATTAAACAGTTCTCTGCAGTGCAAGGCTTATAGACTGGCTTCCACTCTTTCTGATGGCAAGTTGGATGTCTTTGTGTGTGATAGACATCTAAACTGTCCACAAAACAGAAACATTTGAAGCCCTGTTACCAAGATTACTTGTCAAAATATATCAGCTGAATATTTTAATATATTTTTTGAACAAGTCCTGGAAGACTGCCCATAGTGTATGTACTTTGTATAAAGCATGACATTATTAAAATGAGAAAAACAAGATTAGCATCAGAGGCCTGTGGAAATATATTGACTTCAATCCTTCTTGGTGTGTTCAAAGGATTGGTGCTGTCACAAAATACATACTGCAGAGTAAGTGAAATCTTGCATGTCCTTCTCACATCACATCTCTAGCCCTCTCTTCCTTTCCTGAGTTGTAACAAGAGGATCATTCAAAGGGGTGATATTTTGGTCCCCCTCTGATTAAAGATGAAATGCTGATTTTCTTCCATGGCATTGGTTTTTACCTTCATGGTCTTGTACAGACACTGCAGGCCAAGTCCAGTGTCTGCTTCTCCAGAAATTAATGTTGAATAGTTTTTGTATACCGTTAAGTATCTTCCAGCTTCACACATTGTTTACCTGTAAGCCCCGCTCTCATAGGACAACTGTAGACATGGGAGCCCAAATGGTTTGTGGTTTTAAAAAGTCTTGACATAAGTCTTTTTGGCATACTCTCCTTTTGGCATTTCCCATGTGGAGAAGAAAAATATACACAGCTTTGACTCATTACCACAAGTTATTTATAAGCACCCTCATCTATTGCTTTACGTAGTCCCCTGTGGATAAGCATTTTTTTGTTTATTCCAGTAGTCAGCATAAAATTTACAGAAATTATTATTTAGTGTTTTCCCTTCTAGCAATAAACAACCACAATTTCAGCACTTTCCCCCCCTCCACTTATTTATGAAACTTTAGTTTTATTTTGGAAATATTTATCCTACAAGTCATATAGTAATAAGTCATCTCATTCCACAAAAATTTAGAAGGGTTGTTCTCAGAAAATCAACAAAGCTCATCTGGTGAGTGCCCATCTAAGGATGTGAGGCTGGCCCAAATGCAAAGCCTTTCAGATCAAATGGCCTCTTCCAATGTTTACAGCCTGGCACAAGCTCTGCAGCACCAGCCTTCTCCAACAAGCTCTTATCTCTGCAGATAAGTGAGCCATGTTAGGTGGCTCAGCTTTCAGGTTTTAAAAAGGAAATAAACTTTTTTTTTCCCTAAGACTGGGGATAAGAAGTAGAAAGAAGGTGAAAGAGGAAAGGAATTAATTTTTTTCTGGCACCAGAAAACACAGATTGATACTTGGCTCTGTGTGTTCAGATGATTTTTTAGGTACCTCTTCACATGTAGCACAAAGCCATTGGTGAGATATGGCAAGAAATAGACTGAATTAAAGAGAAACAAAACATGAAGTTATTTCATCTCTGTAGTCACATAGACCAGAAATGAAAGAAAAATAATCTTAGATTGTTGAATGGAAACTTTCTATATGTTTTTGATTACGTTGTGTTAACAGCTCTTCAGATTATCCTGTTTCCTTTGCCAATTTGCACTGAATTTGCAGAAAGAATTTATGAGGTACTGTCTCATCTCTAGGCTGGGAGTTTCATCCATTTTCATTAGGCACACTGCATTTTGACAGGTACATTGTCTCTTGGAGAAACTCACTCTTTCCAAACATAATACCTCTGGTGACGAGTACAGCTCACACCAATTTTAGATGAAGCTGTAAATCAACTTTATATTATTAATTGTTTCACTGTAGGATAAAAATGCAGTGAATTTTAATTTTATTCTCTTCACCCACTCTTTTGTGTCCTTTTGCATCTTTTTTTGTGTTGTCTTGACACAGTCTTGTATTAGGTGATTCTAATTGTGGCCATTACCCCCTAGCCTTTGCAGCTTGTTCCTCAGATGTCCTTGCTTGTCTTTGTTATGATTCCCTCCTCTACCATGCTGCCCAGAGACATGTGTGTGTCCTTCTTCTAGGTGTTGCTCTTATGCTGGTGGCTTTCATTTCTAAGCTGCAATACAAAACTAACACTCCTTTTTGGGGTGAAGTTCACATTTTTCACCAGAGAGAGATAAATTAAAAAATCACCAAGAAATAATGAATTTGGAAAAGCTGCAGAAGGATTGTTTTCCTTTGTGGAACTGTGTGACAAGGAGCTATATCTTTTTTGCTGTACAAACTGGGATACTTTCTGTGTTTTGTCTTGTTTTCACAGTGGTCCTGTGACTGTAGTTCCTTAGCCACCACTACAGATTGCTTATATTGTTATTATGAATGCCTAAGGATGATCTGAGTTTTGGTGAAGAGATCTGGGAGAGTAACTCAGGAAATCAGAGGCAGTTTGAACTTGCTAGTGACATTTCAAGCGTTGCACTTAAAGCAGATGCTTTAGTTTGTGTGTTTGCAGTGAAGCAAAGTCATGATATTTGAAACCTCCAGGGGCAGGACCTCCTGCACTCAATATGTTTAAGGCTAACACCAGATTTCTCTGGAGCTCTTCAACACCACCTGCATCTCCACCAAGTTTAGTATTTAGGCTCATACTTGGAAGACTGCTCCATCATGCCTATACAATTAGGTTTGCAGGCCAGGAAGATGTCAGAGACGATTGATATGAGCTGTGCTACCAGATGTGTTTTATACTGTGGTGAGTATGAGCACACTCTGAAAGACTCTCAACACAGGGTAAAAGTGCCCAGCTTATAAACAGCTTCTCTTCATCAGTTCTAAATCATTGGTTCTAAATTCCAAGAGATCTAAACTCTTCTGCTTTAATGCCCATTAAACATACTTTCCTCCTTATTAACAAGTTAATGCGTATTAATTTATATTCAGCTTGGAGCATTTGGTTATCGCTGATGTCTTCCAGTTATTAATTTAATTTTGATCATATACTTCTCCCCTGAACTGTTTCCATCTCTGCTCAGAGTTTCACAGTTGGAACATCTTGTTTGTTTGTACATGGATAAAGCAGTTCTCATGTACTTCATGGGTAAACCATGAATTCTAATAACCAAGGTTTTTCTGAAAGCTTGCAATTCAAATGGGATTTTTTTTCCTCTTGATTTGAATTTTCTTTTGAGTTGACATAATCCAAGAGAAAGTAAAATTGATTTAGCAAGATTTTTAATACTTGTGGAGCTTAAAATATTTGAACACAATTTCTGGTTGACTGACTCATGTCAATAGAAATTCCAAGTCTGTTGAGAATACATAAAACTTGTATGCATCCCAAATAAAGCTTAAAGTTATAGGGCTTAGATCCAGCTGGTTTTTTATATAATGCAATATTATAAAAAATACAGTTTGAGAGCTCAAAGGGAGCTATTAAAAAAAACACCAAAAACTAAAAAATACTTATTCAGCCTTAGAAATTAATTGTTCCTGTGACCATTCTTAGAAAGCTATGCAGAATCCCTTTAATGTTTAGATATCCAGAGAAGTTACCTGTAAAGTCACCAAAGAAGATAAGAGGTATCTAGGTTTAAATTGCTGTATGTCAGATGCTGGTTTTTTTCAAAGCAGTTTCCTGTGGAAATGATATTGTCTTAGATAGATATATTAACAGGTTTCACTTCTAGTGCCCTTCTAGTATCTGGTTGTGTTATATAAAAACTAGAGGAAAGGAAAGGAGAAGGAATTAGAAAAGAAGAGACAGTGAAATCAGTTTAAATGTATTATTAGAAAAATGTAGATAAATAAAATACATAAACACCATAGTATTTAATGTATAAATAAATGTAGAATAACAAAGTACAACTGAACTATTTAAATAAAATCAGAATTTTGCATTTAGACACAGGAGCATGAAGATCTGGATTGAATGACAAATTATTGCTTCACATCTAAGTGTTTCTGTAAAAAGGGAATTAATCTGAGAATTGGTGTGAAAGTGAAGCTTTTTTTGAAACAGTGTCAATGAAAGGCACAAGGGAGCTGGGAAGCCCATCTCAGGGAAAATCTCGCTGACACAGAATCCAAAATGATGGGGAGAGCAGCGCCACCACTGACAAAAACCAGAAAGTGCTCTATGAAATTCTGAAGTCCAAAGTGATTTTAGTAGATTTGGATCTTATTTGAAGCTGGTGTATGCGATTTGGATCTTATTTGAAGCTGGTGTATGCACTATGAGAAATCAAGTAGCTGAGGTGACGGCAGAAGTTCCAATTAATTGATTCTACACTATGTTTCCTCAAAATGGGTTATCCAAAGGTTTGGGATAAAATAATAAATACAGAGAAATGCACACCTGTGAAAGCTTGGGGATACTGACATTTGACTCTTCTGTGTCTCTTGTGGAAACCTTTATTTCAGTGCCTTCCAGGGCTTGAGCTCTCTGTTTGTACCAGTTATGTGTCAAAGGTCAACCTGCTACGAATGCATTTGACTGGCTTTACCACCAAAAGCTGGAAGGAGCAAACAGTGGAAATGTAAAGTGCATCTGGGCAGTACTTGTGTCTCACTCTCAGGCTGTGATCCATAAAGATTTCTTTTATAGATTTTCAGTGTTGGACTATTTGGCCTCAAAGTACTAGACTGGGAATCCTTGAGCTTTTTGATGTATGGCCATAAATAGACATTACAACAAGAGAACGTTAAGTCTGATTTCACATCTTATAAGAAGGAAGGAGTTTTGCTGAGGAAAAACTCTAGGTTTGTCTTATTCTGGTGTGGTCTAAATGCTTGAAATAGGAGATTAGTACTTTTGGATACTTGGATGAAAACCTAATTAGTCATAAAAGCCTGTGAAGAAAAACTGGAGGCCAAAGTTTTGGCCTTTTGTTTTTTCACCCACATAGTTGAGAGCATGATCTGTGGAAAAGTTCTGGAAGAGTGAAGTTTTCCAACAGAACAAAAGAAACAGAATCTGCCCCAGTGAGCAGATTTGCTCAGGAACACAGGTATTACTCAAGTCCCCAGTGAATCTAAACTTGGCATGGAAAGAAAAACTCTTGAGATTGTTTAAATGGCACTACCATCTACAGAAAGCTATCATTTATCCAAAGTTACTGAAAAGGAAAAACATGATGAGAATAGCTAAGAATGCATGATCTGAGGTTTACACCAGACTGTAGTGCTGGCAAAGACTTTCTGAGTCATGAAGTCCATGTTCTAATTGCTGCAAAATGCTCCACCAATTTATATAAAATAATTAAATTATAAGCTCCAATGCAAAACCATTTCATTTTTTTTCCCTAGCCCACTCATTATGAATGGTTGTTTCAAAACCTGCTGGAATGAGTCAAAGCCTTTTATTTTGCAAACTGAATTTATCACTGGCCTTCTCATATCCATTTGTTCCTTGGTCAGTATTATCTTCCAGCCTAAATATGCCCCTTCTGAGCCATGCTAACTCTCACAGTAAAACTTCACAGATAATAACATATAATTCTTCCTACCTTTGTTCTGGTTGGATAAAAATGCCTATCCTGATGTGAGGCAGGCTCTCCCTTATCTCATCAATCCTGTAGCCTTTCTCTTTGTGGGCTGTTAATCAAAATTCTACATGTCTTTGTGGCTAATAATAATTTCAAATTTTTTAAAATGCATGCTCTTATATCATGCATTCTTTTATTTTATCTCATTTTATCAGTTTTCCACACAGTTTATTTTCTTTTTTCTCTGTTAAAGTGGAGTCAGACATATAGGCTACCTGAAAGTGGTAAATGGGCATCAGGAGCAGCTGCTACTAAGACACAGTTGTTGTTTTAGTCAGCTGTAAAAACACTGTGGAACTGCTTTATGTACCAGCTAAGTACATGTGTAACCTACTTAGGAATGGAGAAATGTTTGCTGACTTAATTTCTGAAGCAGAGCATAAGGGACAAAGTAAGAAACAGGGGGCAAATAATAACCTCACATGAGTGACACCTAGGAAAGTTTGTTAAGGGGATTTTAGGGTTCAAATTTCAGTGAAAGATGTTTGAAGCTGTAAAGTAATATCTATTTTAGATCCATGCAGGATGGGAATAACTGGGGCTTCACTTTGTTTTAATTCTATTGCAAAGAAATAACTCAGTAACAAAGACCCTTGACTAAATTTTCAGTTTTTCTTAGTGAAAAGAACTTGGTAGACCTTGAAACTTGGCTAACCACATAACATAATTTGATGTTTGTGCCTTTGCCTGCTTCTAGAAAAGGTGCTAACTGAAGGGATATGAACTGAAGGGATCTGGAAGCAAAACAGAACGGATAAAACTTGGAAGCTGGATTCAGCTGAATTCTTTGCAGTACGTTTGCACTGCCCAGCTCAGGGCTCTGAGGACAGCCATCTCTGAAGGTGTGGCTCATGGCATCGTAGGGGTCAGTAGATCCAGCTGGGAACAGCAGTGCCCTCACAAGGCAAGCCTTTACTTCAGTGTTGAGTATAAGAGTGGTACTTACTCAGGCACTGAGATCTGAGTGAGCTTTCTGTTGTCAGAGGGAGTGCCAGAGGGCAGGTTCTGTCTATCTGCACTCACCCCCAGATCTGCTGCTTCACGCTGCCAGAACGACACAAGAGCTTGGCCTCTGGAAAGAGATGACACATTGTTGGATTCTTTCTACTCCATGTGTTTAAGGGTCTTAGTGTTACATGTGATACACCTTCAGCAGCAATTCTTTTGGTCTCTCTGTGCACTGATAGCCCTAAAAGAATTTTATCTTCTCATTTGAAAGCCAGAAAGTGGAATTTAATGATAAGCCGTGTAAGCAAAAAGAGTGAGCCTGAGAGAAAAACAAAGAGAAGTGGACCATGCTGTCAAACTTCTCATTGTGAAAGGGAAAATGATAAAAGAATAATTTACACACAATAAATTAGCTCACATTATACCGAAGGTAATATTCTGGGGTTAAAAGAGTGTAGTTGTTTAAAGACGAGTGCTTGTATTATGATGGTGAAGTGCAAATGGGGGCTTTGGCAGTTGTACATCTCTGTTCAGCTTACCTTTATTTTTGGTTCCCCAAGAACCAGTAAATGCATTGTGGGCTGCTTTCTTTCTTGTGAAAAAAGTTCTGCATTCAAGTAAAAGATATCTGATAACTTATTCCAAATCATATCACAGAATCATGGTGCTGAAGAGATCCAGAGAAAAAGCATTAGGAAAAGTTGCTAGAGGCAAATTTGATCCCTGCCTTTCTGAAGCTGGCAGAAAACCCTGTTGACTTCTGTGAAGACAGAGTTTCTCTTTAACAATCAAAATATAATTCCACTCAAGAAACTCCCCTCAAAAACAGGTTCTTAAAATGTTGCTTGTAATTTTCCCCCTCTGCATATTTGCATACCTTCTGCCAGTCTCCAACATTTGCTCAGTAATATCATGAGGTCAACTGAAGGCTTTTGGGAGGCCCAAAAGACAAAGGGAAAATAGTCAGAAAAGTTTGATCACATTGAAATGGAAGAATCTTTCCATCAACAGCCCTCAGTGAGATAAAACTGTCTTCACACTGGTAGAAAAAATTCCTTAAACAGCAAGTGTTAATTGCATACATGATTAATCACCAGCCCTACTTTGCTAGGGTCTTTACTAGAGTTTGGCAAAATCAGAGTAAAGAAATCTGGTTTCACTGTTTACTTCATTCTGTTACTGTATCAAGAAGGTACATTTTGGTGTTCTGTGCCTCAGATCCTCTTAGAAATTAAACAGTTCTTGGAAGATGTTGTTTTCCACCTTAGGTATATTTTTAATGAAATTATTATGGAACCTGAAATTGATTAGAAAAATTTCATTAGTTTTATTCAATGAGGTTAAAAGTGTGCTTTTCAAAAGGAACACAGACAGAATTTGGCTTAAAGTGTAGCTTATAACATTCCTCAGGTATTATTTCATCTAGCATTTGGAAACCAATAAAAGATCTTTTAACTGAAGAGTTGGGTTTTTTCCCCCTAAAAATTAGGAAGAGATCTGAGAAAAAGGGCACTTCTAAACACATTGATTTAACTGCTGGAGAGTGTCTTTACTGGCTCATTGCTGCCAGGAACAAGATGCTATTGTGTTGACTTGGAGTCATGGCAGGAGAACACAACAAAGACAGACAAAACATTGTGTCACACTTTGTCTGCAAAGGTTTTAGAAATTTAGTAAGGGAATTCTCTCTTCTGATTTTTACATAACCTCTTCTTCACCTGCTTTTTGAATTTATTTGGTTAATGAATTTAAAGTAACCTTGCCTGTTTAAAAAAATTCTTTATTAACAGATAGACTTAGAAATTGAATTTAAAGTAACTTCTGGACTAGTTGTGTAAAGTTTCAGTTGTAAAGCTGAAAGAAGTATCTATAAATACCTGATGTTTTTATGGCAATAAGACTACTTTCAAAATCAGGCTAGATGTATGATTCGTGGCCTTACTTTAAAAACATTATGACTCCAAATCTCTCAATTCCTACATAATAATGGACGTAATGATGGATACCTCCCTACTGAAGTTGGTCAACCCCCCTAAGATACTCCTACTGTGTAACATCCGGGTGGTCTGCTCTTGAAAGTCCCTGTGCACTGCAGCCCCAAATGCCCTGACTCTGTCAAAGGCACTTTTGTGTACACCAGACAGAGCAGAAGACTTCTTACACCCAATCAAAATCTTTCCTCCTTTAGTTTAAAACCATTCTCCCTTGTCCTATCACTATCTGCCTGTGCAAGAAGTCACTCACCCTCTTTTTTTTATACCTCCCCCTCTAAGTACAGGAAGACCAGGAAGGCATAAAAGCAATTTTAATAATGAGAAAAATGGCTTAAAAAATGTGTTGTTCTGAACAGGGAGTTCACCTAAGTAATATTTTTTTCTTAAACATAATCATATGAATGAAAGCATATTTTCTGTTAATTTCTCAATATTTTTCCTAAACTCTTGGTCAGCCAAAGGATGACATTTTCCCACACTCATTATATTTTTGGAAATAAGTTCTAAGATATAGTAACAAACAAAACTGAAAAGATTTTTTAAAATTAAGAGAAATATTGAAAAGAGAAAATTTGAAATGCTTTATTTTGAAATTTTTAAACAATATATACTTAACAAAATTTTATTTTTTAATAGCTACATAAAAAGTTTTCAAGTTGCTGAATTTGTATCTTTTTTTTCTGAAAAATATGTGTTTGAAAAAAGTTAGCCTTATTTATGATACCTCAGCTGACATACTTCTGGAGCAATGATATAAAATCATAAGCTGGTGGGAGTTCTAGCCAGTTTCTATTTTCATTAGCTGACATAAAAAACCAGTATAATACACTGAAGAAATAGGTCTTAGGTAAAAAACTCTCTATGGTCCTGCATAACTGTTTATAAATCCACAGTGTATCATTCATTTTTTTCACAGTCAGAAAGCAAAGCACTGGGGAAAACAGAGGGCATAGAATTGTAAGTTTTACCAGTTCTTTTTAACACACAAGCTGTATCGCACTATGTTTTGTAATTTATGTAAATGTATACTATAGCAAGGTTTCTGAGGAATCAGGGTCACTCCTAGTGTGGATAGACAACTGCCTGAAAACTGTTGTTCTGCTCCCAGGGCCATAAGTTCCATGGGAAAGTGACACTCAGTAATTTTAGCCATATAAAAATACAATTTATTTTAAACTAATTGTTCAATTATAGAGATGACAGAGATAAAGCAGTTGCCCTTTCAGGGTTACACATAACAAAACAGCCTTACCCCCATTGGCACAGAACTGTGTTTATTTCTAAACACAACAAATGGTCCTCATGTCAAGCCCTCGGTGATTCAGTGGTGGCAGACAGTACCAACAGCAAGGCTTGCTAACTCTAGAATGTAATTCCCCACAGAGTAGCAGGTATTAAAGATTCCCCAACAGCTTTCTCCTAACTTCTCATAAGTTCAGGTCAGTTTTGAAGATGCTGCAGATTTCTAACATTTTGTACTTTCAACTGTTCTTGGGCAGCTGTTTTCTATTTTTTGCCCTCCAAGATGCAGCAAGAGCAGCCACATGCAGTCACCTGCCCTTGATGTCTGGAGTCACAGCTGACAATTAGACCTGCTCTGGTGCTGGGCAAAGCAGCTTCAGCTCAGTTTCAACATTTTGAAGAGACTGGGAGATGAAGTAATGACAGGGAAAGAATTAAAGATCTGCCAAAATACTTGAAACAGCTGACATTTTAAAACTGCCTTAGGCAAAGTTTCCCTTCAGATGATGTAGTAGGAAGCACACTGGAAGTGCTCTAGTAATCAAAGCGTGCAAAATTTTCATAGAGGAAAAATTCTCAGCATTAAAAATCAATGTATGTAGTCCATATCTGATCCAAGTTTCTTAAATTATCTGCTGCTAGTTTGAAAAAAAACCCACCAGATCTATGCTTGTATTTGAAATAAAATCTAACAGTTATACAAATCAGAACCAAATTTTTAATAAGTAATGCTTCTTAGCATGCTATTCTTCACTGAGAAACAGCAGAGTTAAGGGAATTATCTAGAGATTTTAAATTCCCTTGCATCTTCCAGCAAATTCTTTTTACAAATTGCCTTGAAATACACAAGTATTTTAAGTTAACTTTATAGCTTAGAGTATGAAACTAAGGAGTGTGTGCTTGGTCTGCTGGCAGTCTAACAGTGGTACACAGCCTCCAGGTTATCTGGAGCTGCCCTGCCTGAAGCAACACGTGCAAGCTCACGGCTCACACACAGCAGGTTCCTATCTCCGCAGTCTCCACTTGGATTTTAAAAGGAAAGATGCACCATGTCCCAGGGTGATGTGGCTTCACTGGGTGTATCTAATCTTTTTTCAAAATGTTTTCTTTTAAGCAAATCCAAACAGTCAGGAGTTCTGAGGAACTTACAGTATAAACAGACAAATTAATTTCTTCTTTAAAATTTCCTTGCAGATTACAACCCCATAAAAAATGTTAATGGATGTCATTTGAGATAATTTTCTGGTAATGACAAACAGAATGAGAGTGCCTTTCTTTGCTTTGTACAGCAGTCTTTATATCCAGGATTATTAAACTGAGATAAATAAAATGAGTCTCGTTAGAGGAATAAGAATTAGAGCTTTAATTAGCTCTGCTTAAACAGATTTTTTTTTTTTAATACAAGCTTATCATACCATACAGTTATATCACTTGATAAAACACACCAAGGAAAACCACGAAGACAACTGGAATAATCACTGCTGGACAGCCAGGAGCCAAGTGTAAAGAAAAACTATGATTTCATTTGGCTCTTGCTTTCTCCTCCTGTGCCCCTCTTTTTCTCTCAACAAATGAAGAAATCATCAAGGTCTTTGTTCTGGTTCCACTGCTGCTGAGCACTGGAGCTGCGGTTTCATGTGAAGGCTTTGAATTTGCTCTCAGCACTTATTCCAATAACTGGGAGACATGTAAAATCTGCTTTCAAAATGTTGGGTTACATGAACACGCATTTGACCAGAGAAAGACAGTGGAACACAGTACACAGTCAGGGACTGTCGCACTCACATCTCCACTTACAAGGCCTCATCTCCTCCAGTTTCATTGGGGCTTATATACACTAACAAAAATATACATACATTAGCACATTTTTCAATGAAACCAAAGTTAAATAGTTTAGGAGCTGGTAAACATTTTATTTGAGCATACAGGCTCCTTTTCTTCCTGGACCAATCACAAGTATACTCAACATATATTCTCTTATGTAGAGATATTTAAAGCATGACTTTACAATGGGTGAGGGATTTGTAATAGTAAAATTTATATTATCCTTCTGATTAGCTTAATGCTTGTAATTTCCTACAAAATGTGTTTCAGATGGCTTCACCTTTTTGGTTTTCATATATTTTTACCTCATGAGTAGCTCTAAAAATATTCTTCTAGACACTTCTGCTATACAGCGTGTCTGGAAGGACAGATTCACCTATTTGCCTTCCTGAATCAGACTTTCCTGAAACAAACTTTCCTGCAGACAAGCCAGAAGAAACTGTAGAATACAATTAAAAAACCAAAAATGAGAAATGCAGAGACAGTGGATTTCACTTGACGTCTCTTGCAGTCCTGTCAGACTGTGTTACAGCATCTGGAAAGAGAAAGCAAGAATGGTTTGTAACAGATTTACCATCCCAAGGGCCCCATGTTCTCAACCATACCTATTGCTTTGGGGAACTCTTTGCATTATTGCCTAATTCTGTATCATTCTTTAAAGTAGTTAAGCCCAATAAAGACATTTAAGATGCTGTGCTGCTGTGTCCTCTGACCCCACTGCTACCTCAGTGCACCCTGACTTTCATCCCTGAGTGGGGAAATAATACATAGCTACCAATCCAAACAAGCCACTGGGTATGGACATGGTGTGATGTGAACTTACTGGGAAAGAAGGAGAGCCAGGATGATTTTGTTTCTCACCATCCTCATAGGCTGGTGAGGCACAAGAATCTGAGATGTGTTGGCAGCTGTGCAATCAGTGTCTCCCCTTCCCCATCCTTATTCAGCTCAGCATCCCTCTTTGTATCCCATACTGCACTATCACCTTTCCATGCAGGAGAATACCAGGTAAGTGTTTCATACTCCAACATCAGAGCAAAAGAAGCCAATTTATGAGAAAATGTTTTTTTTCTATTCTGAGAATGTAGTGCTACATACTAACTCAGTGATACCTATCATATGAGTGGACAGCTTAAAATGGGAACTCCTTCGTTCAAAGTGTAGGTTTGAGTTCTATGAAAATTCTCATTTTGATTTCACCTGCAAAATAAAGTTCTAATCAACTTCTCCCAGTTATTAGAAAAAAAAAGGTGAAATTTATCTACTAATTTAATTTATTTCAGCAAAAAAATACAGCCATGATGGAAAAATAAATTTAAATGAAAGTTTCAGGTATTCTGTTACGTCATTGTTGTTCTTATCATAATGAATTAAAAATTTTTAACTATGTTTAAAACTGCCAGACCAGCAGAAAACTCTGCTTTATATGGAACTAACATTTTCCAATGAAAATTTGTTTCAAAACTAATGACAGCTGTGATCCCCATAGGTGTAATTCTTGCATGCCCATCTCTGGGAGCAAGGTGCATAATGTTGAGTAAGGTACCACAATCCCAGCAACTGAAAATAACATGAGGCCCCCATTGTTTAAGAAAAGAAAGTAAAAAATCAGTGGAGACAAATATAACATCTGTGTATATAAAAGTTAGATTACTCCATGAAATCTTCGGCGTAGCCAGGCATCTATCTATATTTTTTCCAAGTATTTTGCCTTTGAGTCCTATGGAATTGCCTTAATTCCCCAGTGGGGTCTACTTGTAGTTTGTTGCTAGAATGTAAATCCTATAAATATTTGTATCTCATCCAGTTAAATTTGGCCAATGTATAAATAAATCTGTGTAATTCTGTTTCTCCCCCCTGGCTTTTTTTCCTCAAAATATTTTTGTTAATTGTTCAGAGACCAATGACTAATTACAGTAAAGCCAAATCTTTATTACTGTAAGCACAAATGTTTGAATGAAAGGAGCTGTTTATTCAGAGTGGCAACAATATGTGCAGGACTCATACACTCAGAGTTTTTAAAACTGAAAAAATAGTGCAGCAGCTATTTGCTCACTCAATTATATGGGAAAAAAACCAAAGAAATCCACAGCAGTCGGTGTATATTCACAGCAGTAGAGGTCTCAGCAACAGCAGGGACCTAGGAACTTGGTTTTCACTGTCTCTGAAGGTTTTCAGATTCATTCGAAGCCAAAAATCAAAACTGAACTATAGAAATGTAGATCATAAAACAAAAAACAGTCTTCTTTCTAGTTTTGGTCTTAATTTGGGGGTAGACTGAAGCACTTTTTAAAAGCTGTACAGAATCTTTTTCAGCCTGTCTTCAAGTTGTTTTTATCTGTCACCAATTTATTAAATCTCCAGATAGTTCCACTTTCTGTTAGCCTAATCTCTTTAAATAGTCATATTTGTCACAAAATATCAAAATGCATTTACTACTTTTCCTGTTTCCAAAGACATAATTGATCACAATTACTGTAACAACACTTAATATCAACTTTTGTACTGAAAACTGTGCCAGATAACAGAACATTGAGTCAAATCTACCAGCCCAGTCATCTGTGCCTCTAATTTGTATTACAAGTAGAGAATGTGAACAAAGAATTTACCAAAATCAATTTTTTTCACTCAAATCTACTATGACAATAAAAGTGTTTAACATCTGTTTGTAAGAACATTTCAGGGAGGGAAAAAGCACAGAAACATAGACTTGTGTATCAGACAATTTGTTAATTACATGTCAGTTTTACAACAGCAAGTATTTAAAAGACTAACAATATCACATTATGTTTACAAATATCTTTTACTGGTTATTTTTACTGGTTTTGAATTAATTCTTGGGCACGCACAACTATTAATTTATACATGGTTCTGCTTGAATTCTCCAGTTATAACTCATAGATAGTGACATATTCTTTTGGTGGATAAGTATGAAATTCCAACTTTTGGGTTTGGATTATTAAAATCTGTGCAAATTTTGGCTGACCTTGCCTATTTGACTTCTGCACTGTTAAGTAGCTTTCAATTCTACTGCAAGATTGGTCAGCTCCTTGCAGAGCAGAGACTGATTCATGACTGCTACAGGATTCATGCATGCTACAGGGAAAAAAGCTGCTTCATAAAAGAAGTTGAAAATTGACATCTGACTTCACCTGTCAATTTTATCTTTCTACTAGATAATAGTTGCAGTGTTGGGAACTATTTGTTCCAAGGGAGGGTGTGATGATCACAGCTCTGCAGTTGATGTTCCCAACACCACCGTCCCCGGAGCAGCTCTTCTTGGCCACCCATTGCACGAATAGGCATCTAACCTTCATGTGTACTGGGAAAAATATCTCATTTTCTCAGATATTTAAATGTAATAAAAGTGTATAATCTGAAAAGACCTCTCAAAAAAAATTTGTACTCAAATGTTTTGTGGTGTATTCTCCCATATATATATAAAATATATGTATTATCTCTAACCGCCTTTTCCCTCTCCAATATGATTTCTTCATTCCATATCTCATTGATAGCTTTTAAGCTTTACTTTTAATCTGAAATTTTCATCCTTAAATGACATTCTGCTATCACCCCAGCGTTCTGGAACTCCAGAGAAAGTACCAGAAAAATACCTTCAATAAAGGAACAAATAACAACAAAAATGTGTACTTATTACATATAATTCACATCTGGAAGCAAAATTGGAGTTTTGAGAAACATATGAGAAGCCCTGGAACTAGATCATATGGAGAACAGAAAACAATTCACTTCTGGAAATAATGCTTTCACAGCTGATTTATTTGAGGCCAAATCCTGAGGGATTCTTGGTTAAGACCATTTCAAGCAGCTGGAAGATGTCCAAGGTCTGATTTCAGAAGTATATGCATAGAAAGTCTTCTAAAGTTCAAAACAGACAGACTCCCATCTACAAAAACGGCATCAGGCCGTAGACTTTCTGTCACTTGCTACCTTGGGTTCCTGGGTTATAGGTTCAGCTTTAAAAGAAAAATTGTGTCTAAGTGTGCATAAGTGTGATGTACATGTATCCATACATTAAAAAAAAAGATTAACTAACACCCAGATCTATGTACCCATGATAAATACGTATGCTGCCAGGAGCAAAACATTGCAGTAATGAAATGGAAACTTTTTCATTTCCTGAAGGCAAGTCTTGGCCCAAATATCCTGGTACATATATGAACTGCAGCTCCATCTTTCACCTGGGAGAAAATATCCATCCCTGTTCCACTATATTATTTCCTATTAATATACCATCTGGAATGCAGTTGCAATATGGAGTGGATGAAGCAAAGCAAGATAAACCTTATCAAAGCTTCCAACAGCAGGGATCCCCATAATAAACACTCAGACTGATTTCCTCCCAAATTTCTCCTATAGAAACCTTGGAGCTTTAACTCCAGTTCTCCACTTACCAAATGTTTTGGCAAGAGGCAGCCTCTCTCTAGCAAGGAATCTGTCACAGATAGAAGATAATTATTTTAACCCACCCTTCTGTGCTTTAAAATTTAGATGATAAAACCTCTACTGACCAAAAAAAACCCTCTACTGATGAATTTAATAATACAATTTGTTTTAGTATTCAGTTAGTCTTTTAAGAAATTATAATTTTATTTGAAAAGCAACTAACAGAGAAAAGTCAACAATATCTTGAAGACTTATCAAAAATTAGTGTTCCATCCACCATCTGATTTTGATTAAATCATCCAGAGAGCTGTCCTATCAAATAAGCACCCCAACTCCCAAATAATTGGAATCACTGGTTAAACTAGCCAACAACTACTTTGTCTTCAAAAAAATATTAAACTAGGATTCTCTGACAAAGATAAATAGAAATAAATTAATTAATGAAACATGCATTGAAACAAGAAGAAAATGTTACATCATCTAGTTTCGTTTTCTGTGTGAAATAGGTCACACTGCATTCATTTTTATTCTACTCTCCTAATATGTTTGGCTGAAGCTTATCTTTCAAAAGCAGATCTAGTCTTGGTTTGAAGACACAAGAGATGGGGAACTGTTATTTTCTTTCTTAATATGTTGAGATGATTGACTGCCATCATCCCTGCAAATCTGTGGTGAATTGCCAGATGAGTGGCTTCAGCATTCAGCTTTGGGCTATGGTTGTACCTTTTTTTCCTCGATAAAAGAAGTCTTCAGCACCCCACAACTTTTCCACTAAAGAAAAATGGAAACGAAAAGAATCTTCCTTTGGGTGGGCAAGTCACCTAAAAAATGTCATTTACAGGTTGGTCACAGAGCCTAAACTAGTCTTCAGCCCACTGTGGATAACTGTAGTCCGTGGGAAGCAGGAAGTGATTCAGCCACAGGTCTTCCGTTCCTGCCTCTTAATTCACAGAGTGGAAATTACTGTGGGAAGGAGAAAAAGGAGAGGGAGGGGTAAAGTGCTATAATGTGTACCTGCCTGGTCATTGCTTGGCACAGAGCACATTCTGTGTAACACTGGGGTAAGGGGCATGCTTCCCTCCACCTCAGCCCTACCCTACTTCCATTCCTGCTGCCATCCCTTTTGGGATATCATCTAAGAACTATAAAAGAATTCTAACTGTAAGAAAAGTATAAATCTCTTTAATGAGTTTCTCTAGATAGAAAGGCATGCTTTTGTCATTAGACAATGGAAAATACAAGAGAGACAGAAGTTTGCCTTAAATTGCCAGAATTTAACCTCTCTAATGCATGAAAATTAGTACCTATAATTTAAGGCATGTGAAGTGAATTTATTCAATTTTCAAGAGGTGAAGTTGCATAGTTGATAAAACAATACTGTTTTATCAACTATACAGAAATTTCTTTCTGCATCTGAGTCAGGTGATCTATAAAAAAGAAAACAAAGTTTTAAAGTATGTTTACTTCCTTGGTCTTTGGACCATTGTTTCTCATTAGTCCTGACACTACTCATGTGATTCTCCTCACATTTTCATGGTTAAAACTCACCAATCTATTTTGGCGGCTCTCTTGATGATTTGGCAATAAACAATCACTGTAAGAGCTGAAAGGCAGCTTACAGACTGCCCTGTGAGTGTCATACAGATAGGTACCTGAAAAGCTTGTTGGAACAGATCTTAATGAAACACAGATGGAGGAGATGGGACAAACACCATGAGGTTCCTAATCTGGGATAACTTGCAATTGCCTGTTTCAAATAATATTGTTTTAAGCAGCAGTAATATTCTGTAGCACAGATCTGCAGAAGGTATTGCCTCTTCAGCTGAGCTGAATCAAAATACCTACTCCACTGAGGAAACCAGGAATGTTTTTTATTATGATTAATTAATAAGCTGTAAAGAACCCACATGAGTTATTTCTAAAGTCGCAAACCCATTATGTGAAGAGTTTCATCTGCTCAACAAAACAAAGACAGTATCTGTCCCTGGTGGAATACTCATTGGAGGCAATTGTTCAGCAGTGAAGGAAAAATAGAAACATGAAGAGAACAAAGAAAAATCCTTGAGACATCGAAAGCACAGTTCCATGTCTTTTCCTTTTACAGCAGTAGAACTTGAATATTGAGATGAGTACTTTTTTTTCAGCGTCAAATGAACAGTTCAGATGTCAGACCACACTGATTGCACTAGTGCTTGCTCCTGGATCTTCCATGTGCCACGAACACAGGATCAAGGATTCAGAGTGAGTGCTGAATTGGTATGTGTTCAAAATATGTGCTAGAGGTTATGTTTATATGATAAAATTCACTAAGTCCACAAATCACAGTAAAGCCAGGGAGGCAAGTTCTACCCTGGATCTTAAAAGGTCCTGGGGAATCAAGAACAAAGGAAGGAGATTCTTGGTGCAGAGTAGGGGAGCGGGAGTTCTTGACAAATATTTTGGTAAAGAGGGAGTTCAGAAATCATGTGGTGATGGCAGGAGATAGATTTATGGAGAAAAACACACAATGAAGAGAAACAAGAGATACTGATGAGAAAGATTGTTGGATTGACTGTACCCAGATAGTTTTTTTTTTTTTGGCTCTATGATTTACTCAGCTTAGAATGTTTCATTCTGGTTTAACCACACACCTACATTTTACACCCTTATGGTAGGGACCCCTATGGAGACTGTTATAAACTACTTGGATAAACAAGAACATTGAGGATGAGGAAAAAGTCTTTCATGGCCATATACAGCTCTGCGGTGTCTGTGGAAGAACATTTCTACTGAAACAGTTTCAGCATTTACCTCTTGCTGTACCTACATCCTTAACCCTAGGATGGAATTTGCTTACTTCATTAATTCTAGTCATTGTTTAGCAGTGCAGTGGTTTCACAGTTTCCATAGCTTCATTCACTGCTTTTCCTTCTATGATGTAGCTTTCAAAAAAACCTCATGTTATTACTAGCCTGATTTGAATTTGGAGAATACTTAAACTTTGGATGAAATCAGAGGTTCACATTAATTTAAGCATGCCCTTTTATTTTATTCCATATTCACTCTGAATACAGAACCCTGTTTCTATTACTTCTTTCACAATTCAATTACATTGTCTGCACTTTTTCTGTAATTATTATTGGCTCCTGTTGTTAAAGAACTTCACTTAATCTGCTATTACTTGGCAGTTATGTAGACTTTTGTATTTCTGCCTGCTTGATCTTTCCTTTTTTTCATGAGTTTGTTTGTCCATGCATTCACAAATCTTCATCTACTCGCTGCAAAACTGACACAAATGTTCCACAAACACTGAACATGCAGATCAAAACCTCCCTTGTAATTTGATATCTCAGACTTGCTTCACAAGCAGATCTTTCCCTCACTTCTTTCAACTGCAAATTTATCCAGAAAAGAAGGGTGTTTTCTTCTCTCCCACATGGATTCCTGTTAAGTATGCCCTAAGATCATATGAGGATCATGTGGTTTAGCAAGACAGTAGTGTTTTTCTATGCAGCCAAACTGAAGATCAGGTGACTTTGCAGGATTACGTGGTGATTGTTCACCTATGAAATCTGAGTGTTTTCTGGAAAAATTGACACTGCTTTAATTTAATGAATCAATTACATATAGGTTTTAGAGAAATGGAATTATACCAGAACTTAGCAATTTCCTTGGGTTTTAAAATGAAACTAATGAGTTTTGGTTGTTTTTTTTTTTTCCTGTGTCAAGAGCTGGAGAGACAAGAAATAAGAAACAGGTTCCTATCCTCTGTGGTCCTGTCTTATCCTTGCCCTTGCTCTGGCCTTCAATTTCTGGGTCCCATAGATGATACATGCTGTAATACAATATGGGGTGATAGCAAATGTAGGATAGTAAATTTCTGTTATAGCTGGGAAATGCTTGTAGTGCTTCTGGCACACCTAAAAAGCAGGTGCATCAGTGATATAATTATGCTGTACCTGGAAATAATTATAGACAAAATGTTTTGAAGTGTAAGAATGAAGACTTGTGTATGACTCACACAAATTAGGGGCTGATATCTGTCAAAGATATGAAAATATAATTTTATTTATATTCAAGTAACAACATCAAGATATATACCTTTCTTATTCCTAACTTTTTTCCATAAATAAGTTACTCCTTATGACTCAAAAAACCCAAATGAAATTGCCAGAAAGAACTCTACAGGCGAGTAAAAGCCTGTAAAGCATGGAAAGGCGAAAAATGCCATTATAAGTGAAAAAGCCTGAAGGAAATATTTATCCTTATTTCCAGGTATTCGTACCTTTAATCTGTTTCCAGCTTCTGCATTGAGAGTAAAATGAAATGCATACAATATGCCTTGGGCTATAAGATCTGAGAAAAATTACAAAGCTTATAGTTGAAATACTGCAAGCAACTTACCAATTATTTAATAGTGTTTTAGATTAGATGCTTTGTCCTGCCATTATCCCTAGCTACAGTGTGGTCTCTTGGAAGGGTGGAATTTTTTGTCATTGTCCATTCAAGCACTAATGAGGGAAAAGTCCAGCTAAGCCTATCTTGTATAGTGAAATTGGTAGGATTGATTCCAGAAATAAGAAGACATGCAAGTCCTTCATTATCTCAAATATGACTTTTATAAATGCTTATTTAATTACTAAATAATTGTTTCTCTTCTTACAGGTTTTTCCTTTTAGATTTTATCTCACTTGGACTTACACCAGCAACTTAAATTCTGGCTTCCACCACAGAGCCAACGCCGCATATTTTCTCTCCAAGTTTCAGTTCTTACAATTACCCTGCCTTATAGGAATAAATTTGCATGGGGCTTGGGAACAGGACAAAGATGTCTCACAAACAACACAACGGCCTCAACTTCTAGACTCTGAGTTAAACCTATTGACAATTTCTTGCTTTCTTTTCTGTTTGCTTGGGTTTTTTTTCCTGCTGATGAAAATCTTAAAAAAGCTGTTAGGTTTTCTAGGAACATTTATTGAAGCTTATAAAGTTTTGTGAGCTGGGAAAACACGTCCCAGGCAAATCTTTCAGGAGTGTTTAGGCATCCTGTTGTACGAATTAGAAGCACTTTTCAGCAATAGTTCAATTGCAGGTGTTGCCAACTGCAATTTCTAGAAACACACCTAAGTTTTCAGGTCAGGAAGCACAAACTGTTTCTAAGTACACTCTGTGCTGAAGCTGGAAAACCTCTGGGAATCCTGGGAGTTGAGCTATGTGACTGAAAGCCCGCTTACAGAAACTGCAAACTGGATGTGTCCATGCTGATTAACCCTGTGCTTGTCTCCTCACTTAGCACTGAGAGATGTCCCCATAACGTGGCAATTCCCAGTTTTCTATGTCCCAGGGAGCATGCTGAGTTTTACTACCCTGGCTGCAAACCAGTCTTTACAATTGCAGCCCTCACTAGGCAGAGATAATCACCAGGGAGTAAAGGAGGGTGTGTGCTGCAGAAGCCTATGTGGGAAGAATCCCCTTGCTCAAGTAGTGAGAGGAAAATATCATCCCTGATGTTGATACCATCTTTTACAAAATCTTAATCTGTGGAGTCACCTTCTTCTTAATCATATCCTGAGAGCAGGATATGATTCTTCCTAAAGTAGATATTGAAGGCTTGAATCTGACTAAACATCCGATTGTTAAAACCAGATGTGGTCAAGGATAATTTTCTTTGGAAAGTGGCAATACCAAGATGTGATACTAGTACTCTAATTAGTATTGACAGATGATGCTAATGCAGATACACAAATCCTTCTCAAATGAATAAAGAATTTAAAAGTTAAGCTTAGAAGAGGCTAGGACATAAGTAACCACAACTGGGATTTGTTGTCATATCACTGGGCTACTGGAACTGTTGGGATTTAGTCACAAGACAAATATGACAGTCTACAGAAAACAGACCAAGGGAAAAAATAAAATAAAAGAATTTATGACTCAGCAGTGTGGGAGACACCCAATTCTGTGAAGTGACTCATCAAAAAATATTGCCTTTCAGTCTCCAATGTGCAGACTCTAGAACAAGATTAGAGTTCATTTAATTTGTCAAATGAAAGTTTTATTATTGTCTGGAGTGCTTTCTTTCTGGGAAAAGAGAAAAATCTTGTATCAGTCATTCTGTAACAGGGGGAAAAAGCAGGTTTTCGTTCAGTTCCAACTTGCTATGAAGCTTCACTCAACACTTACTTTATGAAAATGTTTAATCTGAATGTGGAAAGTTAGCCGCCTACTCAGAAACCAGGAGAAAGGCTGAATTAATACAGAACAAATCAAACCCTAATACCTTTTCCTCTAATTAGGCCATTGTGGGGAAGTTTTATGTCTTTCTGTTATTGTACCACCTGTTACTGTCAGTATCAGAAGCACTCCTCCATGGTGAGGGAATCAGTGGAAGAAATCTGGGGCTGAGTAGAAGGATTGTCACTCAGTTTGTGAATCCTTTCCTTTGTGACTTGATTGTGTACCAGAGTCCTCATGTGTCAGCAGGATTCATTCTCTTCTGCTTGTTCCACTTTTCCCATGCAGATAAGAGGGAACAGGAGATGCTGGCTGGTCTCTCATACTGTCTCCCCTGGACTTTATTCTGGAGTTATGAATACAGCTCACCAAGTTCAAGGCTCTGTTAATGTAACTTCTGATGTAAGTTTTTGCAAGGTGAGGCACAGCTGATTCTTCTGGATAAATGCAAATGATGTGCTGGTATACTTTGGGGCATTTGTAGGAGTTACAAGAATTTATAAAACATGTACGTACTTTTTAAAGTCTTAAACAGAAATGGAAACAAACCTTTAAGTCATCTAGCCCCTAATTTTGCCAAAGAGGAATTGTCCCCTCAAGTATAATTTCTAGGATTTGAAATAGATTTTCAGGGTTTCCTCCTGGTGTCCTGTTTTGAAAGGTAACCCAGAACTGTAGCCATATATATCAGACTGTGAACTAAAGCTGGATGTTTTTAAGCTATTTAGACTCATGATCCTTCTGGAATTTTGGACTATTCTATTTTGGACGTTATTTCTGTGGAAGCTGGAAGAAATAAATGTTTATTAATATATATTGAAAATTATTGTGTGTTTTAAATAAAAGATGTGAACTGTTTACTTCAGCAGTATTTTTTAATGTTGTGATATGAATGCTGTTCTGCATCTTGCCACCTTTCAGTGTAGTCTTTCTGATCTGGGCTGAAAAAAGAGCATGAAAAGCAGATCAGTGGTTCAAAGAAATGTTCTTCTTTAAATGTTTCTCTTCCTCCTCTTTAAAGCAGTTTAATTTAATTGCTTTAACTTGTTCTCCTCCAGTTTAGATCTCTTTCACTTGCTCACCTCCTCTTTTTCTCAGCCAATTGCAAAAGGAAAAAGATCCTAAAAAAAATTAGGTGAGAAGCAAGAGAGCAATCCAAGAAGTAGTCTAATTTAAATAGTGATTTTTGGGGTTTTTTTTAATGTTGGATTTATATTTCTTTGAATTTCTTTTCACTGAAACCAGAGTCAATGAGCTGTTGACTTGCATTGGACTTACTGAATGAAAAGCATCAATGGTAGAGTGTAATGTCAATACAATGTAATATAAAATACTTCATGTTGATACATCCATTTGTAGTTTCTTTAGTCACTGACAGAGAGTTAAATAAAAACAAGTGTTAATCTCAGAAGTGTTCACCCCTGAAGGAGTGAAGTCAGAATCATGAAGTTATAGAGAGGCTAAAATAAATGAATTGAAACACTGTCATAAATTCCATTTGTGGTGGTGTAATGCAGTTACTTACAGAAATGTGACTGCCTTGAGAAATGGATGCAGGGAAATCTGCACTCTACCACTGGAGCGACATACAGTTGTACAAAGGTCTTAGCTCTGCCCCAACAAACATTCTGCTGATGCTAATAATGTTGAACTAATTGATAAAATGAGAAAAAGGGCTGAAAAAGGGGGTTCAGGATGTGAAGACATAATATGGAAAACTAGCTTTAAGCTTGACCTAAGTTATTTGGAACACAGATTTCTCTGCTTGCAAAATGGGCAGCCTACATTTCTTCTGATCCTCCCCTCTTCTCTTGGAAATGCTTTTCTTTCAAACTCTTCCTTGATTTTTTTAATATTTGGAAGTTGGCTGCCTCTTCTAATTTATAGAGGATTTATCTAAACATGAAGGAATGCTTAATCTTCTTTGGGAGTATCTGTATATTTGTCGCTGTCGAGGCGGTCACGACACAAAGCAGAGACTACAAGCAGTCTCAGTTGGCAACTCTTTATTTCTGAACATGGTTGATCTTTTATACACTGTTTAGTTGTTTATGGTTCTTCTACTTGTACTATTGGTCACTATACATCAATATGATTCTATTGGTGCAACGTAGGGTGACTTAACTAACTTTTTAAAAATACTTTGTCTAGCTGCAAAGGTGTTATCATTCTTCTATTCTTCTTTTCTCTCGGTCTCTTTGGTGATAGCCTTGGAGAGAGCTCTTTATCAGCTTTTTCTTGCTTCTTCTCGCTCCTTTCTTGCTTCTTTTCGCTCCTTTAGCTGACAGGCCTGCTGTCAGCCCCTTCCACATATATTCATTTGGAAACATGGCTTTCTTTGTACTTTAATTCTTACTGTATATTGACTCTTTTTAGTACTTCTATATTACCAATTTGAAAGTAATCTCTTATCTACTAAAGATGAGTTTTCAGTTCATTCTATGTTATGATAGCTGTCTTTATCATCCACTTATTCAGTTTGTGTCACGCCTTTTATGCCTACAAAATTGCAATGGACCTAATTGAATGCCATGCTAAAATCAGGATATACAGCATCCACTGCTGTCCCATTGCCTGTGGAGCTAGCCATTGAATCACAGTAAGCAATTAGGCTGGTCAAGTATGCCTTGCTCCCTGTTCCCAGTCACCTTCTTCTTAATCATGCATCTGAAAATGACTTTGAGGAGAATTGGCCAGATAATTTTTCCATGACCCTGAGATAGTGAAGCCAGTAATTTCCCAGATTTTCTTCCCCTTCCTCAACAGTAGTATCACACAATCCTTTTTTCAGTAATGTGAAAACTCCCCTCATCACCACAACCTGTCAGAAATTATAAGAGTGAATCTTTGTAGTGACATTGGCCATCCTGCAGCAGGGATGCCGCAGCATCCTTGAGTGTCTTCCTCCACTGTGGGTACCTCTTCTCTCTAACAGATTCTGCTAGTAGCCTTGGAGAACGGGGTTGCCAGAGGGCATGTCAACCAGTGAAAACAGCTTTTGTCACTCACTAGGTTCTGTGCCCAAATGACCAGATTTTCCCTAACCTTCCTTCTACTGCTGATGTACCTATAGAAGAACTTCCTTGCCTTCCTAGACCTCCCTGTCTAGTTTTAACTCCAGCTGAATTTTGGCTTTCCTAATCTCCTTCTTCCACACTTGGGAAATGCTTCTACATTTGTCCTGGGTATGACCAGCTCCTGCGGGCTTTCCTTTTGTGCATGAGCTCCATCAGCAATTGCCCATTCAACCACTTTGGATTTCTGCCATGCTTGCTCAAGCTTCTCTATTTTGGAATGTGCACTCAACTGGTAGCTGTCCTTTCTTTCTTGAATTGAGATAAGAATTAACTGGTCTAGCTCACCTTTGATTACATTTTTTTTTTTAACATTATGGGCTATGCAAACACGGTTTTTAGAGGAGGAAACCTTTATTTAAATGAGAAAATTGTGAAACCTGGGGTATGTTCAAGCCTTGCAAATACAAAAGCAAGATGGGTTTCAGAAAGCCATAGCGGAATAGCAATTTAAAAATCCCAGTTTGATGTATAAGATGTAGAGCAAACAATGCTCTATGGTTTTGCATTATGCTTATTGCTTATGCTCTATTCTTATTGCATTATCTTTAGTCTAGGAATAAATCTGAATCACAAAGTTCAGTGTAGGGCAGACTGTGACTGACTTTCAGCTATTTAAAAAGTAGAAATAATTTGCCAAAAATAGATCAGTGTTTTATTGACAGCATCTGCTGATGTTAAGATGTCTGGCACTGATCAGCCTACTATAAGCGTGCAGAAACTGAGCCACTAGGTGAAATATGTTGGTTTCAGATGCTTCTTCCAACAATTGTCAGCTCAGATGAAAAAGTAATACAAATGAGAGATTCAGAAGACTGAGGATTCAGTCATGCTGTATCTATTTCCTTGGCAATACATGTTTGCCTGCTAGAGTTCTTGCTAGTGTCTACTTCAATTCCACATATACAGCAAGTTATATATAGAACAAATACTAAGAAATCAAAAGGCTCTTTTCTAAATATTATCTGGTGACACTTCATTTGGAATTTAAAAAAAAAAAACCTACAGTCATGAAGAGAAAGAAAATAGAACAGAGATAAATCTAATGAAATAAATATGCACAGAGGGGAAAAAGAGAAAATAATCCAACCAAACAGCCCCAAGTATTGGACTCTTTTCATTACACATATATGAAGCTCACATGATTTGGATGAGTCTAATATTTCACTATACTGGGTAGCTGTTGATGGAGCCAGATGGTCCCTCAAAGAAAGAGAACCACAAAGGATCCTGCCAAGCTGCTGATGAATTAAACACTCACTCTGTAAGCAGCGTTGTAACCAGAGGCCCTTACTCTTGCAGTCACAAAATGGAGGGTGTTAAAAAGCAAGATTTGAAAATTTTTATATTTGTGGGGTTTTGGGGGGATTCTTCTCCTGGCAGCAAAGCTGGTCTAAGCTGTTCCTATCTACCTCCCCTTTCCCAAAGCTTCTTCCTGTCTCTATATCATCTCCTCACTTGTGCCACCAGAGACATTTATGGTCTCACATGGCAAACATGATTTTCTAAGTGATCACACATGTATTGGTCAACTTGTTCTGAGCAAAAGCTATCCTAAACTCACCTCCCCAAGGCTGTTTTCACCCTGGAGCCATTGAATCAGTTCCTTAGTTTTGTTTGTCTCTCAGTTCTGCAAGCAGCTGTACAGTAAAACTGAAGGGGATGGCATGGAAGCAAGCAGGAATGTCCCTGGGCAAGGGCAGGGAGAATTGCTTACACGAGAAGAGCTGCCAAGAGGAACATCTGATGAACCACAGCATGAGCCACGTGGTTTTCCATTAGGACTGAATCTGGTCGATTGCCGTATACAAAGTGAGAAGTAGTTCCTACAAAGGAAAGCTTATAAGGTAAGAAGTCAAGACAGAGAAAAGGCTCAAGTGTGCCACTTTGGCAGGGAGGGCTGACAGGTGAATCCCAATGCAGAGAGCTACTAAACATCATAGACATTTATTTTGTAGCTTTAGTGACTGTAAAACAGATTTCTGGGTTAGAACTACTCTCCTGTAACATGTGCCTTGCTCAGCACAATGAGAAGGAAACTTCCTGGAACTAATTAGAATACTAAAATAATCTGTTCTTAGAAGGTTATTTAGTGATACATTCTTATTATTTTAATTGCCTTCTTTATTCAACAAGATAGTCAGGAAATTGCAGATGATGTTGTGCTTTTTGTTGTCCTAGGTGTCAGAAATATCAGAGGAGGCAACGCTCCTGACCAGCCATATCTATAACAAATTATAAATACAGGTTTTTTAAATGCTTAGGCTTTCATAGTCTTTTCTCTGACAGTGTACCTTGGAAAATATATATGGCATTTGTTACTGAGAGTCATGCTTTGTAGAAAATATTTCCTAGGAGTATCTGTCGCTATAATGAAAAGGGTGTTTGTAAAAGTTCTGCCCTTCTTATTCCCCCTAGAAGAGATTGTGAGATGAACTCCTTTAGGAAGAAAAAACATTTGAAACTGTCCAAGTCCTTTTTGGACCTGAACTTCTCTAACATAAACACAAAAAGGTGCATGTAATTATAGAAGGAACAGAAACAACTCTCAGACAGTCTTCAGGAATACAAAGGAAACCACACAGACTTCCAACAAACAAACAGCCAAAATGCTGATATTAAAAATGACACAAAAGATGCCTCAGGGGATGGGTGTAGCAAGAACATATAACCAGTGTGAGTCAAAGTAGTCATGGTACAAATGACAGGAAATTGGGGTGATTGGTGTGCTGGGAAAGTCCACAAAAATAGAGAAAATTTAATATACTTGTTACCTGAGAAATGAGACTTGACAGAACTAGAGTCTCTTTCTGCTCTTGTGTTTACACATGTGAGTCTGAAAAAGTAAAAATATATTTGCCTGTAACCTCTAAGTTCCTGTGTTGAAGACAGTCATATTCAGGGTGTACAGATAAGCCACTTTGACTGTTGTCCTTAGCCCAAATAATAGATGCATTTCTCAGTAAAAATGCCAATTTTTTTACTATGTTTGCTTTAGCTACAACAGCCTTTTACACCTGCGGTACTCGAAAATTCTTTAAGGGAATCCAATTTGTGCTTCTAGACAACATCAGGAATCTTCTTTTTTTAATACCCTAAGGGCTGTAAATTTGCTGCATTAACCAAAATAATTGGAGCGGAAGTTGAAATTCGTTTCAGATGAATTGGAAATTTAACACCTCAACAGCAGCCTGCCCACCATTATCATAACACACAGAAAATTACATTAAAAAATTCCCCCTTTTATGATAAAAGAAAACAAAATAATCTGGGTTAAAAAAATTATTTTGTTTGGCCAATGCCATCTGCTTTAATATGACATGATTTGATTTTTTTTTTGAGGAAAAGGGTTGGCAATTTTTATCAAAAGAATGGTAGTATCAATAACACAGAAGAATGGCTGCTGCTCTGATATGAAACATGGCAGAGCTGTGGTCCAGACTGCATTGACACAGTAGGTGTTGACCTGGAGACACCAGCACAGGAGGGTTTATGGTGACTTTCCAACCTGTGGCCAACACCAATTCTGATTGTTATCCTCTGCACAGGCAGTGCTAAAATTCACACCATGTATATTTTACACATGGGACACATTTGTTCAGGTGAGCACTTTCTGTTGCTGGGACACATGAAGGTGCCTGGCCCTTCCTCTTCTTTCTCTGTCCTTTGTAGCTTAATGGAGGAGATTCTTCAGCTGCCAGATGAGGAGAGCCAAACCTGATGAGCTGTTCAAGGACCAGAGAGAGTTTGCTGTCCAACATGCTCTGTGGTTACCTGTGCTGCTGACAGAGTGGAGTAAGCCACTGTAAGTAGCTTTCCTGTACTGAGGAATCCTGACCTGGACCATTATTGGTGGGCTCTCACCATGGAGTAGAGAATCCTTAAGTGTGTGGTTTGTTTAGATCATCCTCTTCAGAAGCACTCTGATCCTCCCTCCCTGTACACCTCCCGACTCTTCCTATACTTCAAAACATGTCATGTTGAATCACATTTCTGCAGGCTGTTTTTTTCTCATGCACCAAAAAATTGAGATTAGGTGGAGCATAGGAAGTCTGGGCCCTTTAACATGCATAAGCAGCATGAAGCTATTATTGAATTTAACTCCTAAAAAGGGTGTGTATATATATGTACTTTGATATAAGTACAAGACCCCCACTCAGCCTTCTTTTCAGATGCCTGACCTGTCCTATCTTTCTTAGCATTTCCTCACTGGAGAGGTGCTCCAGTCTCTGCATCATCTTCGTGGCCCTTCATGGGGCTCTTTCCACTATGTCCATATCTCTCGTTCTAAGAATCCCAGCACTGGACACAGCAGTGTGGCCTCACCCGTGTCAAACAGAGGACCAGGATCTCCTCCCTCCACCTGCTGGCAGGGCTGTGCCTGATGCAGCCCAGGACAGGGTTTGCCTTCGCTGATTCATGTTCAACAATCAGCATAAGAAATGAAACAGTAAATTACAGTGATCACTAGCATTTTTAACTGCAGCTATTATAAAAGTTTTTAAATCCCTGATGTTTTTAGTGGATAGCAAGTTCAAAAAGGCAATTCAGTAGAATCTGTGTAAAAGTAAACTGTCCTCCCTAGTGTGTCTTTTTTGGCCTCAGTCAATTTTTACTATTTGCTTTGATGGTTTAGCAATTGCAGCTGTCCAACATGAAAGTGGAAAATTGGGCCATGGAAGTAATGCAGAAATTCCTCAGAAAAGAAATATTGCTGCTACTCTTGAAAAATATGATCTCTGAGAGGATCTAACATTCAATTATCTATTGAATTGTCACATTTTGCTCTCCCTCAAACATAATTTTGAACAGGTAAATGACATTATCTGCTTTGAAATAATACAGTAACTCACAGCATTTTGAGCATGAGTGCAAATTAATTTAAGTAAAATCTTAGGAATTAATTCACTTTTGGGGGGAACACAAAGGCAGTGTCATTGAAGGCAGAGTACCTAATGTCTTAAAGTTATCATATATTAGGATTTAGAAGATGAAAATAAATCTTATTAGAAAATTAAACTCCCATCAGTGGTGCACACTTGTGTGTGGGATTCCCTTTGCATATATATATATATATACACACAAACACACACACACACACACACACACATATATACACACACTCACTATATATATATAAAAGACTTGCATAAATTATTTTACAGGTGTATCTTTATAACCATCTGACTGTTCCCAAATCCTGATTTTGTCAAAGATTGGAAGGATTACTTGTAAAAGGTGATAGGTGATGTGGACTTTTCAGAGAAGTCACGAGATCCCCTCCCAAGGACTCCTATACCAAAGTAAATTTGAAAATATTTGTGTGGAAATTGATGATCTGTAAAACTGAATTCTCTGGCAACTTAGTGGCACAAAAGGAATTTTTTTGCCATATAGAATTTTTTGTTTCAAATTATGCAAAGGGAGAAAACATTGCTAGTACCACACTTCAGAGATTTTTTTTTTTTTCTGAAATGGGAAAAACGGGGGTGAGGAAAAACTCCAGGGAATGAAAATGTCCATTACTAGCAGTGGACTAATGCTGACTTATCTTATCTTTTCAATAGTCTAAAAGTCAACATTGGGAAACATTTATGGAATGGTCTTTTCTTGTTTACTGTTCTTTGACTTGACTATGTTTTTACTTAGCTATTTATATTCTATCAATTTTCCTTTATTATATTGGGTTGCAAAGCATAATAAGAAAAACTGAAAGTAAACAAGAAGTGCTATTACTCAAAGGATAAATGATTTTTCTTTAGAACTTTGTGTTTGAAGGCACTGAATTAGATCATTACCAAGGAATAGATTTTAGTAACATGAATAAGATGAAAAGATTTCTCCCTGTTTACCTTGATCCTTTTGATGTATTTATCCTGTGTGAGAACAAGCTGGGATTATCTGTTGATATTTAGCTCTGTTTTCTTACAGTGGCTTTTGAAAACTTCTCCTGAGCCCTTCTTTGGTGCTCAGAGGATAATTTTTTGGTCACAGGAAATTCCAAAAGGCAAGAAATGAATGTGAGAGAATCAACTGAGCAGAGCAACCATAGCTCATTTAGTTTCCCTTCCTACATTGGGGAAGAAATATTGTAGGTTACATTGCATCAGCCAAATCTGAGTTCAAGACCTCAACCAGAGTGTTGAAACTCCTTGGCAAAGTTAAGTAACATCTGCAATTACTTGGGTGGATATTATGTATGGATGGCTACAATACACTCAACACACATTGCAAACTGTGTTCAGAATTATAATTTTGTAAATATTTCATGTGGACATAGTGCATCTGTAAAGAAGAAATTTGTAATAATTGTGAAAATTTGCTGGGCTCTATACTTACATATGTACATATATATTCCTATTACATATATATGTTTGTGTGTGTGTGTGAGAGTGTGTGTATGTATGAACTGCTTTATTTTATTTTATTTTCAAAACACCACCTTAGATCTCAGTCATGATCTTACTACACTCAGTAAGAATTATAGCAAGCGAAAAATAAAGGCACAGCAAAACAATTACAAAAAACCACTGTCCGGTATTACTTTTAATACCACATGGTTCTAAAGCTGTCCAAGTTTATTGGAGGATTTAGAATTAAACCATATCCATAGTAAGTTTAGTTAGCCATTACATATTTATATTAAAGTCATATGTGAAAAATACAAAGAAACAAAGCAGAAAACTCACCACAAAAATATTTGATTTACAAAGCTACCTTCCACAGGGTTTAAAGGTCAATTCTCCTAATATCCCACAAAACCATTAAGCTAAGACAACTCTTATCTATCATTTAAATATTCTGTATTAGAAACAAAGTCAAAAACTGCTTTTTTCAGAAAGTGTGTACATATGATTGTTACTCCTAGTGTTGCTCTAAAGGGTGCAGTGCTCTGCTATACAAAGAGAAGTCCTTGTGCTAGGAAGCTTGCAAGTGGTTCAGCTCTCTTCATGCTAACTGGTCAGATCAATTAGTCATGCACGTACAGTTTTAAATGTTTGATTTCCCTCACTGAGATTTTGGCAGACTAGGCACATCTACACGTTATCAGATCCAACCCTGTGCACTTGATGACACAGGTACTTGTGAAAGGTGGGATTGGGAAGCCACAGTTTTGGGCAGGAAATGGGACATCATTAGTAATTTTATGTAGTTTCAAGAAATTATTGGAACCTGGAATTGCTCACCCTTGAGAAATCATGATATTTTAATACTAGTATTTACAGACAACTAAGGAAAACAGACAGCACCTATCAAAATGATTTATAAAATAGGAATTTTTCAAAAGCTTTCTGACACTTAACTTCAAAAGTTTTGCTTGAAACAAACAACTTTCTAAATTGCCATTTATTACTGGAGATTATTTTACACTGAATGTTATCTGCTTGGATTAGCATGTTGTCCTAGGAGACTTAAAATTTATGTGTCTTATCTTTTCAAAGTCCTCTTTGACATGCTCCTTGGATAGAAAACATTTTCTTAATACACTGCAGTCATGGTTTTTTTTCCATCTGTTTTTCAGGAGGATCACAGTAAGTCATGAAAAATGTATTATGAATATATGACTCTTGCCTTGGGGTGGAAAAGATATGATACACCAATATATCTTCTTAAAATTTATATCTGTCATAAATAAATGTTACATTGTTCCAAAAGTAGAAGGGAAAGAAAAAGAAAAAAAGAAAAAGGGAAATTAAAAAAATAATTTGAGTCAGTACTGCTCCTAAAACCTTTGCCATTTTATATCTTTTTCCCTCACATCACGTGGGTGGAAAATAATTCGGTTTTCTAATCAGTCTGGATTTACTCATGAAAATTATGTGAGAGTGCTGAGTAGCAAACTGAATTGTGAGATTTAGAGAATTGTCTAGTTTTTGCATGTGTATTGCAGCAGATACATTCCTTAACACTGCTTTCAGGTGTGGGATTGCATCCTGCCTTAAGGAGGCCCATTACATGCATGATATGGAAAGAAAATGAGTGAATACTAGCGTGGGGGAGATTTTTGGAGGAATAGAACACATGCAGTAGGCCATTGAAAGAAATATACACTGCTGTTCACATTTGCAAAGAATATTCCCCAATAATCTTTTTAAAAAAATCCTTCTGTGAACTGATAAAATTTATCAGTCTGCGTAAAGTGTTAGCTTATTTTTATTACGCCAGCACTGATTGTAGCTGCATATGCACAACTAACTATAAGAAAATACTTGTATACTTATATAAATGCACAAAGCTGCATAGATTGCTAAAACAGGTCTAGTTCTACCCTCTTCTGCTAATTTCTTTTCAAAATCAAGTATAATCATTCCTGAACAACAACTGATTGAGATTTCTACAATCATTCAGCTTTTTAATAAAGATCACTTAGAAGCAAAATATGTTGTATGAATATACCAGATTTGATGAGACTATCAACAGGAGAGTTCTTCAGCTGTCCATTAGATTTTCTATTTAATACGATACTCCCTAGGAGTGGAACTTTTGGGAGCAAAAATGTCTTTGAAGACAGAAAAAGGATTTTCATCTCAGTCTGGATTTGGTCTATCTATGTGCGACATAGGATAGAAAATTCTGGTTTCTTAGGGAAACAGACAGACTCCTCTTTCTCCTTTTCTTTTCCTATCCTTATCTAACAGCTTTTGAGCCCACGGCCAAAGAAGTAGAGCTGTCAGAGACATTAAGTTCTGCCAAGAGAGCCTTTACTAATTACCCCAACTGCAGAAGTGAGTTTCATGTGCACCAGACACAGCCCTTCAACCTGTGTCGCAGTCAAAGAGTTAGACATGAACCCTGATTTCAAACAAGCAGTGGCAGCTCTTAATCCACTTCACAGCCTGCAGGAAAGACACCAGGGAGCTGGAACCCAGGTGGATGAAATCTTTCTTTCAGACAAACAAAACTCATTCTCCTAAAGGTCCTGAAGACCAACAGCTGGGTGGCAGAAGGAAAAGAAGTCCCACTGAAGGCAGGCCACTTTGGGTGATTAGATGAAAATATTCTGGACCTGAGGGATGGAGAAAATGAGGTGAAACAAAATGACCCTATAAGCTGATTGATGAGAGATGGACCTACATTTCTGGTCCATGAATGTTTCATGTAAAAGATTCCAAACACATTTTGAAAGAAGTTACCAATCACTCAAATCAAAGTAGGCCTACCCTCAAATGAAATTGTAAGTAGAACCTACATAGAAAATACTGAGTAAAACATTTCAAGCAAATTGATTTTTTTACTTTCTGTTGTTTTACACTCTAGGAGTGATCCAGGGTCTTTATTAATTTTTGGGCCGTTGTTTCATTGTGTAAGATCAATGTATGGTGTGTGGGATGGTTTCCACCTCCTGTGGACTGACATAATGGACTTTGTGAGTCACCACATGGTCACCCAGTGTGAGGTGCAGCAGAGCACCATTGCTGGCACTGTCAGCTAATTTATTGGAACAGAGGATGACTGCACAACTTTCTTTGTAAGGGTGCTTTTCTGTGCAGTCAAATGGCAGCTTCAGCCCTCCCTCCTCTGTTTGCTGATAGTGCACAGCCACTGAAGAGCCAGATGAATCCTGACTTTGATGCTTTCATGTCTCCCAGCCTCATGGTGGGTTCACTCATCTTCTGACACCCTGGAGTTTCAAAAGGAGGCCAAGCTGGGGAGACACAAATAATTCAATTGCTGTGAGTTCACATCAGCCAAACGCATGTGGAATTTAAACCTATGAGGGTGAAGGGTAAAGTTTAGACTGGATGCCATTAGGCCAGTTTATGTTCTAGAGATGAGATATCTGTGCCCATTGAGGATTTATTTCTGTGGATGGCACTCCCAATGCTGTCCACAGAGAGGAACAGCAGTTTGGAGAGTTCTCAGGCCTCCAAAGACAGGCAGAGACATTTCGTTACTGGCACCCTTGGGCTGATTTTACCTAATGGTAGGGTTCCTAAAAGAAGATGCTTCTGTGCAGATTTGTGTGGTGATGTGCAGGTATTTCTTGGAAAAACCCCCAAAAACCAAACAATCCAAAGAACCAAAGAACCCTCCCTGGGCATAATAGTTTATCCTGTAGATTCCAGTCATCCAAGCTAAATGCTAATATGTTTACAAACAGCTAGTACCTTTGAGAGCTCTGGTTTCCTAGGAAGCCATGTTTTGAAAATGAATGCACCCCTTTCTACTAATTTATTTTCAAATTCCAAGTATAATCATTCCCAAAGTACAACCGGTTGGGGACTTCTATAATTGTTCAGCTTTTTAATAAAAATCACTTAGAAGAAAAATATGTTGCATGAATATGCCACCTACAGCTTCACTGGAAAAAGATTTAAGCTCTGCTGACAAACAAAAAAACCCCTGATGAAAACAGCTGCTCTGCAGTATCTGATCTAGCCGTCTTCTGTAGACACAAGAATGTTAGAAAGAGAGAAGAGTAAACATAAAACTTAGCTGGCTGTTACTCAGTCTGGAAAAGTAAGTGAGTGCAATTTGCTAAGAAAAGTAGCTAATAAAGATAGGCAAAACTGGTTGGTCACTTTAGAGGGAAGCATGAAACAGGTCTTGAGGTCGTACTGTACCCACTGATGCAATTTGGAAAGGAAAAGGAAAATACAGCTATGGCATTATCTGTTTGGGTTTTTTTCCACATTATCACACATCCCAAAGATTAAGCAAATTTTCTTTAATGAGCAGATCTTACAATTCCTGCAATTTGCGCTGTGGTGCTCTCTCACTTAGACTACTAAGACAGCAATTCTGACAGAGCTAAATTGTAGGCATGTCTGAGAACCGGTGTCTGCACAGATTGAAATTTGCTGTTTTAGAAATGCTTAACTTGCAAGGTCACTTAATGACCCACAGCAGAGGTCTCACTGGAATTGTCTCCAGACCCTTTCTCAAGTTCCTGATGATCAGTGTCTCTTTTCTTGAAGCCATTCATGAAGCTGCTCCTTGTTACTCTTTTTGCACTCCACCTGGAAGAAAAGAAATCCCTGTGAGTTGGATGTGAAGATCTGTTTGTCTGGACATTTATTTCCTTAAGTCTGAAGCTAAGTTTGCTAGATATGTGTAGACAGGAGTGGGTCTGGGAATATGCTGCAATGACTGAAGAGCATTTTCTGCTTGGTGTTTAGCTTGGCCAAAGGCCTGCTGAGCACTGCGGGTCCCAGGAGTCAGTTCTTACAATCACTCACCCCTGAATATTCCTGCTGCTGCTGTTATAAGATAATTCCAGATTTTCAGCTGCAGACCTGGCATGCTGATTGCTTGGCTCATACTAACTGTAACTGGCCAGATTTCCTTTCTGAGGAAGAGCTGACCAGAGGATGGCATTTGTTGTGGCAAAACAGAGAGAACTGTAGGTCTGAAATGTCTTATCTTTTTAATGGTGTTATATAGGCACCGATGTATTTCAGTTATCTGGTCAGCCAGCCACAGGGTGCTCCTGGATTTAGCACAGGGAGTAATCTCAGACAAAACACACCTCTAATGTTTGCAGGCTTTTTAGCCTTCCCTACTAGAAATATGCTCAAATAAAATGAGGTGAGGCGGTGAAGCCGGTGAGAGGCATCCACGAGCAGCAATGCTGCTAATCTCAAGGTGCACTAAAGACACATGTTCATCCACGTCAAAGATTAAATTAGGCTCTACAGAAAAGTTGGCACCTGCTTATTAAAGCACAGGATACTGACTACTACTTTTCATATTAGAAAGATAATATGAATATTCGTAAGATAAAATCACTTATTTCAGTGTTAAGTTATAAGTACAGTGGGTTAGCTTCTGACCAGCATCTTTGGGAATTATATACATGAGGATAGATTAATAAGCAGTAGGCTTTCTCCATCACCAAATGCAGCTTTTCATTCTTTTGATTTTGTTCTGTGTTCACAACAAATTCAATTGATCAACAGCCTTTTCTGCACAAATAGTTTTTTTAGTTTTACTTTCACACCATCAGTAGCTACAATAGAAATGTACTGCTTATATGATGACTTTACAGTTCTAACATCATATTTCCTCTGGAGACTAATACCCTCAGATTTTTTGTGACACTTGAAGCTCTTTTATTACAGATACGTTTGCAGGAAAAAATATTGGTAAAGGAAAAAGTATTACTGCAATCAAGTGATGAAAAGAGGCCCCAGATTTACCCACAGCACTCTTTTATTACTCAGGCCTCTATTGTACAAAAGCAGACACCTCTTGTTTCCCTAATAAGACCAAGAATGGGACGCTGAGTGCTACATAAAATGTTGCTGCAAGTAGGAATCCTGAGGCGCTTACAGCATAAAAAAGACAGATCCCACAATTCAAACACAGGTCTCTGTGTTTTAAAACTTATGAAGCCATTATCTCACAGTGTTTATTACATGACACAAGGTTGTGTGATCTGTGTGCTTATAGGGCACAATGCAGTCCTAGACAGAAAAAGCAGTCTTTATCCCAACAGAGAAACAGCAGAGTTGATAATTTGATCTACTCCTCAGATATCTGAAGTTTCTCTGTCTGACCTATTTTGGCTAAAATATTTATGCGTATGCCATGCAGCACATGCCAAGTGGCTGAGGCATCTAGATCTGTGTTTCCTACTTCACACTGATGATTTGTGCTAGTTTATTTAGTTCTGACTTGTCTTAAGCAAGATGGACGTGCAATGTGAGGATAAATCAGCTTCAAAGAAGGAACAATGAGTTCAAGGAATCACACCATGTGTGCACACCATAAAATGCATTTGCAGCATGCAAAGTTAATCTGGGGCCCCGCTGCAAGTTCACAGGTTATGAGCATAGCCTGTAGAAATATGGAAAGTAGTCCAAATGCAACCTACATGTGTGAAAATCACAGCCTATGAGTTGTAGAGTGTTTTAGGATATTCATTGACTGTTTGACTTGGACTTCTGGCTGCTGAATTAGATAAAATAATAAACAGAGAATCCTGACATTTCTAGCCCCAAATTACACATTCATTCTGTCTTTGGGTCAAAAAATAAATAATTTGAAGATAACTCTATTGTCTGGGCCTGGTACTATCTACCTTTTACAAACATTACTGCCCTAGGATTAACTTCACAACACAGAGCCTGACAGAGTTCAAGAAACGTTTGGGCAACACTTTCAGGCACATGGTGTGACACTTGGGGATGGTTCTGTGCAGGGCCAGGAGTTGGACTCCGTGATCCTCATGGGTGCCTTCCAACTCAGCTTATTTTTTGATTCTTTAAGGAGAGAAAGTAGTTGCAATTTACCTTATTAGGCAATGTGATGTTTTGCACAGCTGGCTGACTTTCCTGGCTCTGTTAGGGGATGTAAAGAACCTAATAGTTCATTTTGTTCCAGCCCTTAGCTCTTAGCTTAGCTCTTAAGACAAGTTTCATGCTCTTTTTTATCTCTTATGTTTATCTGATTACAGGAAGGAGGATTAGTAATTTGTTTCCCACACATATCTTGGAATTTTTTACTCCATGAACTACTAAGATGGAGCTTTACCATCTCTCCAATGTCTCACACTTTAGCTTTAAATCTGTGGATCTATGAGCTTGAATACTTCCAGCTCATGTGACCTCTTCAAATCCTGGGAAAATGTACCTAATTGCCTTCTCCAGTCAGTCTCTCTGTAGGGCTGTAGGTCTGCTGGTGCTAGATGGCAATCCCATAAATCCCTTCTAGCCCTCTGAGCTGGCATTTTTCATTGTCCTACTTGGCCTTTAGCTACCCTCTGGCTGGTTAAATAGCTGTGGTGACTTGCAACCATCTGCCAGCCCAGCGCCCAAGCAGTAGTTAGTTTGCTCTTGCATTTGGATAGGGGAGAGGATTGGAAAGACAGGAGCTGTATAGCTTGTGAATTGAGATGGAGACAGGAAAATAAATTACCAATTACTGTCAGGGGCAAGAGAGACTCAGCATGAGGAAATAAACTTAATTTATTGCCAATTAATAGAAATATTTAGTCACTGATTTGGGTATGGGAAACAAATAAAAAAGACACAAACTTTAGAACACTTGGGCAAAACACACTCCTCCTTTCCCAGGCTCAGCTTCCCTTCAGACACCACTCCTCCCTGCCTTGCTATCACCACAGGTTGTATTCAGTAGTGCCTCCAGCCAGACAAATAGTGATGCAGGATGCAAGTTGGGGTCTGCATGTGGAGGTTTCTGTTCAACACTCCTTCTTCTATCTCATTTCCTCTGGGACTCTTATGGGCTGCCATCCTTCAGGGACATCCACTCCGACACAGAGCATCTCATCTTCCTGCTGCCTCTGTTGTATCTCCCTGATTCTGTTCTCCTCTCCCTGCTTCCTTCTTTTTGTCTTTCCTCATCTTCTTTTTCTCATATTTTGCCCATTCCTAAATGTGTTTTTCCTGGGGCACAATAAACTTGTCTGATGGGTTCTATTTTTTCCTGTGGTGGGTCTCTTAAAGCTGCCTAAGTACAGCATGGGGCATCCTCTGATCTCTTCCCAAGGACAGCCCTGCAGGCCCTCCTCTACCAAAATCTCAACACTGGCCCCCAGGACACAAGCCACAAGATGCCTTGAATGCAATAGAAGCAGTCAAGATTTTTCTTGTGAAAGTATGGAAGGAATATTCTGACAGGGAGAGTTTCAGTCATAGCCTGAGGAATGGGCACTGATTTAACACCTTCATGCCCAGATGTGGTGCTCGAAAGGGATCAAGTATCTTCAGCATCCTGTTACTCTCAGGATAGTCATGTCATCAGCCTGTCCCATGGAAGTGGAGGCAGTTCTGTTGTTTTCCACTGCACCTCCACGAAGGCTTTGTCCTCTGAGATGTCCTAGAAACCAGCATGGTCCCTGCAACTCTCAAAGTATCCCATGGTATGTGTTTGTTAATTTGCACAGAGGAAAATGATACACAGGTATGTGTAAAGTACAGGTATATACTATTTTCATACAAAGATAACACACAATATGAAATCTGATAACAGCATGACATAATGACCCAGGGTCTCGCCTTGTGTCCCACCCTGGGACACTGAAAAGAGATATGACGTGAAGCTATTTTACCTTTTTCATTATTTTTAATATTTAATAGTTGGATAATCATTTTAGAATAAATATTCAATCCAAATTAAACCCAGTAACAACACAACCACATTTTAAAGATGTAGTGAATTTCTGACATTTGGAGTAAACATTACAGAATTCCAACACAGACTTGATGTCTCCATTTAAAGAACTTCTCCTCTAAACCCATTTGTTTTTAATCATCCTGCACTGAAGTCTACAATTAATAGCAGAAATGCTGTTTTTTAATACTTGGTTTTATATGCAATATTGCTTTTATTCTCTGGAACCTTGCACACAGATTTTAGTATGTTGTGTAATACATAATTTGCCAGTTTTCTGTCAAGGACAGATGATTTGTTAATCACAAGTTATTATGTGAAATAAAATAAATTGCTGCTGTTGTGTCAAACTGTAAAAATGTCTAGGTTTTGTTTGTCTGAGAATGAAGTTTTAACAACCTATTTGATTTCTACACTCACTGAAATCCAGCCTACACTTTAATGTCAATTTTTGCATTATTCTAATTTCAGTACCAAATATTTATTTTCTTCCTGAGAGAAATTCTAGCCTCACCCTTTCCATCTGGACAAGCAGCAGAAATGTAAGCTACATGTGGAATGGTATGAGAAAGAAGTGTCTTTACTTCAGCCCATGTAAATCATCATTGGCCAGCAGGTGGCTGGAGGAGCCCTACAATCTCTTAGTAAAACTGCAGTCAAAGAATGTCTTATCTCGGTTTCTAATGAGGTTTTCAGTTCTATAAAGAACTGGGATGAATCCTCATGTATTTAGTTTTCATGTCTCTGATTGAATGGAAAAGCACCCTCAGGGAACATTTTTACAATCTTCATTAAATTTTATAAAATACATCCATGAATGAGGATTGATTCTGGGACCACAGACGCTGAATTAAATTCAATCTGGAAGACGTTTATATATTAAAAAGCCCATATTTTTGGTATGGTTTTGCAGAACTTAGAGTTAAATCACAAATGAAGACAGATTTTTATTTTACTCATGATTTGTTACCACAAATCATGAGTAAATTGTCTATTTATTAGGGTCAGTGGGAAGCAGAGAAGTAGAAACTTAAATGAGGCCTGTGTACTTCAGTGTAGTGAGTGACTGACATGTCCCTGGGAATTCAAACTGGGCAGAGTTGAAAATAATCAGGTTTACAGAAATACTCCTCCATAGGGACAGGTAGCTTGAATTATCCCAGTATAAGTTAAAGCTGATGAACATCGGTAGGTCTTTATTCCACAAAAGGCACGTATACACTTTCAAAGTTTTATGCTCTCTACCCTTTCATCATTGCATGGTTCAAATTGCAGAGTTGTGAGTTTAAGTTAGGATTACCTCTGCAACGGGTCAGGTAGAATGGATCCTGACAAAACTACCCATGTGCAAACTAGGCAATGATCTCCATGGAAAGCCAAGACTGCCCAGCTGGGATCTGAACTGGTTTACTCAGGGATAAGAGGGTTCTGGTGTTAGAGTTACGGACAGGAGGGTCAATTTCCTATCTGCAAAGGTAAGTTCAGCAAACAAAGCCTAGAATTTTAGCCCATCATTAGCAGATATCTTTAATAATCATCTTTTTCTAGGTTTATATACACATATATTTATATAGATTTTTAAGAGGTGTTGCAAAAACACTTATTGAAGGTATAGGTTTGCCTTTCCTATTGTCTTCCTTTTCTGATTTTTTTTAACTCTGCCCATTGTCATGTTACAAACTGCTTTGTTTTGTTAGGAAGAAAGAGTTTAATTCATAGAGTGCATTGTGGGTAGTTCATCTACGGTTAATACAGGATCACTAGTATTTAATTTGTGTGCATGGAAACCATATAATTGTGGAAAGTTAAAATACAAACACAGACAATGGTGTCACACAAACATCTGAACTGCAGGAAAGTATTTTAACAGGCCACAGATTCTACATGCTGTTAAAGTGAATCCAGCAGCCTAAGAATCAGTAGAAAATAGCATCATTAACAAGCACATTTCTGGCAGAATAATTCAGTTAAGCAGTTGATTAAATGCAGTATTCACGGGATAATATTCCTTTACTGGTAAATCGAAAAACTCACCATAAATTGCAGGACTGTAAAACAACTTTATGATCTTATGAATGCTTTATGTGTCATCAGCTTTATGTGTCATAAGAAGAAAAAACATTTTCAGACAATGATGATTATTCATCTGCTTGTCTCAGCTCTATTCAGATCACGTGCAGAGATGTCACTTATTTACAAAAGCTTACAAATTGTTGTTTGGAAAAAATTTCTGTGTGGTGTGGTTACTGCTGTTTGCCAAGTCCTCAGCACCTTTTAACTCCCTAAGAACTACCTGAGAGTGCTCACAGTCTCAAGCAAATGTGATCAGAGAAATTTAACTGCTGATGGAAGAGGATTAGCCCAATCCTGTTAATTTGTCTTTGAAACAGGTCAAGGGGCTGGGCAAACTCTATGGTAGGGATAAAGCACACTGATCAGATCCTTCTAAGAGGCTATTAATGTATTTTTCATAACCAGGATAAATCTATAAATAAGAGGAGTGAAATTAAGAGGCAATGCCAAGATTTGAGCGAAAGAACTTACTAAAAACAGGTACTATTAGATATGAGAAACAGGAAAAGAAGCAATGTAGTGCTCCTACTAAAGGTATCACACTCTTAGCAAATGTTCTGTTGTAGAAAGCAAAACAGACCATTCCAAACTAAATAGCACATGAAAGAATATAATGTCATCATGCTGTCATTGAGGAGGAAAGTACTTCAGAAAAGTCCCTCATAATAAAGCTGTCCCTAAGTGGTGCAATAAAACTAAGTGTACAGCATTTTGTAAGAGACCAAAAATTAAAGAACTTTGCAAGAAGAAAAAAAAAAGGAAAGTGAAATGACTGAAAAAAAAAAAAAAAAAGAAACATGAAGCCACAGTTGGCAATGGCAGCTATAAAAAGAGATTAAATAGTGGAGGTGACACAAGAAGGAATCTTTCTAGGAACTATACCTTTATCTGAAAGGCTGAACAAGCCATATTTTTGGACACAAACAGGAGGGTAAATAACCAGAATTTTAAATGTTGAATTACTGCATCTCCTACGAAGGATTAAAGTCTTTCTCTAAGCAGGACTCGTGCTTACCACAGAAAAAAAAATGCTAAAGACAGCAAAATTACAAAGGTGATTTTATAGCTTCCATTAAGAGATGCATATTAACTCAAAGTGCCAAGCACCTCTCATACAATGGATTTGGCTGCCACTTTTCTTTTCCTCCTCTATATTTTAGGGCTTGATTGCATAATGTGATATTATTTCATGTATATACAGGGGGCAGCATTTGCCTCTGGATCTGCCTTTCTTAGGTGGTTGTCGCTACTCACCTGTAATGCCAGAACAGAGAAGGTAATGGACATCAACTTTTTCCCAGAGCAACATGTCCCTTACATGTGCTCCTACTTGTGCCTTGCACATACTTACTTTGTTCTCTGCTTTAGCTCCACAAAACAATACTGACCTGAAAGTAAGTTTAAAAGAGATTTTTGTTTTGCAGTCTACAAAAATGGCTAGTTTCTGTGTGAAGTTTGGGTGTCTTGATATCTAATTTGAATGTTGGTGTCTTTTGCTTTATTGTAGCTATCCTTGATCATTACTAAATTTTCAGTTTCAGGAAAATCTGAGAGTTTCATATGAACAATATCTAGGGTAAAATTGAAAAATTAATTCAAGATCTTATTCTCTTAGATGAATGTTTGGATATCCACTTCAAATAAGCTAAATAGCTGAAGGATATATTTAATTCTGAACACATTTTAGAAATAATTTTATTTGAATTTCTTTTGCCGGCAAAATAAACAAAAGCAGCTCTCCATCTGCATGCAATGCCTAAGGGATTTTTCATAGCAGAAACCTTTTAATGGAACTCCATCTTGAGAACATTGTACAAAAAAAAAAAAAAAAAAAAGCCTAGATAAGACCAGCAATGCTCATCAAGAAGCTGAGCAGAGTTTTGCTGGACCTTTGCAGTCCTTCTTCCCAGAATGCTCCCTTGTCCCTTGCCCTCCTGGGCATGTGTGTCCTCTGACAGACACCCTGTGTGATGCCAGTGTGTGATTCTCCCAGGCTGCAGCATGTTCCGTGCTGGAAAATAATCACCTGGATACACCCAGTAATTTTCAATGCTCATCCCTTCAGAGAGCATGTGTTACTAACTGTCTTCCCACCTAAATAAGCTATTCTGTCCTTTGCTCAGGCTGCTCTTTTTCTACTCAGTGCTGCTTGTATAATGAGACAGACCACATCAAATCACATCTCCCTGCTTCATTGATCTCAGTTTGGGAGGGGCTCAGGATAAATGGGAAAAAACCCCAGAGGTTACAATGTGAGTTTTCCTGTACATTTCGAATTATCCTTTGAATTATTATTAAAAACCACTAAATTAATAGACAATGAAATGGCCTAAAAAGAGGAAGTTTCTTTTCTATATGACTGCTGTTCAGTTCTAGTTATGAATTTCATAGTAAGCACACATCCTGTCTTTGCTCTCAGATTCAGCCTTAAAATTTAGACCTATTTTGTACTCTCCCTAGTTACACTTTCTCTGTTATATTTGAGGACATTATGTTGTGGCTTGAAGACATCATTCAGGTTCTCTAGCCACCTTTGTAAGATGAGGAATGATTGTTCCACAGCTAATCACCATAGTAAGAAATAAACCTATAAAGTCACTCAATCGACTGTTCTATCTCCTTTTCAGAGCTAGAAGAAAACATGTGGGAAGGTGCTGATCTCCTCTCTCTGGTGACCAGGAAGAGAACACAAGAAAATGGAATGAAACTGTGTTGGGGGAAGTTCAGATTAAATATAAGAAAAAGGTTCTTCACTGAGAAGGTGGTCAGTCACTGAAACAGCCTCCCCAGGAAAGTGGCCATGGTACCAATCCTGTCACAGTTCAGAGTGTATCTGGATGATGCACTTAGTCACCTGGATGATGCACTTAGTCACCTGGTTTAGTTCTAGGTAGTTAGTCCTAGAATTAAACCAGAGAACTGGACTTAAGGATTCCTGTGGGTCCCTTCCAATTTGGGATATCCCATGGTTCTATGAATCTTGTAGTTTCTAGATTTATGAATATTCTTGGCCAACAGATGGAATATAGAAGTCAGCCTTCCGAAGGGGAAGAAAAAGCCCAACCAAATGGTATAGCTCCTTCTCAAGTACTATGCAAAACTGGGGTCTGACAAAAGTTCAGTGCTGGTTAGCCACAAAGCAAACACCAGCTTCTAAGAAGCCCACAGAAATGTCATGTGTGAACTTATATGTTTGATTTATATAGAAGTCAATGGCTACTGGAAAACTTAATAATAAATAAATTTTCTTGGTCACTCTAGCTGATCTTGCTTCTGGATATGAAGTAACTTCAGGCACCAAGACCAGAAGAATCTCCTGTTCCTGCCAGTTGGGCAGGGACTTTTGGACTGGCTTCCTGAGTTGGTGTGCCCAGACTCTGCCTAAACTGCACTTCAGGAATTTCATTCTGGTTTGGTTTGCATTGTTATTGTTTCAAGACAAAGAGACAAGAGATGTCTTTTGGCTCTGGCCCTGCAAGTCACAAGGTAGACTGTGGCAGAAGGAAGAAAATCACTCTTGCTCATGCCTGAAATACTGATCCACCTAAGCTAAATGATTTGTTTCTGTGCTAACACTTAACAAGATCTCTTTGGAGAAAAAAGAGCATAAACCAGCTGATTTGTTGTGGGGTGATCCTGTCCTTGAGAAAATGAGTAAAACATTATCGTGGAGAGGAGAAAATCACTGGAGAGTCATTCAATTCTCTGCTTGAGAGCTGAGGGACATGATAGAAAACAACTGGACATAATACAACAGTCCCTGAGATTGTCCTAACAAATTAGCTCCAAACCCTAAAAGAGTAGCCAAGTTACTATGTTTGTGTGCTGCCACATTGGACCATAATGATGCTGTTGAGAAGTTGTTGATCTTTTAAATAATTTCTTCATTGTGCTCTTCATTGTTCTGGGACAGCATGGGCAATATTTCCCTATCACCATGTGCTTTTCTTAAAATATCTTCCTCTCCCTCTTCTTCTCTCTCTCCTTTTCCTTCCTGAAATTATTTTCCTTTGGTGTTACCGATTTTTCTTCTGCAAAACTAACCAATCCAGGAAGAGATCTGTCTGCAGAACTGTTTGCTGCAGGTTAAATGCAGCAAATGCAGCAAATGAAACAGTGCTATTATCTTCTCTCCATGAGAATGCCTTTTCTTCTCTTTCTGAGAAAGAAACAGGATCGATCAAAAACTTTGCATCTGAAAAGGGCAAAAATAAATGGGAGGAAATATATATGTGGTCTTTTTTTGCATTCAAGACCTAACATTTGAAGACAAGCTGTTCTATTTTCAATTTGTACATTTCTGTGTAATTCTAGTCATAATGAGAGTGGAATCTTGCTTAGTTAAGCAGAAACGTACACATATACACATCCATGGAGATTAGTGGTTATTTTGCTTATAAGAGATATTCTCCTTAAATGTCACTCTTCTTCAAATTCTGGTCCTTCTTTTTTTTTCCCTTGTGTAAAGCATTTTATTCCTGCCAGAAATAAATCTGACTGTGTCCAAATTTATATGAATCAGAGCTTGGAAAATACACCAGTAGTTTTTCTGTCTCTTGAACAGTGTCCATGTGTTACAAAGTGTTTAATAGGGTACTGAGGTTTGTTAATTTCACTTTTATTTCAATTAAAAAACACCACAACAATTTCATGCACATATAGAAGATCAGTTTTCCATTAGCCCAAAGCTAAATGTTTTTTTTCTTGAAAATTGTAAAAGTAATTCCTATCTTCTACAGACAAACAATGCTATCTTCCTGTTGGCATATCATGCCACAGAGATTTCCAGTATTTTGTGTAGCATAGAAAATAAACATGTTGACATATAAAAGCAACTGTTTCTCCTATTTGATTTACTCTTCTTTTTTTTTTTTTTAACTACTATAAAATGATCCTGATATGTGAGCTTGGCAAATTAAATTGATAATACCCATTAATGTCTCCTTCTAGTAGTTTTATCACATATGATGTGGGTCTGGCATTTTGTCCTAAAACATGCCTTTTGATGAAAACATCAAGACTTTGCTGAAGGAAAGATGAACAGTACATCATTTACTTTGCACCCTTTCCTTTTTTCATGGGCACAAGCTGTACACAAAGTTTATATACACTACAGGAAACTTTTAATTGTGCTTAGATCGATCTAATTCTATTACTTACAGTGTCAACTTTCATTTACAATTAAACTCTTGTATCAATCTGTGAGTTTTGATTTGTGTTCATTTACGCTGTAGTTCAGAGGCAGCATTTAAAGAAAGGAGACTTCTTTCCAAATTTCTCCAATTAAAAATCAGACTATTCTGTTCCTCCAAAGTTAATTAAAATGTTTGTGCTGGCTGTCATCTCTTGTTTGCTGACACCTGAAAACACATTCAGTGTCATAGCCAAGTAGCTATGTCCATGTGGATCATCACCCTTAAAATGGAGTCTACTGAAGTAGAAAGTACACCATCAAGGAAAAGGCAACACTTTTTGACTTCCATCATAGAATATTGGTTCAGAAAACTGTGGAATAGTATTGATTGTTCAAATAAAACTGCTAGGTGCCATATCACTTCAAAAAGCTAGTGATACATTTTTTGAAAAGGGATGAAAAGAAGGAGCCGAACAAATAAAATTTTGTTTCTCTGTAATGCAGGATTCTGAATAATTAACATCAAAGTGAGCTGAATGGCATTAGTTTTCCCGAAGAAGAAGTGTGCCTGATTAAGGCACTGATTTTCTTTGACAGCTTTATTTTTACTACTGTAGAACTAACACAGAAAATCAGACTAGAAAGGATTGACAAAGATGATCAATTCTAGTCACTCCTGTAATTGTAGACAGAAGAAAAAAATATCCCCTCATACACATATTTAGTTTTATATTGAAGCTAGTTAGATTTCTTGTTCCTCATGCTAGAAAGATGTTGCTGTACCTGTTCATTAGAAAACCTCTTATTCAGTTCTTCCATGAAAGAAGTAGGGGTATGAAATGAAACTTTCAATTTCCTAATCTCCAGCCAAAATAGGTGTCCAGTTCATCCCCGTGTGATGCTGTGTTAATGTCACCCAGTAGCTCCCACACTGGCTGTCCATTTTGGTGTTTACTCCCCAGTGAGTCTGCAGGAAGAACCTTTTCTCAGTTATCTAACCAAAGCAGGCCAAGCTCATTTAATCTCCTTGCATAAACCAGAAAAGAAACAAGGTCTGAGTGATCATCACAAAGTTCTTCTCTCCTTCTGTTCTGATTTGAATTAATTCTGCCTGAACAGAGTCTGATGACTGGTCTGAAAGCTCATTTTGGTCTAGTGTTCAAAGCAGCAAGGATATTTCCTTCCTCCATCAGAGGTCACAGAATCTCATGCAGATCCCAGCCAAATTCAAAGAACATCAGGAAAAAAGATCGCCATGTTAGGTAAAGTTATTCTGACATTAAAAGGGAGATAAGTCCGCAATCAAAGCAGTCTCTCCGGTCTGTTGATGAGGAATTTAACTTTTTTCAAACAGTAAACATCAGGAAAAAAAACTTCATTGCCAAACATAGGAGTTGTGAAAAACATGACTTCTAAATTTAAATGGAAATTGGACTGTTGAGACTCAGCATCTGTTTACTTTTGGCAAAATAAAATATTGGACTGATGCATTTTGCATTTTATTCCTGTAGCTTTGGAAGAATTAGAAATACTTTTGAGACTTCACAGTCAGGACTGTTTTCATAGCCCAAGTTTCAGGTTAAGTAGACACACATTTTGAAAATATGTTCACATAAAAATATTTTGAAAAATGGCAATGACATTCACAAAATCTAAAACTGAAAACAACAAGCTATTGTTGCAACTAAGTACTAAAAAACTCTGCTAAATTCCTTACCAATCAATTGGCATGATCAAGCTTCTTCCCAAGAAGACTCATTCATTACCCATCAGATTCTGGATTTATCTGTCTTACCAGGCATTACTCCAAAGAGATTAAGTAATTTTCTTTAGAATTTGTGAGAGAAGATATGTTCATCAAGGGAGAGCATGGTAGTGACTGTTAAAGTCAGTTTACTGAGGGACTTTCCAAAGCCACTCGGGTTCATTCCAGTGTCCTGTAGAAGCCTTGGGCTAGATCATTTATACCTGTGACCACACATTAGTAAAGTTTCTGTATTCCTGCTACCTCTAACAAGGGAGTTTCAATGAAACACAAAGACAAATTTCTTTAAGAAGAAGGACTCCCTGTGAAAACGTGTAAATTATGTTTGCACAATAACCATAGGTCTGTAAATAGCATGTCTCTTTTGAGTTAAAAATACAGAAAAGAAAAATCCTTGCGCACACAATTAGAACAAATCACAGTTCTGACTGCTTTGTTTTGAAGTGGGTGGGTCATTATCCTCACAAATACATACATCCCTTTTGCATAATTTAAAATTGCATGCAATTTCTTTCTACGCAACTTTAAAATATCTCTCTGCACCATATTGTTCCAGTCTCCTCTCTTGCATAGAGGGAAGAAAACAAATATAGGGTTTTTTCAAATTGGAGCATCTGAGAAAGATATTCACACCATTGGCACCTACAATTTTCACTTCCTAGTGAAGAGCCAGTCTTGAACTTCCAAGATCAAGTTTGAAAACCTCAAATCAATGGATAGACTACTATGTGAGAAAAAGGAGATAGTAAAATTTGGCAAGAAATCAGAACTTTTTCAAGGTCATAGTATTTTTTTTTACTTCCTCTTCTTCCCCCTGCCTGAGAACCAACTAATATAGCAAAAATTTCAATGGGAAAATTGTCATCTGTTATACCCCTGGAAATGTGGAGGATCAATGCCGTCATGGCTTCATTTGCTTAAGTCCTCCTAGAGCCACACACAAAAGGCTGACAAAAAAAGGCTGCTGCTGAAGGAGCTGGGAAACCTAGATTTGGCAATATATTTTTTATTCCATCTCTGAAGGTGCTCAGAAAAAAAACAGGTGACTTCTACGAATACTTAGAGTGTGATTGAGAGATTAAATTATCCCCAGCATAACATTCAGCTGTTCTTTGAGGTATGTTTATAGATTTCACATGCCCAGACACAGAAGATATTTTCCAACATTCATGCCTGATATAGTCAGAGTTGGTCATCTACTGAATTGTTTTACTTGATTTACTTTCATTTGGATGTGCCAAACAGTCTCCGCCCAGATAGAAATCTTGGTGTCACAAAAAACTGAAATTCAAAGGCATGTGAGGAAGAAATGTTTTATGCACGATTGCCATTTAAAAAGCATACTTAGTGATTATTTGGTCTTTAGTGATACCATGATCATCTGCCTATGCTTAAAAACTCTAACCTGTGCTTAGAAACTCCAACAATTTCTTGGCAAAAGGACCAACAGAGGAATAACTTTATTAGTGCAAAATATTGCAAAGCATAAAGAAAAGTAATGGACAGAAGCAAATATTCACTTTTTAATTTCTTCTTGAAATTATATTAATTACATTAATTCTTAACACAACCTTGAGCTCCATTAGTTGTATCAATAATATAGTGTCTTAACTAGAATGACAGCTTTTACTAAAAGTTTATACTCCCAACAAAAATTTAACAGCTGGCACTCCAGAATATTATAATCATGGTTTCATCCACTACTTTCCTCACAGTCTACTTTTTTCATTTTTTTCTTCCTCCTTCCTTGGGTTTTAATTCTCTTTGGGAATTGGATAAGAGATGTAGACTGTGGAGAAGCCAATAGCATGTGCTGTTGCTTTCCTATGCATAATCCCTCAGTGCTTTGTCTGTGGCTGATCAAAAGTGATGGAAAACATGGTAGGAGAATTTTATGACATGCAGAAGAGTCATAAAGCCCAACAATAGCAAACTTGTTTCCTTTGAAGTCTCCAGAACTTAAAAATGTGAACAGTGTCACTTTTCCAGCCTCGATCTGGAATCAAGAACATTCAACAGGTGCTTAGCACATTGAAGGACTTAAGGTCAGTTATTTATTCTAACCCCCTTCTGTAAATAAAAATGTTTGAAGTTGTCAGACTTCATCAATCTGGATCGTGAATGAGTAATAAAATTCAGCATTGAGGTCTCGACTCTACTTTTAATGATCAGAATGACATAAAGCAGCTAGTGAATTTGGCTTACTTGATTTGGTGAAAAGTGTGTTTATTTCTTATATTCTGTGAACAGCTGTTGGTACATCTTATCTCTCTTGCATTAATAGCTTCTGCCTTTAGACAAAAGGGGAGCAGCAAAATTTCAGAATTGTTGTTCCCATATTTCATCTCCTTTTCTCCTTGCAGGCATCATCAGAGTAGTTGAGTCAAACAGTGATGATAAGTGCTGTGAGGTTCCCAGACAGATATTTCCAGTCTCCAGGTTTTGGATCATTCTGCTGAAGTTGTTCCTTTCAAAGAAAAAGCACCAAAATGAGACTGTTCTACACCTCGCCCTTTGAAGACTGGTTTCTAAGGTTTTGAGCAATAGATTCAGTAACTTGTAGAAAGTAAGCATTGGAAGGGGATTTAAGTTATTCTCTCACCTGTTCCACACTTTGCCACACATATCCGGGACGCCAGATTAGCCCTTCTGTTATTTCTGACAGATGTCTGGGAAATGCCCAGACATTTGAATAATCTGCTATTCATTCATTCATTCATTCATTCATTCATTCATTCATTCATTCATTCATTCATTCATTCATTCATTCATTCTCTAATTGCTGGATCACTTCTACTTCTGTTAATTCCAAATTCCTTTGCCTCATTTTTCAAACCTTTTGTATTTTTAGATATATTTCTTTATTTTAAGCCTCATTTTTCTCTCCCTTCTGATTTTTTTTAATTGATTTTATCCTCACTGCTTTTTCAGATTTTATATCAAAGGCTATATTTTATAGATTGCTGATGATTTGTGTCAGTTCTTTTAAGAGATTTGGTGCTCCAAGGAAGGAAATGTACACCATTTGAGACCTAACCACCACTGTCTTATGTGGAAAGACTTTATATTTTAAACATGTGAAGTATTTGCCTGTTCACAGGCTTATGAGGAGTTGTCTATAATTGTGCGACTGGTTCTCCTATCCATTGCAGGGCTTTGCTTTTGGTTGTTTGGAGTCAAATATTAGCTTTTTTCACTTGACAAGGTAAATATGAATTCTGTCTTTCAGTGTGCTTGAATATGTGAAGATGTGACTCCAATGTGTATGAAGACTTTGGTGTGACCCAATTGCAGCTTTCCATAACAAGAAATCTACAGGAAAGATGGAGAGAGACTTTTTACAGAGGCATGTAGTGACAGGACAAGGGGGAATGGGTACAGACTGAAAGAGGGTAAATTTTGGATTAGGTGTTAGGAAGACATTCTGAACTGTGAGGGTAGCAAGGCACTGGAACAGGTTGCCCAGAGAAGTGGTGGATGCCCCATCCCTGGCAGTGCTCAAGGCCAGGTTGGATGGGGCTCTGAGCAGCCTGGTCTAGTGAAAGTGCCCCTGCCCATGTCAGGAGGTTTGAAACTGCGTGATCTCTAACGTCCCCTCCAATCCAAACCACACTGTGATAATCCACAAATGTACAATGTATACCCTGACATCATGTATGAAAATATTAGTGCTACCAAAGTTTGGAACAGACATATTCTCCCCTTACCTGCTTTTGGGGATGTTAGCTAAGACAGTTGTCCCCTTTTGCATACTACCTACCCACAAAGATTGTTAAATTTTTATAAGAAAAAATAAGTTATTCTTGACAAGTTGATCTTGGTGGCTATATAATTCCTGGCTTTCTTTTGTTGTTTTTCTGAAATTTGCTGTTAAAGCAGCTGGCCTGTTAGTACTTTATTCCTTCATTTCTCACTTTTAAAAGAAAATATTTGTAATCCTATTTGGTTTCAAAGATAAATGATAGCAACTTGGTGTTTAGATACCACATTTTTTAAAGTCTGCTTTTATGAACTACATTGGGCCCAGCCAGCTCCTAACTTTCTTCAATGTGCCCTGACATTTCTTCTTCCTGGTTTAGTTACCTGTTTGCCAGTGCTGCTAAAGGTGTTCGGTGCCTGACAGATCCCTACACAATGACTTGGTCAGGACTGACAGGTGAAGGCATAAAACACTTGACCAAACTCAGTATCACCTGATATTCCTACTGAGTAGCAGACTGACTCTTTTCAGCTTTTTTACTGCATAGGGTGTTATTACCTTTTGTGTCCTTTGTTGATTACATCCCTTTTCTTGCCTCATCTTTCTGACCAAGTCCAAGTTATTACATTGCACCAGCCCCCCATCCTGTTTGAACTTTCACCATTTCCCCTTTCCTTCTTACCCTGACACAAATTATCTGAATGAGGATGAATTTCTACATACCACAGGAAGATTACAAAGATGTTTCAAATTTACTGTCTTGGAGACAGTATCTGTATTATAGTAACAAATCTTATTCAGAACACTTCCAGACTATAAATTATACATATCCTTGATCAGCAAAAATTACTCTACAGCTTGCTAAAGATTACTGGTGTCTTGTATAATAAGACATGCTCTTGAAATGTTGGGAAATAGATTTGGCATAAAAAAGCCCTGGTCAAACAGGGGAGGATTTTTTGATTTGTTTGTTTGGTTCAATATTATTTGCCAAGCATCTCAATTCAAGTAGAGAAGATTATGTGATTCTGTTAAATGTTAAGTAAATATTTAATTTACTTAACCTACAAACATACTCTGTGTGATGGTCTAATTTAATAGAGTTTGGTTTCCTAAATCATCTACATCCATTTTCAAAGGTATCAATTTGCAGTCTTTGGGAAGTCCTTTTTTAAAGTACAAAATATTTGCTAAGTCTTTCAACTTGCTTACAAAATTAGTTTTTTCCTTTATAAACATTATTTCCCCCACAAAATCATTGACATCTGCAGAAGATTTTTTGTTAATTTTCATTAATTATATTTACTTTCATATTTTTTATGTTGGTTTCCATTCTATAGAGCTTGACTAAGGAAAAAATGTTACTGTATCTATCATATGCTATTATATCTCTTTTACTTGATCTCTTTGTTTAGCAACTCAGTAAGATGTTTTCTTTTTAATTAAGTAGTAAAGCTTTGAAATTATTAATTCATTAGTTCATTAGCTCATTCTCTGTGAGCTAGTGAGGCCTTTGAGCTTCTGCCATTGAAATCACAAACCCATTTGTTAGTACCTGGGCCTTTATTCTTAATGTCATATGCTCAACAAGATTTTTAGTCTCATCAAGTTGTCATCCACCTCCCCAACCCCCCCCGCCCCCCGCCATTCACAGCTGGAAGCAAGTGTGGAACATCATTATTTGAGGGAAATAAAGGGTAGTGATGGGTAGGTCCATCAATCAGAGGGAAAATCACATGAGTAAACACCAAAGGAATTTGACATGTCGGCTGTAACACGCAGAAGACAAGAGGACAAACATAATAAAAGATTTTCATTCTATCCTGTCCATCCTTACAGGTTCATTTTGTGTTTTCCTAGCTACTTGAAGAGACATCACCACATACTATTCAGTCACAGGCTGCTTTGAACACAAGCCTCCTTTTGTACAGCTCCAGCCTTAATGATAACACTGCTAAACATAAGTATGAAAATGACCCCAGCTGGTAGCACAATCACTTTCTTGGCTGCCAGTTAAAGCTGGACACATTTATCTCACACCTTGAAATGTGAGATATTATGCCTTGCCTTTCCAAAACATTCATCTTTCTTGGACCTGTTAGCATGTGTAATTGTTTAACAGTCGCCCCAAGTTAATGTGATAAAATTCTGATCTAGAAATAAGTCCCACTAAGAGGCAGAACTGGATCTGTAAGGGGAAGGAGAATCACACTTGGGAGGGGGTGACAAAGCATGGTTCTTGCAGCAGTGTGTGTGCTGTGTAGAGCTGTGCCTACAGGGTAACTGAGGCTGGGCGAAGAGTGGGAGATGTGAACAAAGGGAAATGCAGACAAAGTGAGAAAGGAACAGAGGAGAGAAAGGTAAAAGTGAAGTTCATTCCATGAACTTCAACTGAATTACATCAGGATTGGATTAGACCTATTTTGTGATGAACTCATCAAGTAAAGGAAATGCTTTGTTAAAATCAAAGCTCTCCAAAGGCTACTACAGACATCAGTTTTCTATGTCACAGTTCTGGAGGTTTGTAATTTCTCTGTACTTCCAGAAATAAAATAAAGAGTCTCCATCACTTAAAGTCTGTTTCCATTACCTTTACTCCTTATAAATTAATTTGCTTTGTTTTTTCTCTCTGGGCTCTAGTTCATGTAAAGCATTCTTTGCTCTGTGATGTGTGTAGGAATAACAGAAAGATGAGATGCAGATTTCTTTCTTTGGATTAGTTATGACACGTTTCAACTTATTTTATAGAAATTTTTATAGAACTTCCACTTCAGTAACAACTCTTATTTTAGACTAAAATATACCATAGAGACCTTTTCTGTAACTGGAAGTGAATTGGGGTGCTGAACACTGCCAACTTTCCAAAATCTAAAGAAAAGTCAGGTACATTACTTGGCTTGTCCTGATCACATAATTCTTCTCAGTACACTTTTAAAGAAATTTCCTAGGAATATCTTCTACTGTGCTATAAATGTTAAAGTTATAAAAAGCCATTTATTGATCATGCAAGTAAGATCGTGCAGACTATGGAAAACAAATTTGTGTAGGCAGGCCAGAGAACAGAACAGGGTGCATGCAATTTTCCAGATTTTACATTTTCACTATTCTACATAGTACTGAAGGATGTGTCACAATATCCTGTAATGTGCACTAGTTTCCAGAGATGCCTTTGTGCTCTCAAATTATTCAGTAGGACATATGACCATTTCTTTTCTTTTACCACATTCTGCTTCCTGATTGTTGCTCTGTTTCACTGTGGATTTATTTCATAATTCTGCTGACATACTGCATTTTTGGGGAAAAAAATCTGTTTGTTGAGCATTATTAATGCCATAGTTATACATTTCCCTCAGGGGCCATTAAATGTATCAGGAAGACATGTTAGAGACTATAGTCTGGTCTTCAACCTGTGTAATACTTCTTAAGCAAAGAGATGGCAGCAATGGATTTCTTGATTACCTGTAGACTTTAGGAAACCAGCTGATGTAAGTTTTAAATATTCTTGCTGGGAAAAAAAGGAAGTGATGAAGGGAGCATCAGTTTTTAATGGAAACTGGTAGGGCACATTGGCAAGTAGAACTGAACTCAAAGGATTGGACAAATCAATTTTTGCCACAAGACTTGGTCTCTGGCCATTTAAAGCAATATTCTTATATGATTAATAATCCAAATAACTTCTGATGTGTTGCTATGCTGACAATGAATGACTACAAATTAATTTTGTTTTAATCCTAAACCAGGAAATTAACTTATTAGGCATAGGATCAGAATATTTTCCAATACAGGTGACAAAACCCGACCAGTTTCCATGCACTTGCAGACATCTGAAGACTGTGATGCTGGTGCAGAAAAGTTCCTAAATTAATGCTTGCACAGAGAATTAGATCTCGGACAAAATTATTTGTCATTGTTTGGCGTCAAAAGGTGTCTCACTTGCAAGTATCCTTGCAATGATGTCTTCAGCTTGAAGAGGTGAGTTTCACAAATCACTTTTCACTTCATTTTTCATAACTCAGCTGGTCATGGTCCTACACTACTAGTCCAGGTCATACATAATTACTTCCTGTAGATTATCTAAACTATGTAAAAGCATCTAAATATCTAACTTAAAAGAAACAGTCATACCTTGATTGACTGGTTATAATTAACTATCTATGCACTTTTTTATTAAATATGTAGCAGGAGTGGCCTTAGAATCTTAGATTACAACCAAGATCAGTACATAAAAGCATCAAACTTGGAGTAACACAGCAGGAACTACTGGGTAATTTGCCCAATGTTTCTACCTGGAGAACTCCTGTATCAGCCAGTCAAACATTTCTGAAGGAGGTGCAGAGTTCAATCAGTCACCTATTTTTAGGCTGATCTATTGCCTGATACCAGGCCCTTATCTCTTCTAGGCAGATAACTAGCTAGGGAATTCCTGGACCACCCAAGGAGTTACTGACTTGGATGCACTGCATATACACACAAATGTAGTCCTAATGCTCAGCCAGACCAGGGTTGCGACTAAAGAGAAATCTTGAATTTCATACTCATAAATCACTGGCAAGTTCAGTTTCATACCTTTTGACATTTGTGTGAAGTGGGAAATGAATGCTGTGAAGGCTGAACTAGGGGCAGCTTTGTGGTTGTCCTTGTGATGAAACTGTAGGGTAAAAGAAACAACAGCAGATATAAGAATAATTGTAACGGGGGAAGGGGTCCTTGCACCCCTAAAATAAATCAAAAGGTGCTGAAAGGCCAGGGCTTGTGGAGTAATTCAGAGGCAGCCAATAGGAGCTTGGGGACTTAGTGGACCTGGTGACTCTGGTGGGTTGTGTTTAAGACCTAGTAATTACCAGGTTTAAGTGAAGTGAGAAGCAGACTACTTTGTATCAGCCACAAAACTTGTGATCTCAAGCTGTCTGACTCAAAGCCAGGGGAAAACTCCCATGGACTCAGTGACTTTTCAGGCGTTCTTGTTTTATTATATAAACAACGAGATCTTGGTGCTGAGTCTTCGCACACTTCACTGCTGAAAATAGTTTGTCAAGTCCAGCAGCCTGCTTCCATTCCAGTTACAGAAAATTACCCTAATGTTTTTTTCTTTCTTTTTGTTCCCATAAAACTTCTTCTGCTCTTAGCTGAAATGCTAAGGAAAAGCATCTAAATTTGTTAGTGTAGTCTAGAAGGAAGAGCAAATGAGAAAAAATGGATTGGTATCCTGCCCACCAGTACAGATGGGAAATGGCTCTCAGTAGCTCATGACTTGGCCCAAAGACATTAAAACAAAACCTGGCCATATTAGAAATTTCTGGAGTGTACATTGTAACACTTTTACAATGATACAGAACTTCAAGAGACTAAATATCCTGGCCATCATAGGTAGGCTTCTGTCAGCCTTCCCTGTGCTCCAAATTTAGCAACTTGACAAATATAAGTAATATTCACAAGGGGTAGAGGGTTGTCTGAGTCATAGGCATGTGGATGAACCATGTGCTTTTGGTTACTAGCTAACTTGATTTCTGCAATCCAGTTGGCCCATTTTCATTAACAAAAGTTGAATCCTGAATCCTCTGCCATAGAGGACCAAACATCTACATATGTTCCAGTTTCTCATGGACAGTAAGAGAAGAAAAAAATCCAATGAAAAATCATATCCAACAGACATTATTGAATAGGCCTTCTGTCTTCCAGATCCATATGCTATGCTTTCCCTAGATCAGAAGTCAAACAGCTTTTAGCATTCTTCAGCAGTATGTGTGTACAATCAAGGGCAAGATTTTTGGTCTGTTGAATTACTTTAAAAATGGCAATAGGCAGAACGAAAAATAAGACTGCAATTTGCATTTGTCTACATCAGGAGCTCAAACTGGAGTCATAGTCAATCAACACAGAAACAGCCATGATGGACTTAGAGAGACTCCCTTCTCATATGAGGGTTAAGAGTTCTATTTCTAGCACTTGGCTGTGATGCAGTATACCTTTGAGTTCTTACCTAGCACGAGAGGTGCTTGCTTGAAGGTCTGTGTCAAATATTGCACACAATTGGACCCCAAGCATTTATGTCATCGTAGCACTGAATGTCCCTGGTCCTTGTGCTGACTCTGTGCAAGGGGGAGGAATTTCAGAACGAATGAAAACATAAACAAAAAGTGAATGAAAAAGCACTGCAATTTCTTCCATTATTTTGCTTTTAACTTGAAAAAAGCAAAATTTTCAAACTGAGAACCAAAACAACTTCTCTTTCTTAATTTTGTCTTAATATTCACTCCACAGATTTGTTATTTCTGCAGGTAACTTATATGTGATTGAAACACTGAAAGAACTCTTCCTTTCAGGAATTCTCACTGGACCTATAAGTCATCAATTATGTTTAATACTTTTATTTAGAAAACTAATTTTTTTTGACAGGCCTGGCAGCTTGTTTCACCTTTTGGATATCTTTACTGCTCCAGAAGGCCTTGATTTGCATGGGTGAAGTGGAGTTGGAGAAATTGTATTAACTCATTTTAAAAGAACTCTAAGGAATACTTTCAAACTTTGAAGAAGTCTTATGTTAATTTTTGGCTTTCTCTTTTCACCCATTTAGTTTCCTGCTTAGTTTCCAAAAATTGACACCTATTTTGGATAATTTAAATATTCATTTTTATTTATTTTTAAGCAATGAAGACAGGGAACTCAAATAAATGTACACAATACTTCATACATGAAAAAAAATTAAAGCAAGACTGACAGTTTTATTGATTTTCCATACAAGATCCCATGCTACAAAATGAGGATTGCTCTGAAGAGATATTGTTTCTATACACATAGACAAAGAGAGCAAGAAGCTATCCTTTATAAGAATATTTAGGGAATAAAACTTCTGATACTTGGGTCCAAGCTGTGCTCATTGACTTTTTTGGTCTGGTGGTGTTCAGTAGCTATATTGTATTTGGGTGCCCTTTGTGCTGTCTCCATCCTAGAGATGTAATGCTTATAGGAAACTGGATCCGAACTAAAACTTCATACTGAAAGATCCCTTATCCTATCAACTGCCTCTTTTGCTAGTGGAAGAAGAGGTTACACATAGACTATTTTAGCTGTCTGTATTTTATCCAGGTCAGTTTCATGCATTGTTCTTACACCATGAATGATGCTCCTGATATTGAAAATAAACCGTATTTTGCTGAGTTAAGGCATTAAATAAGGGCACCCTAACATTAAGGTTCAATTACTAAAATTAAACTTATGACCCTTATCTGCTTCACATCCTAACATAGAAGTTAGCAGAGTACAAAGTGAAGAGGTGAAGTTTACTTTGGTCTGTTGAGGTGACTGAGGGTTAGAAGAGGTCAGATCATTGTAGCAGATGTCAGCATCTATTGGAAGAGGGATTGTTGCTGAAAGCCCTGGGAGGTTCCTCATTTCTTTGTGCTGCATTTATCAGCTTCCCCTAACCTGCAACTAGATCTATATGAGTAATGGAAGTGGGAAAAGGAGGCATGAGCAAATAAAATGAGTAAATATTTCCTAAGACAAAGAGCAGAGGTCTTCTTCTTTAACCTTGGGGCTAAAGCAGTAAAATCTACAAAAATGCCCCACAAAATCTGAAGTGGCTCTTTAGTTATAACTGCCAGTGGCAATGAGCTGCTGCAGATGCAAAGCAGCTTCCTGAATGCTGCCAGCACCCTTCTGAGGGTAAGCAGAAATGTCACTTGGAAGTTAAGAGAGATGTTGTTCTCTTTGGATTGACATTCCTCATTTTAAATTTTTTTCCAATGTTTTTACCATGTGTTTCAGGGTGATGAGATACAGAAGAAGTCTACATTTTCAGTCTGTGATGTGTCCTAAATCCTGCTGGCTCAGGGCTGTTGTGTATGTGGATAGTGGCAAGACATCAATCACAGCAGCTGTCCTGCACCAGTCATTGACACAAGGAAATATGGGAGGGTGCTAAGAAAGACAAGAACAGGGACCATTGCTTATGCATCCAGCACGAGATCTTCTAGCTCAACAAAGACTGAAATTCAAATGCTAGATGGGTAACTCAGTAATTGCATATTTTATACATACAAAGTGTTTTTAAAGATGTAGTGAAAATTATGGAGATTGTGTGAAAATATCACATATATAACTGGTCCATGAAAATCAGAATCAGGGAGAAAAAAGTGTGAAGTTGTGTGGAAAAACAGGGGCAAAAGCAGTAAATCTAGTATCTACTCTGTGAACTCTGACCTGCTGAGGTAAAAGGCTGGGATAAAGGAGAATGTTCTCTCTCTGAGGTGCTGCATGGACTCCTGGGGTCATGGGTTCAAGTTGTCTTGTTATTCTTTTTTCCAGGGCCCACGATAGTGTGACTCAGTGCTCTGAGTACAACATGGGCAGCCAGGATAGTTCAACAAATAGTTAAGAATGAGGTCTGCTAATTTCACCAAGATCCCAGGATACACTGGAGATTATGTCTTTTAGAGATATCCAAATAAAACCTAAGGATGTGAAGTCAGGAAATAAGTTTTGTATCTGAATTTGTAGATCATAATTCTCTTAAATGGGAAAAACTTGGTGCAGTGGGTTTTAACAAAGCAGTCTATAGAAAATACCATATCTTGACTCTGACAGTTGAAAATCATTCTCTACCAATAAAACAGGACTATGAAATTTATATACATGGATTGGCTTTGTGTCTCTATTTTAAAATATTTTAAAGATTTTTAGAATTAATCCTATTTTTTTTTGCCTGCCCAATTTCAGTCTTTTTTTCACACTCTGGAACAGAATGGAGTACACTGCCTTCTGTATTCATGTGTGTTGGCTGAGAAGCGTCAATGTCATTTTTCTTATCCCATTGAGACCAGATGAGTTGAACCAGAACTTCCTCAGAATTTTCTTATATCATTATTCATGTAGGATGGCTGATAATAGAAGTTCCTTTCCAGAAGGGCCAAACAGGAAAGCAAACCTCTTTGCAATTATGCAATGCTCACATGGGAAAACCAAAGCCCCTCTGTTTGTGTTGCTTCTCAAAGCAAGGAAAGATCCATCCACTAAGGGGAGATAGGAGTCTCTAAAATTTGCATTATCAACCCGAATATTGCTTAAATTCAAAAAAAGAACTTAGAACCAAAGATTTCTCAGTAAAAGTGAAGTATTTTTCAGAGAAGTGCATGTGCTTTTAGAGAAAACTATTTTTCTGCCAAAATAAAAAGCCCCACCTAATAAAGGATTCCCACACTTAATGATTATTCCTTTAAGTTTCACTGTCTTCCTAAGTGAGAACAAAGCATTAAAAAAGCACAACATGAAATCCTTTTTCTTACAGATCACAGCAGGCATGAAAAAGGTAGACAGTTGGCTACTGATAGCAAATCATTATGGAGACAAAAAATCCAGTTATTCTGTCCATCCTATAGAGCCTGGGAATCTTTGCTGCATGCTGCAGCTGCTGAAGGACTGGAAGGTGTCCATGGGAATAGACAAATAGTTTCGTTATCAAATGTATCTTTTCTGCTTCTCATAGGATGCCTTTGAGTTAGAGGAGCAAGAACTAACCTATCCTTTTGGGGTGAAATTCCCTTTTTTTTCAATTCTGAGGTCCACATGCATTATGAGGTGCTTAAACTTGCTTTGTGTCTTCATTCAGGTCCCTCCCAGACACAACATAATGATCAGGAGGATGGCGTCAAGTATGTCTGACATTTTCTCCTGTTACAGTGTGGTTGAAAGCAGAGGAACCATTTTGTGCTGGATGCCTGCTCCAGGGAAAATGCTGCATGATAGTGCAGCCTGCACAGCTACAACATGAAATACTCCTTATGCCTGGAAGCAGATAGTAACCATGTAGTTTATAAAGTTCCCATTGTTGTAGAGTCAGAAACACACAGCTGCGCTCCTTTCCCTTGAGATCTCTCCACAAGGAAGGAAAAGGCTGTTCATTTCACCATGATGGGTACACAGTGATATATTCCCATTGGTTCCAATAGCTGCAGTATCTGACATCTTTCCCACAGAACCAGAAAATGCTCACCTAAGCAAAATTGCAACACACCACTTGTTGAGAACATCTGTGAAACCAAGATAGCAAGTAAAAATTCTGGAAGGAGACTGAGATGCAAGAGCGACAAAAGGGTTTGTGAGAGAATTAGGAGCAGATACCACGAGCAATTTTCTCCTTCTCTGCAATGGCAATATTGCTTAAATAGAGTCAATTTAATCATTAAACCTGGCTTTCATTCTTACAAGCCCTTCAGAATATCTCTAAAAGATTGCTCTTTGAAAGCACTGAAGTATAAATAAGTCATCCAGAGCAGATGTGCAACAGTATTTTTAAACGTAGACATATTTGTTTGTGATGTGAAAAAATGGGGGAACTTTATCCCTGCTGGATGTAATTTACCTGCTTTTAGCTTTGACTACACACAGGTGACACAGACAGCCTGATCCTGTCTGCTGTCAAAGTCTCAGTCACCCACTGAAGTCAACAGGAGTTAAAGGTGGTGGCAAAGTCTGTCTGAGCAAAATAATAAAGATTATCTATTAAAAGGTTTATGTCACTGTATTTTCTATATATGATTTATAACAAAATATTTAAGGTTAAATGTGTTTATTTCCCAGGAAAGACAATAGGAATTAAGGTGCTGGATAGTTCCTAGATGTTTGTCTGCTAAGATTGGTGTTGGGCTCTCTACCCCTCCACCTCTACTGATCTTAGCAGAACAGAAATTCAGTATTTCCTGGAGTACGGATGTTTTATTGCCCCATATTAATATATGTCTTTTAAAATGGTGGGAACGCTGAAAGTATTTTCAGCTGTATCAAATTTGAGTAATATCTCATTGCTATGTAGACTATAGGGGAGTTGAACTTGAGCCTGCTGGAGTCAGTGGACAGGCTCCAGCAGAATTAAATGGGCTTTGGGTCAGAGCCAGAAAGGCAGTAGGGAATTGCAATCAGACAGCTTAAACTTATCATAAGTTTGTCTTGGAAATTCTACTTAGAAAAGGCTGTCTCATCTGGACACAGAAAGACTCCTGAACTGCTGTCTAGTAACAGATGCTCTGATTTTTATAAATATGAGTAGCTTTTACACTAGATCAGCGTGATCTAGGACCTGCACTAATCCTAAATGTGTGGAGTTTGATTAATAACAGCAACATCTTCACAGGTGATACATTTACTTTACAGACTCTAAATGGCACTTTGACACACACAGTGGATTTTGACTGGTGAGAGTTTTAATTAAATGATAATTTAACAGACTTTCTTTCATGCATGTTTACCAAAGATGTGAACACAGCAGGAGCTCTGAAAAACATAATTACTAACCAACTTTGAATATTTTCAGTCTGCCTCTGATGCTATTGGTTTCATCAAACATGTTTTCAGAACACTGTATGGCTTTCCTCATGCTGTGGAAGTGTGAAAAATGTCTCATGCTTTTAAAATCTATTATTCTAGGTTTATAGCTAATTTTACTCCCATGTTTAACTTAGGCATTGTAATACATCGCAAAACAAATGTAGAAAATATTCCCAGTTTTTTTGTAATTTTACTTGGTGTTTTTCTGAAGGAGGCGTGTGCTATATGTGAATTCTTTCTCTCAGTTCTAATCAGACTGTCTTTTTAAAGGCATTAGCTACAGTAGACTCTTTCATAAATATGAAAAAAATTAGTTTACTTACTAAAGGAGTAAAGTTTTGGCACAATAATAATAATAATTTTAAAAAAGCAATCTTGCCTCAATTAAATTTTGAGTCTATGTAAGTAAAATGGAAGGAAGTCAGAAAAGACAATATGCATTAAAGAAGTTTTATCATGGTTCAAGATACTAATTTTTTCCCTATTTAATTTCAACAAAAAATGAAAAGATGTTCTGTCTGGTTTCAATACTTCTTGTGACTCATAAAATAACCTAATATTAGGTAACTTTTTCCTTAGACTGTCTAATATGAAAATAAGAATGGGAAAAGAGTAGAATGGAATAAAGACAGTAACACCAAGTCCAGGTTTAACAGGACATTATTTTGCCCCACAATATCTTACATTTATGTAATGTTTATCAACTATTAAGGGATTTTTTACTATTTCACACTGGATATAAGGTTTTAAAATAATTTTCCAGGAGTTCACATCTATGCCACATTATATTGCACACAGATGGAAGGGTGCTGAAAATATTTCTTCACAGGTGTTTAAGACGTGTGGGTGGTGAGACAGAACCTGCATTGCTGATGAAGCAGATGACCTGTGATGTTGGACCTCCCTGGGAAGGGAGATTTGGACTCCTGCACCTTGCTAGTGTATTTTTTGTGGCAGCAGTTCTGGCTTTGGAGATAGGGCAAGTTTGGCATGGCTTTTCTGCAGGATATGCAGTGAGACCACAAAAGATGGGAAATAGATTTCTGCTTACACTCACTAAAGCTTTCCATTGGCAACCCATGTGAGGGCTTGGTATCTCAATTTTGGTGTCCCTTGCAGGACAGAGTTTAGTTCACAGATGCAGTACAGGAGCTTTGGTGTTTAACTGGTGGAATGCATTCAGATATAGGTCATGGATTTCTGCTAAGTCTCACCTGTCACCCTTTTCACAATGAATCTATTTAAATCTGTTTGGGTATAGATTTTTTAAAAATGTGTTTGGCCTTTTTATTTTTTTGTGTCCAGTAAAACTTTTTCTGCAGTTAAAGCATTAATATAATCTCCCTTCCCTTAGACTCTTTGTTGCCCAGTAAATAGTGAGTTCATTCTGCAGTTTTTACTTCACTAAGGGTGCTTATATTCTCCCGAAGGTATACCCAACTGTCTAAGCATAAATTTTATACTTTTGAGGTCTTTACGTCTGTCAAATCTAGTTGAACTGGACCAATGTATTCAAAAATTGGTTTTGAGGTTCATAGATATAGAAAGAGATTGTGTAATCCTACTTTTTTTTTTTTTTTAACCTAGGAAAACAGGTTGGAGAGGTAATTTTCTAAGCATTTTCAAAATGATGAAAGGGCAGTTAAGATTTTGAGAGAATTACAGCAAAGTTTGCATTTCTTTCTTCATGTAGTTTATAAGAGGCACCCATAGATGCATACAGGTCATCTTGTAGATGTTTATGACAGATGAAAGAAATTCAAAACATTACAACCACATGTCATTATCAGGATTTTTTTGTTTCCTTCCTGTTTTTCTTTCCTCCAAATTGTGTGCATTTTAAAATCAACAAAAAACCCACTGTGTCCAGAGGGAGAATTAGTTGCAAGTGAACAGTTTGGGACAGCAAGACCACTTTTACTTTGGATGCTTTTCCATTCACTGCATGGGAGCACAAATATATGTGGGGACCATGAAACAAACTAACAGATTTTTAACTTCCTCATTTGCTTTTCTGCGCCCTGCTTTTGTTTAGATTAAGCAGACTGGAAAGCTGTTTTGTACTGTGGATTGTTTTCCCCATGGTAAGCTTTGGGAGACATTCTATGTCATTTTCTTGGGTACTGCCACTCATGATGATGCATGCTTTGAAGTGTCATCACTCCTAAATCCAGCAGTGGCAGCTTTCCTTTTCCTTTGGAATACAGAAACTAATTTCTCTTCCTAAAGAGCTTTTATTAGTTACTCTGTCTCACACAAGAACAAAATGTTTTCTCAGATCTCTCTCATTTTCACCACCTGTGATGTTTTCAGCCTCGAGGCCATGTTAGGGATTTAATTTTTCTCTCCTGACTGTGTAAGACACTGTGGGGCCATTTTTCTAAAAGATGCCTGTGTCCTACTAGAGAAGTAAATCTTTACTACTAGTCCCTCAAAGCCAATAAGACAAAAAGGGAAACTGTGCAAAGATTTTAACTGCAGACCTATTCACTGAACCCAAATGAAGGCCCGCTAATGAAAAGGGCTCCTGTTCTTCTATAGTCCCAAATATTTTATCTTGTGATTGCCCCCTCCCCTCTTTCTAAATAATACCATGTCAGATTGATTGAGCTTGAGAATTTATCACAGTTTAGATAAAAATCCTTGATCTAGGTGACTGCAGGGTATGCATACACCACAGTGAGCTTACAGTGACAATGACCAGCATATTTTGAAAAACTACAGTAACTCTTCTTCACACAATTAAGTAAAGCCTTCAATCGTTTTTCACCTCCCCAAGAGTCTTATGCAGGCTGACAGCATCATAGGTTCTTGTTTATTTAATAAAAATTATTAAAAAATTAAATGTTTATTTTAAAAATATGCAGATCACAGTCAGTGCTAATTACAGTCTTTGCAAAACTTATGGAAAGCATGAAGGCCTTTAACTTTTTAGTCTAGCATGTCTTCTTGTCAATATAGGTGTGTTCTGCGGAATTTTCATGTCCAAACAAGCGTGCTGAAGTGTGGACTCTTTGCCACTTTTCTTTTGGAGTATCTCAGTACCTCAAATCTCCTTTCAAGGAAGTTGTTCCTGGTATTGTGGTGAATGTAAATATTTATCGCAGTTTCATACCAGCACTTCTGATTCAATTGTTTATATTGGCAGCCTCAGAGATGACTTTGTATTCGAGGAGCTAGTGATCTTGAACAGGCTTTTGCTGCTTGCTGGTGTGGGCACTGTGCTCAGAGCTGGGGCAGCTGCTGCACCTGAGACTGCAGGTGTGCTCCGAGGACCCCCGGGTGCTGTGCCAGGGGAAGCAGCCTGGTCTGTCCGGGGAAGAGAGCTGATTCTGCTTGTTATGCAACAAGAGCACTGTGACCTCTGGGTGGAGGGAATCTGTGCAGCATGCAGTTGGAAAAACCTCCCTGGAGTCTGCCTGATGCTGCACAAATAAGGAGTTTCCAGCATGTGGAGGGCTGGAAGATTTTTCACTATAGTACTTTTGTCACTCATCTTATGAAAAATGCTGTTGTATTAAGCCATTTCTTGTTGGGCCTTTCTTGTTGAGATCCAGAAAGGACCCTACAGAGTCTCTCTTTCCTGCCTTATTCCCCCACCACATGCAGAAGTCTCTTTTACCACACATATATATTTGCTGCCTCTCCATTATACTGCAAGTTCATCATGATGCTATAAAAAGAAAAGGGTGCAAAAACCGAGGACTTCTTTGTTTCTAGTGTTTTGACCATTTTCTAATTTGTGGACTCTCAGAACTGGTTACCTTTCCTAGAAACCCTTCTTTCCCTTTATGGGGAACAGATCTGATAATTCAGCGCAGTCTGATTTTTTGTTTTCTGTCTCCCTGTCTCATGTTCCAGTAGTGTCTGTTCTCCAAGATTTCCTTTCATTAGTTGAATTATATGGCTGTAGTATACCCAGCAAAAACTCCCTGAACTGTTTGACCTTAATCCAGCAATGTGGTTGATGTTAAGAATGCAACTAATCCTAGCAAAATGAATGGAGCTATTAATGAATTTAATCATGTTTCCAGGTGAAAGCTGGTATGAATTACCCTGTTGCCGTCATCCCAAGCTACTTGATTGTGCAGGCAAAGCACTATAACGAGCCAGCTCTACAATGTAAAGTTTTTTCACAAAATATTCTAAGCTAAAAGGGGTGCCAAAAAAGACTTTCAAATATAAGAAAAATAAAGTGAAAGAACAACCCAGGAGGAATGCTGGGGCACGTTTTTGATATCCATACAACTGAGAAGCTTAAGGTATTAATGAAATTATCTGAAAAGGCATCTATACCCAATAACAGGTTTTTTTTACATAAACTCCACAATGTTCCAGATAAAATATTATTTTTATCAAGCTACGTAGCACATTCACCATGAAATATACTGTTTTAAGATGCATGCAGCCAAAGGCGTAACACAGAATTGTAGAATGGCTTGGTTGGAAGGAACATTAAAGATCAACTAGTTCCAAACACACTGCCTTGAGCAGGGACATTTTCTGCTATACCAGTTGCTCAGCACCCTATCCAACTTGGTCTTGAACAATTCCAGGGATGAGACATCCACAAATTCTCAGGGCAACCTGTTTACCGGAACCACCTCACCAGCCTCACTGTAAAGAATTTCCTTCTAGCACCTAATCCACACCAACCCTTTGTCAGGTTAAAGCCTTTCCCTCCTGGTCCTGTCACTACATGCCCTTGGAAAAAGCCTCTCTCTCGTGTTACGGTATGTTCAAAGTGTGATGGGTGAAGAAATGGATGAAGGGCAGGCAGGGCTCAGAGGGCTGTATTGAATGGGCTATCTGGTGAAGGGTCACCAGCAGCATTTTTTCAGGGGTCAATTCTATGGTCAGTTTTGTTCGATACTTTTAAGCAACAATCTGGAGGCAGAAGTAGAATGCATCATTAACAAGTTGGCTGCTGATACCAAACTGGGAGGTGCTGCTGACTCTCTAGAGAGACAAGAGATTTTGCAGAGGGATCAAGATAGTTGGGAGCATTGGGAAATCATTAATGGGATGAAATTTAACAAGAACAAATGCTGGATTCTGCACCTGGAAGGGAGTGATGCCAGGCACAAGTGTAATTTGGAAGACAAATAGCTGGAGAGCAGCCTGACAGACAGGGATCTGGAGGTGCTGGTGGATAGCAGACTCAATATGAGTCAGTTGTGAATTTTATTGCATGTTATTACTAGTTATTATCTAGTGCAAGCTGCCATCTGGGGCCTTTACATGAAGAACTAAAGGATTTGAAAACCATAACACATGAACTAGGTTAATGAAAACAGAGCTTTTACAAATCTCTCCTACAGACCAGGTCTTGCTGGTATATGAGTATATGATTAGTGTGTCACAACTACACAAAATTCCGTATCAATTTTGTTGAGTTTTATTTTTGTTAACGACTGCAACTGATGTCTCTGACTAAAGCACCTTTCAGTCAAAATGTCTACAATGGAAGTTTTTGGTAGTGGTGAAGAATAAGTAGATATTATCTCCTTTGTCTTTCGTATCCAAAGATATTTTGCAGATCTTAACAGCCAAAGAAAATTCGTGCTAGTACAAACATTTTTATGCTATGAGGTAGTTTTGTTCTGCAGAATTTTTTTGACTGAGGCTGATTCTAATAAAGTTAATTTTTGAGAAACAGACAGTGTCAGGCAGCAGTAAAAATAAATAATGTACTGTTTGATTCAAATTCTATCTGGATGCAGACTGTTCCCAAATTCTTGTCATAAGTAACACCATCCAAAATACTGGTCCTCGCTTCTAGTCATATTCCAAGTGCTTTGGATGGTGCTGGAGTGAAGAGTGGTGACTCATTTCAACATGGAGTCATCAGCTGGACCTGCAATTTAGACTTCAGGAAAGCATCGCACACATGCCAAAGGCTCATGTTTATTTGATTAATTTATGTTGAGGAGAGAAGACTTCTTTGGAACCCCAGAGGAATTGTCTTCTCTGTTTTCTCCCCTGCATCCTTGCGGCCCTTGTGGTCCTTCTGGCCAAGAGGAATGGGACACACCTTTGTCAGCTGCCAAACACTTATTAGCCTGGAACTGGACTCCCTACGGTTCTCAGCCTATCACGAGAAATAAAGAAATATGACCCAAAAGATTTAAGTACCTTTGGGAAATCTCCATACAAAATAGAGAGAAATGCCTTCCACAAGTGGAAATGATCTTCCTCTTTTGGCTTGTGAACTGTATTTAGCGCATGAGCCTTTGGTGTGTTCTTTGCTGCAGGGTACTGGTGGCATCTTTATATAATCTCTGTGAGGGTGATATATAAGTGTACACCTGGATGGTACAGAGGGTGGTGTTGGAGATCTGCCTATTTTGTGTATGCCTCCTTATATCAGGCTGATACAATAAGATTATCCCATCTCCAATTTCTTCATAATTTTGTTTCTGAATGCTGGTGTAATGCATTTTAAATGTGTTTTGTGTCACATTCTGACATTCTGTCTATGAAGGGATGAGATTCCATATCCAGCACTGCAAGCCACCTAGGCTCTCTCAATTTTCTTTCAAGTTGCTGTGAGTTACAACTTTGTATGTATGACAGCCACTTGGCATCCACCCAGACTTATCCGCTCTGGTCTAAAAATAATTTTTAGTAGAAATACTACTTCTAATGAGAAGAGATATGAGACTTGTAAGGAGCAGTGGATTCGTGGCTAACTAAGTACATTTTGGGTTCAGTTTAGAGTGAGAAGGATACTGGCATAGGCTTTGATCTTGAGTGCATGTGCCATCAGACAGGCATATTTTCCTCTTGCCCCCTGAGAACCTGACTGGGATTTGTCAGAATTCACACTTCTGATGATGAATACAGGAACTGTAACCTTGGTAAGGCAGTGAACTATGTCCTCTGACTGAATTGTCCTCAGCATAGTGCAAAAGAATGTAAATAATATTTTTTTTTTCACTGAGGCAAATGGCAGCAGACTTGCAGTGTCTTCAAAATGTTAATTTTTTCAATTGTTCTTTTTAATACAGAGCCAAACATTTAACCTGATACACTGCATAAATGACAGATGGTCCTTCACAATTTTGCAAGTGCAAAAAAAAAAGTACATGACACAGTGCTTTACTCAAAAATTGCTTCTTATTTAAGACATGCAGTAAGATCACTGTTTAGTTAAATTCCAGGTGCCCTAGCAAGCTGTGTCTATTAGACATGTGTCTCCTATCTAAATTGACTTGAATGCAGATGGAAATTTGGAAACATGGAATTTCTTAGAATACTGTTTTTCAGTTCAAATTATTAGACTGATGTCATTCAGGGCAGACTCAAATACAGAGTATTAAAGTCTCTATGGAATAGAAGTCTGGCCTTTTCTTCTTAAAACAGTTCTAATCATACCTTCATCAATCATCTAAAATTTATTTCTAGTGACACTTTTGAAAATGAAATAAAAAATATATCAGCATACTTAAAAAATTATTTAATAATTTAATGGAGGCATTAAGAACAGCTTGAGCCCAAAGTAATGACCATGTGGACTGGAGAAAGAAATAACAGGAATGTGAAGGGTAAGTGTGCACATTGGGAAGGTTTGCAGACTCATGGTTGGATTGTAATTTACTTTTCACATCATTTTGAGAGAGGCTAACCTGTAGCAATCTCTTCACTGGCTGCTGTTTGTAGCTGTGTCAGGAAATAAAATTAATATTTGTATTTCTACCCATAACAATAATTTGCATGATAATGAAGCAAAGATTCATTTCAAAGTTTTATTCTCAAAAATGAAGAGAAATTTCACAAACTGAAGAGTAAATTAGAAACATTTTATCACTCTCATGGGTGTCAGGGAGTTTTTTTTTCATCTGTCTTCTTACATTTATACATTATATATCCTCATAGCTTCTCTTCTGCTTTCCTTATTATAGCTGCTGTGGTTAAGATATGGGATTTTAACTTTAACATTACAGTAAAGGTTTTATTAACAATCACTCATTAATTACTTTAGGTACAGAAAAAAAAAAGCTTTAATGAAGCCTTTAGGCTCAACAGGAAATATAAAAGCTTTGTTACTGGATTTTTGGTTTGAGTTTTTCTGGACAGCAACAAAAAAATCTGCTTTTCTCTTCTGTGCCAAATTAATGCAAATTACCTGCAGTGGCAAAAAGAATACAACAAATAATTTATACTAATTAAATAGCTTGTTTTAGCTAGCTCATAGCTATGCTGTGACACACTGTGACATTTGCTTACCTTAGAAAATTGTCCTTTCTTCTGTTCATTACTACATATTAGGTCGTTGTTTTTATCATTGGTGCAAGAGCCCCTTGAAATTTAACTCTACAAGTAGATATAAATCTTCCTATTGATAGTAATCAATCTGTCTCCATTTAAGTATTTTTCTTTTTTTTACCTTTTAACCTTTTTTCCTTTTTCTTTTTCCTTCTTCCTGTTCCTTTTCTTTTTCTCTCCTCCTGTAAATTTAGATAGTCTGTAAATGCATAGGCTTAAAATAAAGATTTTTGCTTGTCAAAAAGCTAAAGAAATTTTTAGTTTCTCAAAAATCTTCATAAATTTTCACAGTTGCGTTATTGAATTTCTTGGAATTCCTCTGCACTCAGTGTGCTTACAGAGAAGTAGAAATAAGAATAGATTTATGCTGATCTAGGTATAAAAATTACTGTAGATGTATAAGCTGTTTTCCATCAACTCATCTTTCTAATCCTTCTATAACAATGAAACTTTTTTAAAAGTTAGGTGCTAAAGTTTGCAGGGTCTGTCTGTTTCACCATAAGCTTACAATCAGTGGAGCACAGAAACCTACAGACAACACAGTGTTTTTTGTAATCTGCTGGAGGAACTGGAAGAACTTGAACTATGTTATTGTTGTGTACAACTCAAATAGCAATAGTGCAGAATCGTTAATTTTTTAAGCCGGAAAAAATAAAGCTGATAAGCTCCAGTCATTTCTAAACTAGGTACTTCCATTGAATCTTTTCATTGAATCTTGCAAGTCCTCTCTGGAAAAGTTGGCAACATTTCTAAGGTTTGGGAGAAAATAAGCAGGTAACAATTTAAACATTAGCCTGGTTGAAAGATGTTTTGGAAATTTTCCAGGAAGTAAAAAATAATAATAAAAAAAAACAGTCATGCAAAAAACTTCCTAAATTATTTACTGAGAGATGAGATTTCTCTAGAGGCGTCTTTGATGAAATAAAGCAGTTGTGAAGGCTTGGTCACTTCATCTTACTTGGGGCAGGTAAGAGATTGCTTACAGCTCTGTGAGGAGTTGTTAAGGAATGTAGCTGATTGCTCAAGTACAAAAAGACAAAGCTGAGAGCATAAAATTCTAATGTTCATCTTATGGCTGTGGGTCACATAATTGCTCTTTTTGAAGTACAACTCCAACTGCTTATCAGAAAGAACTCTGTTCCTAGGTTTTACACTTTTCAGTCCTGGTGTCATACTCTGATATCTTAAAATATCAGTCTTAAAATATCATCTGTGTGGTCCTTCAAAGTTCAGATTAGCTTTTCTTTCTCTGTCTGACTATCTTATACTTTCTATGTAAAAGATTCTTGTTGTCAGCAGTATCTCCTTCATTTGAATCTACTTTTAAATTTTTCTTTCATAGAGAGGTTTGATGGGGTATTGAGGTCTACATTTAAGAATGGAATACTGAAGCGGTGCCACTCTGATCATTTAGACTTCTACAGCTGGGAGGAAGGCTTCTGGTTAGTTCTATCCAACAAGGACAATTTTCATTTTATTATTCACTTGTTAATTTTCAGTCAATATGTAATTACAGTGGTTTTGGTATTCTTGGCAAGGCATATTTCCCAGTCTGGCCTTATTCTCTTTTCTGATGTGGTGGTTGTCAGATAATTTGTTTTCTAACACATTAGCCTGAAATATTCTCCAGAAGGGGTAAATACCATTCTGTTTCAGTGGAGACTGTTCTTTTTGAATATAAAAAGTCAGGACCATACTACAGGATAATAATTTTGCTCCATGCCTAATTATGCCAAATGGTTTGCCTTCTGGGAGATGCCATGAATGTGAAGTTTCACCCCTTTCATCCATGGAAATAAAGTATTACTCTCTTCTTTTTTAATCCTCCAAAATCTTAATAACTTAACAGCTTTCCTTAATACTGGGGAGAATATAAGTAGAAAGGAGGCAGGTGCTGGGCTTGCAGATGTAACCACACAACCAAGGGCACATTTTCCTTCCAGCTATGGAGTTTGGCTGGCTGGTGCTCAGTCCAGTGAATTTCTACCTAAGGCAAACACTGCCTGCACTTTATCAGAGTCGAGGTCTCTGTCTCATTTCCTCACTTACTGTGGCTGAACAGAAAGGGGACCTAAGCTTCAGCCCAATCAGTGGTGGATACTTTTGTCTACTGCTGATTGCTTATGCATTTAAGACATTATATTTCCACAAATGCCAAGTAACAGTTACTCAATTCTACAGGAAACTACAGAAAAATCATAGTACAAATATTCTTGAAAGTATGTACATAAACTTTGTTAAGTTGACCAGGCTAACTGTTCAACTAGACTTTAACTTGCTCCAGGGAGTGGCCAAGACAAGGTATTTCAGATGCTGAGTATTTTTACTGTGCAATTAAGGAAAAATATTTTTTCTGTCTCTAGTCAATGTAGAGATAACCTTATTCAGTGTATTCTAAAATCTACTCTAAACATTAAATTCCTATCTAGGGTAAATGTTTATGCTATTACATTAGTCAGCAGAAAGAAAAGGTAGATCCAGGATATTTTTCTTTACATATGAAAAGAAAAACAAGTCTTATGCACACTTGCTTCAGAGCGACACAAGTCATATTCCAAAAAATTTATCTCAGTTGCTTGCAGAGGGATCCTAAATTATTAGCTAGTCCACATATTTACTTTAAGATAACTAGAGTTAAGTGAAATTAATATTAAGGGAGATAATCCTTAATTATTCTAATCCAATAATTAGATTAGCACTGAAATTCTGAGTCTGTTAAAAGTAGAACAAGGATTTAAGAAAGCAGCAGATTACAGAACAAGAAAAGCTTGCTAAAAGGTATTCACAGGGTTGTTAAAAAGGTATAGTATTGTTGAGGTGGTAAATCCAGCCAGGTATCTTATATTACATGAGAAGACCAAAAAAGTTAAAACAAAAAAAAAATCTAAATGAAGGAAATATATTGTTATTGAACAATATATTACAACAAAAGAAAATATCTTTGTTCCATGTTTTGTAGTGAATAGAAAATTAAAATCTTTTTGTCACTCACCTTCATCAGAGTCCCTGGTGAGATCCAAACACAAGAATAGACCTCTGACTTAAACATTCTTTCATATTTTCTACCTGTATTCCTTGGGAACTTTTACTGCTAGAAGATATGCTTGGGCTCCATTCCCATGAATTAATATAGGCTAAAAGACTGTATGTGTGTTTCAGAACAGGAAAAGCAGGTTAGGTATAAATATAGATTTTAAATTCATAGTTCATTTGACCTTTCAGCCAAACCATGTAGTGGCAGTGTCAGAAAGTCTCACAAGTAACCACATAAATCTCTATAGCTCTTGTCCTGAAATTGAAAAGGACAATATGGAGAGAATCGCTTCTTCTCAGACTAGATCAGATTCCTGCCTCAAGGCTGAATTTTGCACTAGGTAGACTATAACAAACTATAGAAATATAGAATCATCAAAAGTTTCAGTAGTTGAAAGGAAATTTTAAAGATTAGTTAGTCCAAGCCCTACCTTGGGCAGGGAGACCTTTCACTAGATCAGGTTGCTGAAATCTCCACTGAAACTTTGACTGTTCCAGGGATTGGGCATCCACAACTTTTCCAGCCAGGCTTCAAAACCTGTAAGCGAGGCAAAGATACCAAGACACCTGCATGGATGAGCAAGGTGGGATGTTTCAGATGGATATTTCTCTATTTGATAAATATTTGAATAAAAATTTTCACCTGCTCATTTAACCTAATCTTCTGTGCTCTTTATCTAATGCTGTAGCACAGGGAGCTTTCCAAAATATATGTCAGTTTCAAGGAAAGGGCATAAAAGATTTCTAATTCACTCTTCACTCTGACTACATCAAAGACTAAAAAAAATGTGGACTTCATCACTATGAATAAGTAGAGTGAAAAAAAGGTGTGTCCAGCTTGACAGCGCTGGTCTCTCTAGACAAATTGCAAATATCATACTACAGAAAAACCTCAAGATCACTTTTTATTATATTCCTATGCACAAACTGCAAAACTAGATGTTGAACTGCTTATTCCACTCTTTTTACTGAGTGTCATGTGTCTTTCTGTAGATTGGTTCATCTCAAACAGACACAGGGAAGAGATGACTTTACTCACAGCGCCTCTCTCTAAATTAGCATTCACATCCCTGCAGAGCTCTGGAAACACAGAGTATGCTAGGCTGCCAGTAATTTCCAACTTGGAAAGATGAGATTTTTTTTGTCCATTTGTATGTACCTGTTAGACTGGGCTAAGTGCTTGATTTCTGCCACATCTACACGTCACCATATGGTCAGCACATGTCATAGAGTCATCTCTGTGGGAAACTCAGGATTGTTTCATACCTCTTGTAGCTCTTCTTGGAGGAGAAAGAAGGAAGATTCACAATATAATAATATCTTTTATCCCTCTGTATTTTCCAAGAGGTCATAAGATGAGTTTGGAACCGCGAGCTCCTAGTCTGAGTGACAATTCAAAAGAAAAATGTTAGGAAAAATAAACTGTAAGTTTATTCCAACGTGAAGATACACACACCCTCCTACTGATTTCCCATTCTCACCGCCATCTGCAAGTTGAGATTTTATGAAGTATTAAATCATTAAAAAAAATAGATCCGACACATACACCCTCTTCTAGAAATGAAGGGCCAAATTTTGATAATGAAAAATAGAGTTGCAATATTGATACTTAGACAAAAGCAGTTTAAAGGAAATATATTCACGTCTTAGCTTACTTTGAAAAGAAATGTTTTTATGTCTTTTTTTCTTTCTCAGGAAAGAAAAAATAAAGAGGAGTTATCAGATTATGGGTCATTTGGGACAAAAAACCCCTCAGACTTGGCTTGATCAATGTAATGTTTTCCAAATCTGAAGTGATACATCAACTGTGTTTTCAGAAAGACAGTTTTTACTAGGAAAGCAAAATCTGACTCATAAGTTGGTCTCTTGCATAAGCAGTGCAGATTGCAATTTATATCAAAGATGACATTTACACCTCTCTAACTGGGTTATCTAACAACACAGATTCAGGGTCTCACCTAGGAAAATTCCAAGTTTCATAAATCCCTGGCCACAAAATTGTAGACATTTCCTGGGATACACTGGGACTGTGCTATATAGAGGTGTAAAATTGTGAGGAAAAGGAAACTTTCCACTGCTTGAGTAAGCTACATGTCAGTTAAATGCTTTCCTGTCCCATTTTACCCTTAAATTCAAGCTTAAAGCACTTTGAAAGTGGATTTACTGTCTCCAAACATATTGTGAGAAGGGGTCCTATTCTGCTTCCTTCAGGAGTTTGAATACTGCTTTGGTGTGTCTGGAAATCCTAGGAAACAGTCTAGTCCTACCCTCAGGAGGGAAACACAATTTTGGAGGCCATACCTTCTGTACTTGTTGATACTCCCCTGGCTGCTGGCCCAGCTCCAGAGCATGCAGGCAGGAACAATATTTTGTTGTCAATTTGCAGTATTTTCTAAATTTCAGTAAGTAGACGTCCTCACTTTGGCTGCTTGCATGTGAGATCCACACACTTTATGTGAATGGCACCAGTAAGGACCCAGAGAAGCTGACTTTAGTCACAGAGTACATTGTAGTGGTGCAACCCTCCCTGCTTACCTGAACCTGAGCTCGGCTGCTGAATGGGCAAGGATGTCACCGCTGTTGGGTGGACAGTGATACAATGATGATCATTATGTTATTCTTATTGTTATTCTTACAATTTACAGCAAAGTTCATCTTCTGATTATCTGATTAATCTCATTTGCACTATAAGGTATCAATGGGTGGGTTTCCATGAAAGAAACAGGAAAGCTTTCTCAGCTGCAATACAGAGATATTAAGCAGACTCAAAGCACACTAGTGGTAAAGTCAATATTCTCATGTTAAATACCTCCTCCGGTTTAAATAATGAGCTGCATACTGTAAAGGGGGGCACTTTCCTTTTGGAATTACTCAATATTATTTAAATCGTGACTATTCCTTGGATGAGAGTAATTATTTAGAGACACTATAACTTTGAATGAGTCTTCCCAAATATCTGGCAACTGATCACTGAGATCCTGCCTGGTTTTGGGTTGTGCTCTATATGTGCAATCAGTACATTTCTAGGGTTTTGGTTGTTCCGTGAGACAGAATGAAACTATGCAATCAAACTGAAAACATTTCTTCCTAATCTGACAAAAATGAAGGCCTTTTTTTACTTTGGTGCAAGTGTTCCTCACCTGTCCCCATGTAACTAGACCCAGGATCTAGAGAGGAAAAAGCAGATGACAATAAAATCTGAATAACTCCCTTTCCATGGAGATCACCCCAGTGGTGATCTCACAGACATGTAAAGATTGAGCTTGGTCCAAGTTCTTGTGCTTTTTATTTAATGTAAAAAGCTCTTCACTGAAACTATGCAATGTGGAAAATATGCGTTATTTAGGTATACCCTGACATATGTGATTGATTATTGTTATTAGCATATGCACATATTTTCAAGGAAAACAGGGCTTGGCTTCAATGGTACATGTCTTCTAATTTATTTTGTAGGTGTACTTTTATGCTTTTTAATCAAGTATTTATAAAAGCAGTGATGAATGAATACACTTCACCAGTTTAAGCATTAATCCCGCCAGGACACAGAAAAGCTGATGATTTAGTTTTTTAAGAGAGAATTTTTAGTGGGAATTAGATTAGGCTGTGATTTTTCCAGCACTACACCTATTTATTAGCACAGCAAATGTTTTCACAATCAAGGCAGTCTTTCATCAGTAATGAATGGGAGCAAGAGAAGCTTTGCCACAAGCTTTTCTGTAGCTTTCAAGTTTCTATAAAGTTACATCCAGGCTGATACATTTGAAGGCTTAGCAAATCTTTTTGGTCTTTTCTCAGGAGTAACTAGCAGGCATAGGCTGTTACCTTAATTATTCATCACTTATGACAGTGCAGACTAGACTGATAAAAATTAAATTAGAGAGGTCTGTTTGCATCCTCTATTACTACAGCTATCTGTGTTTAGGGAAACACTCCAGGTAACTTCTCTGATTTCTCTTCATTTTTCCAGCTGTTAAAAAAAGGCTACTCTAAACTAATTGTTTTGTCTACTGGCGAATATAGAAGGACACACTTCCCCCAGAGCAAACTATTTCAGACAGATGAGAGGAGGTGAATCATTCCACTGACTACTGAGAAAGCCTAAAAAACGAGGTTGGGCAAGACATCTTAATTTTGCTAAATCGATCAATTTGAATTCTGCTTTGGAGAGGAAAGGCAATACCTTTTATTAGTCCAGTATTTCTAAAGCCTTGAACACAGGATAAAGGTGTCCATGTACAAACTGAAAACTGGATATACTCAGTGTTACTCCACAGTAACTTGCTCCAGAAGAAAAAAAGACCCCAACTCCATCCTTGGGAGTGTAGCCAGAAGTAAAATTTCTATATTTGCACATACTGAAGTGGTAGTTTCAGGAGGTGATATTTCTGCCCCACATTTTCCCTTTTGGAGCAGAAGAGTTCTTTTTCTTCACTAACTTCCTTGTGTGTTCATGGTTAAGGACGGTGCACAGGTACTTGCCTAGATGTGACACTGAGGTTATGTGTAGTAGCAAGTTATTTGTTAGTGCCATTGACTTTTTCTTACATTGTTAAATTTTGTTTTTACTTTAGTGTGTCAGTTACTGAAATCGTGAGAGAATGTTTTAATCTGTCTTTTGTGTAAATTCTATTTCTTTTTTCAGGGTTTGAAGACCCTAGGTTTAAGCAAATACTGGGTTTATAGAAAAAAGTCACACCTCTCTTTGTCTTACAAAGTCAAACACTTGGAAACACTTTTCATTGGACCCTGAAAAAGAGAAGGCAGATCAAGGTGCCATGCCAGTCCACAGAGAGGCAAGATACAAGACACTGTTCTTTTATCTCAACACAGATCTCTTTGCCTTTTGGTCTCTGTGATTTCTCCAGAATAATTTACTTGCAAAACACCTACACACATTGAGGGGTAGGTTTATGGGGAGAAGAGCATTTGATCTTGTTTTGTGCTAGCGTGAGCAGAGGTAACACAAGCCTACCTCCCCACTTGACTGAAAGGCTGATGGAAATGGGATAGCCCTTCAGCCACCCTGTCCCATCATGCACACATGCCTTTCTTTGGAATTGTTGTCTTGTGCTTATGGCTGGATTGTTGTACTGAAGCCATTTCTAAGATTTTGCGTTTCTCTCTTTGCTGTTCAGTGTGCACACTCTTCAGCTATTTTGGCACAAGTTTGCTCCCAAAGCGGTGTTGATCTTCTACTATATTCTAATTAAAATGTTAACTGAAACAACTGCAGGTCTGAGAAAAACATAGTTCATAAACTTGAAAAATAGGGCCAAACCAGATATTTTCTACAATCCTTGGAAAATTATGGTTTTGATCAGTCAGTTATTACATTGTGATAATACTGGTTAGCAAGTACCAAACCTTGTACTCAGTTTTGTTTTTCATGTTTCTGGAGGAACTTAGTGAGGATGATGAAATGATATGCCTCTTCCCAAGTCTAGCTAGAACAAACTGTTTGGATTAAGCTTAATGCCATGATTTAGAACTCCTATACCGGCTGTTCTGTGGGGAAGTTCTAAAGGTACAACTCTGTGAAAAAATAGCAAAAATTCAATTGCCTGTGACCCTATGGGTCCAGTGCTTTGAGAGGTCATGAGTTTAAGAGCTGTTTCCTCTCAGTGCTTGCCTACGCTGTCTGTGTGCTGATGAGACCTGTTGCTCTGCCAGAAGAAAATTCCTTTGTCTGAAGGTAGTGCTGGAATTGGAGGTCCAGCCCTAAGCCATCTGCTCATGAATCAGCTTCTCATATTGCTCCACTGCTCTTTTACCTCGAGTGTTATGTCAAGCCTAACACATGTTAAATGGTGATTGAGAGGTTTGTTTTAATCCTGAGTTAATTAAGTTCCCTCCAGTGACACTTCTGCTGCAGAAACTTGTTTGCTGTAAGCGTATTTTTTGTCTGTTGGCTAAAGGAGCAGCGCTATTCAATCCCCTCACTGCCTCAATGAAATAAGGACTTGAATGTGTTTAAACTCAAGGCAAGACTGAAAATGTTGACAGAAAAGGAATATAGTTTGAAGAACTCCAGTGCTCAGTAATATTCCTGTCGTATGGAAGAATCTGCCTGCCATTTAGTATGTCAACCAGCTGGTCCCATACTGTGGCAAAGGGTTGACCTCACAATAATTCACTGCTACCTGAGACATGATAAAAAGATGCTTTGTAAAAAACATGAAGAAACCATCACCAAAACACATGGAAAAGCAGTGCTCTTTTGCAACTCTTTAAAAAATTCTATAGGAACATGGGTTATATAACATAGAGCAAAATTATACTTCTACCAAGTTCTGATAAAATATGCCAGTATGGAGAGGAATGGTACAGGCACATGATTACAAACCAGCAACTTGCAAGAAAAAGCAATCTTTGGAAGTCTGTTGAATAATTTTTTTTTTTTGTATTATGAATAACTTTTGCTCCTTTTTTCTATTGCGATCACATATGAACAGATTTTTAGCAATTTCCCTCATTGTGGATTCATTTTTATATGGAATGTAAAAAAAAGCGAAGCAAACCATGGCCTACATATATCTTGGATCTGTACATAAAAGGAGAGATGAAGAAAGACCCACCTATATGACAGAAGAATCACTCAAGTCAAATTCAAAGACAATTCAGACAATTCGAATATAATTTAATGCAAGGATGAAAAGTCAATGTATTAAGAGTAATTTCATTACTCCCGAAAACATGGCAGACCACGACTAAAATTTTGATAATAGCTCCTTATAATTAGATTTTTCTTTCCATATTATAACTTTTGCTACTGCAGGAACTAATAAAGTTTATGTCATGCAAATGCATGTTGAAAAATAAATAAGCCAACCTTAATTACACTTAATACTGGGTTTTTTACCATTCTAATCAGTAGCCTGAGATGCCTTTATTAGGTTGTATACCCGCTTGTCCATATCACACAACCCTTAATTACAGTTTTCCGTTGCTGTGAAATATGTGGTAGTTTTATGGCTTTAAAATTTCTTTCTTTCCTACTTCCAAAGCACACACCTCTAATTATATCTGCCAGTCCATAATTGTAACAACATAAAAATTCCTGAATGATGCAAAGATTTTCATGACAGCATATGAATGGATATCACAGAACAATGCAATAAGGGAAAAAAATGCATTGATAAAGTCTCTAGCTATGCAGTTTGATATTTTCTTTTAAATCAGAGACTGCTAGGTTTTGTTTTGAATGTGATCATTTAAATATAAAAAAGCAAGTTCCAGATTCAGAAAAAGATTAATTTAATGCAAGAGTTTTGGCTTTGTTTTTTCTTTTGTTTAAATGTTCTTTATTGACCCATGCTGACTACTACCTTCTTGTCCTTCTTAAATTCAGAAATTACTTTTGAAGGGAACTGATAGATATGCAATGTGGATGATGATGGAAACAGGACTAAATGACCTCTGTTTTGTCATGTGTTCCTGATGTAATTCACATTTTTAGTGTGATTTCAGAAGGACTTTTAAGAAATGTAGCTTTAATGGTGGCTGTCTTATTTCTGTGTCATAAATGAGGCCAGGAGATAGATTCCTCTGATTACTCCAGGCGAAATAGCCAGGCTTCTGGATTCAACTTTCAGCAAGAAAACTATTGTTTGTAAGAAGTTCCAGGTTACTTCAGACACCTATGAAATTGGGGTGGATTTTTCCTTCCTTTTTCTTTACTTCATGGCAGAGGTTTTAGTTTGCTTAATTTGAACCTGTTGCTCATTTGAAGCACAAGCTCAAGGTTTATCCTTGGATCTGTGAAATGGCTTGCCAGAGGGATGTAATTTCTATGGCAGCATACAGGATCACTGAATGTTAGGGGACAATTGGGACACGTATGAACTGTCATAAAAATATTTTGTCTGTGGACTGGAGGGATCATATATTTTCCTACTTGGGGATTTGCCTGTTAAAATAGAAATGGTTTGCAAAGCACAATATTTAAATCTACTCTCCTCCCACCAGCAAAATTAGAAACATTTTTTGATAAATCCCTAAGTAATTCAATGACACTTAAAGAAGCACTTAAAAATTTGATAAACCACTAACACAAATATTAGCTAATTTTCAACTGGGTATTCTAATTAGATCCAGGCTTCTAAAAGCATGGAAAGAACAAATAACAGTACTAATGCAGGGTACCACTCTTGTCAATTACTGAAGAAAAGACATTTCATAGGATAAAAAGTGAGGTATTATTTGCTTTTTTCCCCCCAATAGTTACTCTAATTTGCCTTTGGTGTTACTTTTCCTATTTATTTTTAGAGCCATTAGAATTCACACTTTTTAATTGAAATCTAAAACGAAAGAAAAATTGTAATATCACCTAATTTTCAGGCAGACCTTCATCTGTTTTTATGCTGTGAGCCACATTTACAGGTTATGAGCCCCAGGCATCTGCAGGCTTAGCAGTCAAAGACCTTGGATGAAAATGTCAAGTAATGTAAGTATCTCACCATCTGAAATGGTAAGAATATGCATGAATGGGTATAATTGGCTGATAATTTGGTGAAGACAGCAAAGCTGAATTCAGATGGGTCATCTTTAATGCTCTTTAGTTTTAGTACAATAAGGTGTTTTGGGGAAGAAATAAATATTTCATAAAATTATATCAGTTTCAGTGGAGTCCCCATATGCATGGTTCCCCTGAGACCCAAAGGAAAAACAAAGAGGTAAGAAATCAATGAATTGTCTTCTAAATTTATTTTTATAAAGTTGCTTAAAGCATCAAAACTGCAAACTTTTACTACCACACTTAACTTTAATTGCATTTCACCTAGGATATTGAAGCCATATGTCTCACAACACAAAATTTAACCACCTCAATATGATGTTGGAAGGAATAATTTAGAAAGGGGACAGAACTCCAAGTAACCATTCCCGTTAATTTTCAGAAGTGTTTGGAATAATATTTGCATTCTCATTTTTGCATAACATGTGAAATTATGCTTAGGCATCAAAAGCTTGAAGATGCACCATAGTTTGTAAAGCAATATAGTAAAAAATCCTGGAAATGATCCCCCACCCCTCACAAAAATGCTTCCTGTAAACCAAAGCACCAAGAGAGGGCATTACCCCAAAACAGGAGAATATCTGTAATTTAATTTACTCTTCTATTTCTGCTGATGTTATAGCCTGGAGAAATAAGCAAGTCTCCCACAAAAAAACCAAAAATAAAAACTCATTCTGCTTATTACCTGTTAAAGCTTGTATGAATTCAATAACAATACTAATAGGAAAGTTCTTATAACCAATTCATTGCTCTTTTGTAGAGATTTGATGCAACATTTTGAGAAAATATGCTTCTGGTGAGCTTGCATTAGTTTATAAATACCACCCCAATTCTTCTTCCAAAAAAATCTTTGTAGCAGACTATTTAAAGAAAGAGCACATTTTGAGAAAATGCTTAAAAATATTAGAATTCAATTATCATTTTTCAAGACATATATACATATATGTACATATGTATATATACATATATATATGTATGATTTCTAAATATGTCTAAATATGATCTATCTTTTTTTTCAAAACTTGTTTCTGTTTAGGAGAAAAAGATCTTTATTTTCCTTAAAGATTTTGAATTATGAGATGCTTTATTCATCATAGAAGTGTTTCTAACCATGGGTTTATGGGTAGCTGGTGTTATTGTTCCCTTAGCTTGATCACCAGTCAAAGGATATAAATAAGGACTGTCCATTTTACATGAGAGGATGAACACGTTGTGAGCTGCTTCCAGCAGAGACAGAGGAAGCCTGTAATGCTAACTAAAACTAATTGTTAGTTGATAAAACTGAACTAACTAATAGCTAACTAAAACTAATTGTTAGTTGCTAAAATTTTCTATTCAGATAACCCACCCAGGGAGTGTGGTAGAAATGTGTCTAAATGTGTGTTAGAAAACAATGACGACAGCAAATTCTTCATTTTCATCAATGTCAAAACCGAAAAATTAAATGGCCTTGTTAGACTAGAGGGACTAGAAGGATAAGACTAGAAGGAAAAGGAGCTTATGCTATAATTTTTAGCTAGTATGTCTTTCCTGATGGTCAAAGAGAAAAATTATGGGGTTTATTTCCTTTGATAAAACTACTGAATTGTACAGGCCCAAAAACAATGACTCTGTACACTGGGGAAAAATGAACTCATGCTGGTCCAAGTTTCCTGAACCTCTAACTCTAATGGGAATCCATAAAGCAATTAGGGTTTCTTAACCTCTTTGAAGCCAAGTTATACCAGTTACATGGTGGCAAAAGTAGGAGTACAAAGCTATCAAACGATGTAATATGAAATACTAAAATATAATTTGTTTGGAAAGGAATGCAAACCCTCTTGACTAATTTTTAAATCAGTTCTTAAAAGTTGTGAAAATGATGGTACTGTCATCTGTATTTTACCATCTGGAAAACAGAGTGGAGTAGAAGTCACTCATTGCTTAATTAATAATGGAAGGAATTTTAAATAATCATGTTTTTAAACCCTCTGCAAACAATTTTTAAGTCTTTCTGCAACTTGGAGTAATTTGCAAACAAAAATTGTTAAACCGAAACCTTGTTGGAAAAATACAATTCTGAGGCTGGTTTTTCATGCTAATTGTAAGCTTTTTATTATGATCAGTCCTCTGAAAACCTGAGATGCACTGCAATAAAGTAATGTCCTTTTCACGTGAACCATGGAATACCAAAAGTCAAAGTATTGCACTGGAATGCTCATGTTATTCTCCAGTTAAGCCCTTTGTGGGGTGTTTATTGCAGATATTTGTATTGGATACCACAGGCAATGTTCTCTTTTCTTCCATCTGTGAGTCGCAGATGTTGCCTATTTTGCTTTTCAATGTACCATTCTGCTTTTGGGAAATAGGAATACAGAGCATTTCTGGCTTTATGAGAGAGAGCAGTTTTCCAGTAAATGAACAGCACATTGGAAAAAAACAGTATTTCACTTTCTCAATGGATAAGCAGCAAGCTCTTTCCAAAATTATAGCTTAAATGTCTTTAAGTTTGCAGAGTGGCTGCTTGCCCTAAGCCATGTTGAGGTAATGCCAAATGCCAGAGTCCTTATATACTTTGAAATAAAGTCTGTATTCAACAGACTGCTGCTCTTTATTTCCATGTTTACTTCCAGTTAAACTAGAAGAAAGATGGTCTGAAATAAGTTTGGGACCTCAATAATTTGAACATGTCTGAAAAATTTCATTGATCATATGTAATGGATTTGTTCCTATGTTCTTACAACTGTAGAAATGTATTTTGGATATCACCTTCTGGTTAGGCGGAAAACTTGAGCTGAAACGTTTTATTTTGGGAAGAACATATTGTAGTTGAAAATACCATTTAATAGCATTGTTAAAAGTCCTTGATGCATATCTCCTGCTAGGCTGGCTTAGACAGCTGTTAAAGGATTTGCCCATTGCCTATGGAAATGAGTGGAAATAATGTCACTGGTTTCAGTAAGTTTTGCTGGTTGACTTCAACACCATGTTATTCAGTACATGCTCACTTCTGCTTCAGGCACTTCCTCACCTTGCCACACGTATTAACTTTTCTCTATCATTCCTATGCCACAGAGAAAAAAGAAAGGAGTGTTAAAACAGGGTAGTGAGCTAGGAATAGAAATTAATCATTCAGTGGCCTAGTATTCTGCTGTGGAAATGCATTGTGATTGAACACAGTGGAATTGTTTGAGTAGGTGGCTATGCCCATGGAAAAACAATACAGTGGGTCTATTTTAGCACTTAGGAAAGGTTTTTAAAACAAGCTACTCTGTGTTTTTGGCAGTTCAATAGGATTTTGCCATAAACTTTATTTACATTTCCTCTGTTGGGAATGGAGATCCTGGAAATAGCTTTTCTTATTGCCAAAAATGTGAGAGTATTTGTATGTAGATGTAGTAGACTGAACAACATGTACATTAAAGATTAAATTTAATTCCTGATGAAAACCTAGCTGTACTTGCCTGTGATCACTTGGCCTTTACTCAGTGAGGCTTGTTAATGATTTCCATTGCAATTACACTTCCGCTGGTCCAGCATCCAGTAAAAGAGAGGGGTTACACAATACTGTACCACAAACAAGGCTTTATCACATGTTGAGGAAAAGCAGCTGTGATTTTCTGGTTCTTGATTAGACAATCTTGAGAAGAACCCGACTGGAAAAGGGAAGGAAAATGCTCTGGAGGAGCAGACAGGATCATAGAATATTTTTAGTTGGAAGGGACCTTCAAAATTCCTCTGCTCCAAGCCCTCTGCAATGAGCAATCTTCAACTGCAATAAGCAGGGACATCAAAGGTCACTCAGAGCCCCAGTCCAAGCTGACCTTGCCTATGTCCAGGGATGGACCATCTACTACTGCTCTGGGCAACCTCTCCCAGTCTTTTACCACCCTCATAGTAAAAAACCCCAACTTCTTACTTCTTATAGCTAACCTAAATAGATCCTCTTTCAGTTTAAAACCATTACCCCTTCTCCTATCACTACATGCTCTTTTCAAAAGACCCTCTTCAGCTCTTTCTTAGGCCTCCTAAAGGTCCTAAGTCTGACATAAGAGTTTTATAAATCAGAAGACAGTTACCCATGTTTTATAATTGAATATTTGGCCAAGGAAGGGAACAAGATAAATCAGAGTGGTAAAAACTATAATTTCACCAGAACCATAAAATAATTTTTAAAGAAAGTTTCCCTAAAACTCAGTTGAATAATAAAACCTTTTCCATATGGATGCCAAAAAGTGATTTGACAATGGCTGGCTCAAGGGGGCAACCACCAAAGGAAGTGTTATATTAATTGAAGTGTTATATTAACTTGCTTAGAAATCTCTGATTATTAACCTATTTACGGAGTGCAAATTGTGTGGGCCTAATTCCAATATTTTCCAGCTTTAAAGCAAGCTTCAAAGAACTTCTCGTGTGGAGTTAATCAAACAATTTGAGATTTCTATGTAGACTAAAATAGGCAATTTTATTTTGTATAATCACTCTACTGGAAAAATAGAACTGAATGGAACTGAAATAAATCCCACTTTGTTAGGGCTGGACCTGCTTCTTAGTCACTCCTACAGAAATGAGATTTCTTTTCAAGTGTGATTAATTGGCAGTCATTGTTATTATGATTAATTAAACATCTCATCTGGACCCTCTTAAAGGTAAAACTCAGCACAGCTTCAGTTAATCTGAGGATGTTGGTGGAGAGTTGCTATGAAACTGCTGGGATTATACATTTTCTTTGTGCATAAACCATCAAGTAGAATTACAATGCTGAGGACATTAGGTAATTTTCTTCTGTACAAACAGACAGATGAGTAGTTTGTCTGTAGCTATTGGTGGTACTGTACAAAAGTTTAAGCTTGTCTGAATTCCATTTTTATGCATGCAAAACACATTAAGTGAAAACTCATTTGAATTGAACAAGAAAGGATCACCCTTTTTGTTTTCTAATTCCAGAAATGCCCCGATTATTTTTTGTATACCAGCTGTTTTCAGTCCTAAAGTGAAAGAGCCCATAACTTGGTGCTGGTGCCTGGCTGCAACAACTGCTTTTATTTAGTACCTCAAGACATAAAATAACAAATAGTTAAGGATAAAACATTGTCATCTTCTGTGTTATAGTCAGTTCCATGGGGAAATTACATCTGAAAACAAAAGAGAAAACTTCTGCTCTGAAAGATATATCAGTCCTCTTCTATCCTTTCCCCACATTTGACCCACAGGATGTGACAGTATCTAGAAATCATGTTTCCAACTTTTTTCCCACCTGCTTTTCAATCTGATGTAGCAATATACTGCTTCAAAGTAAGAAAATCTGTCTATCAAAGAGAGCCCAAAAGGATTTGGTAAAACAGGTGACTGTTATAAGTATTGAAGCAGAAGGACTGTGAGGAAATTCTTCACTATTTTAGGATTTAAAGTTCCTTATAAAGGTTAAAAATTTAGCTGTTTGTGCTTTCATGGCATGGATATACTTGAACTGCCATCCCACTTAGTGGTAGATGTTTGGCCAAGTCTAAAAAATGTATTTATTTCAGTTCCTTATATTCACGTTTTGAAGATTTTGCTGTTTTTTTTCTGGGATAGAGCTAATTTCCTTCACGGTAGATGGGATGGAGTTGTGCTTTGGATTTGTTCTGAAAATAGTGTTGAAAACATGATGATGTTTTAATATTACTGAGCAGGGCTTACACTTTGTCAAGGCTCTTTCTGCCTCTCACCCCACCCCATCAGCCAGAGGGCTCGGGTGCACCAGAAGCTGGGATGGGATGCAGCTTTGACTGCCAATCCCAACTGACCAAAGACATCCCATATCCTATAGCATCATGCTCAGTGTATAAAGCCGTGGGAAGTAGAAGGGAATGTTTCAAAAGACGGGATTTTTCTTCCCACATGCTTATTACATCAGTAATGGGGCCCTGGTCTCCTGGAGATGGATGAAAATCTGTGTGCCCATGGCAAGTGGTTAATTATCTCCTTGTTTCACTTTGCTTGTGTGCATGGCTTTTGCTTTGCCTATTAAACTGTCTTTGTCTCAACCCATGAGTTATCCAGTTTTTACCCTTCTGGTTTTTTCCCCCTATTCTGCTGAGAGCAGGAGTGAATGGCTTAGTTGCTGGCTGGGGTCAAATCATGATGAAGGTCCACTCAGGTCACAGGCACTATGGCTGACTGAGTTACAACTAACCACAGTTTTGCTTTCCTAATCTTTCAAAAACTTTCACATTTTGTCTTCCAACATTCTACAAGCATTATAACTCTAAATATGGTTCTCATGTGACTGTCTTGTTTATGTGTTTCTGCATATCTTCTTATCTGGACTTGCACAGACCTCTAATGAATTTTTCCTTTCCTCCACAGCACAAAGCCTCAACATATGTTTGAAGGGGATAAATAATATTGACATATTTCTTAAGAAAAATACAGAGATAATTTGATTAGCTTTGACATGGCCATTGTTTAAGAGGGATGTTATTTTTAGTTCTTCCTAGTCTCATGGACCCTGATTTATTTTCTGGTTTACTGGAATGCACCCTTGGACATAAACTATCGTAGTACGTGGAAAACCTGATCTTTTCTGAAAAGGATACATAGCTGATTTGTCTCTGGTTAATAAAATTTTCCACCAAACCTTAAAGTATGTAAAGATATGATGTTTCATATTGACAGAGGATGGATTTTTCTGACCTGCTCAAATATATGAGGTACACCTTCCACTGAAAATAAAATGAAACCCCAAGCCTGCTAATGAAAATTAAAGCATGATAATGATCCATTTTTAACTGATGTTAATGTTTATTAGATTTATTTGTCTCATATTTTTTCTATTATTTTAAGATGAAGACTATCATTCTTTACATCAGCAGCTGATAAAAGTGATCATGTCAAAGGAATTTAGAGGTAGGAGCATTTATTTGCTTAAAGACACAAAGCTGATAGCAAGGCAAGGAAGTATCAGTCCTGAAAGCAAAGATGGAAAATTGCTAAGGAGAAAGCCTCTATCAAGTGGCAACTGTATACTTCATCTAATATCTGTGCCTCTGTGCTTCACTCATGATTTTTAATAATCAATTTCTTGATGATATTGATAAGACATAAGTCCATTTACTTCATAAATCATTGAGAAATCAGGTAGGGAGTGTTCATTTCTGCATTACACACTCAACTGGGATGAGGGGGGAAGGGCATGATCTGTTCAGAAGGCAAATATTTCTTGGCGTCAGGTGTAGAATTTTAAAATAATTTCAGTTGGAAAGGTCTGCCACAGATCATTCATGTTCAGAAGCCTGTGGCTCTGTAGGTTTGGCATGCAGCTGGCAGAAGAAAGAACCTCACCTTAGCTCCCATCCCCATCTCTCTGGCCCTGAGACTTCTGTAGTCACTTTTGGTATGATCACATTTGCTCTGGCAGTGCCACCAGTACCCATGCTGGTGGTCAGAGAAAGATGGCCACAAAAAGGCTTCTGCAGTCTTCCTCTGCCACCTCACATCTGGGTTCCTAGCACGAAACACATCTGCAGAACAACAGGTCTAGAACCAGGCTCTATTCCCCGTAGCAGAAATCCAAAGCCACACCAAACAAATCACTCTACTGTAGCTAGCACAGGCTTATTTCTTAAGAAAAGCTCCAAATCATAGGGTGATTCAATATAAAATGAGATTTTCTTCAGTACTTGTTCATCTTCTGCCCCATTTCCTGGTATGCTGCAAAAGAGGTGTGCAAATGTGCCCTTTCCATCAGGGGAGCATGTCCTTTCCAAGTCGGTTAATACTCTTAACAGGATTTGAAGATGCATTCTGGGTACAACTGCTTGCCATACACACAAAAGTCTTTGTGTGAGCTGCTCTTTTGAGGGTGTTTTGAAAGTTGTTTGATTTACAAGAGGAAGAACTGAGACATGCCCACATGGCGTTTGACACGTTTTTAGGTAAGAAAAAGTCTGTACATTCAATTTATTTTTCACATGCCAAGAACTTTGGTATCTTCGTGTAAAATAACAAGAAAGAAATAAAATATAAATTAGTGCAGAAGAATCAACATCTTTGTTTGCTCTCCTCTGGCCCAGAAGTTGACTTAAGTCATCTTTTCCCATTCTTTTTCCATTATAGAACTTCTACGTGTACACATGTCTCCAAATTTGCTATTTACATTCATGACACTCACATATGGCAGTCATTAACTGCTGCAAAAATGTACCACAGTTGATTTAATTATTTTTCTAGAACATTATTTGAGGAATTCAGGTACAAGCACATGTTCCTAGAGGCACACTCTCTACTTTGTATCACCTTCTACTGAGGAAAAATACATACTGAATTTTGGCAATAAAATCATATACCTGTCATGACTGACTAAACCACATCTGATTCATTTCTCAGTGGAAACATTAAAGGCAGACTCAGTATTTTGCAAGCAGACAGATTAAGCTGTAGTCTTGCAAAGAAAATTAGTGAAATATATCCAGCTCAGAAAACTGGAAGGTTCTTAACACTTCCTGATTTCAGAACCAGTTCACTGGTAGACTATACCACTAAGAAATGCTCTTTCTTTGTGTCTTTTGACATCAACCATTACTGAATACAGGTTAAAATATGGCTTTCCTGACCCATCTCTCTGGATTGTCACCCACAAGATTCTTTTCTATCACCAATTTTAAACATCATCATCCACTTTATGGTTAAAGGTCACTCAGTTTTTACTCAGCTTTTGAACCAGACCAGTTTCCATGAATTCTACTTTTCTTTTCCAGTGACGTCTCCCCAGCATGATCTTCAGGATTACTCTTGCCTGTCCTAGTCTCCTACTTGTCTATGTACCTCTTCTCCCTGCACCTGATCTGACCCTGGAACTGGGGAATATTCTTCAGCTGATGCCACAAGACCCTTGGCTAGACTCTAACCCCTCTCTAAAAAAAACCATAGAATATCACAACTATGTTAAGAGAAATCAACACTGTAAATAACTCCCCAAGGCCAGTGGGAACTTGGCAGCATGATCAGCCCTTTGGCTGGATAATAGTGTGGTCTTCTGGGTAGAGGTTAATTGATACAGAGCAGCAGAATCCAGCCTTATATTTTTTTCAAGCTGGATTTCTACAAACGTAAAGTTAAATTATGCCTGTACTGATAGGCCATCTCATTATAAAGAACTTCCTCTGTCAAATTTTTGCAAAATTTGGAAACACAAGATCCATATTACTAAAGTGAGGTAAGGAAACTTTTAAACTCCAATCACCTTCCTCTATCAATCTGAACATTAACTCTCTAGTGCAGTCTTGCTGTTCGAGCTCTCTGTGTATTTGTCAGAGAGCAAGAGGTAACTCCAGGATTAATGAGAGATATCACAATTTTCTTTCCTTCTGTACTTTCTTGCCATGAAGAAACTGTCCATACTGACTTGAACAAAACTGAGATGCTGTCAAAGTGAAGTTTGATGAAAAAGCGTTCCTGGATTTTGACGCCTCTTAATGCCATTGTCATTCTGTCAGAAAGGAAATTTGTGTGTGCCTGTTAGACACCTTTATTCATTTATTTCACATTTTCAAAATGGCATCTTTCACAACTTTTTCCCCACGATGTTTTTCTCTAATCCAATTAGGTCTAATAATGTATAGAAAACCACAGACAATTCTAGAAAACAAATAATATGACTTTTCATTTACTGTCTTTAATATGCCTAAAATGCTACATATCTATCTATATAGACATAGATAGATATTTCTATTTCTATCTCTATCTGTATCTATTCCTGATAATTTTTCAACAAAACTAGTTTTTATGATTATCTAAGTAGAAACAAATGTTTACAATGTCCCTGACAATTCCTGGAAACAGGAAGAATTTTTTTATCCCCTTTAGGGCTGGTAATATAGTTCTATGAGTTTATAAAATATTTTTGTTAGGCCAGTTTACATTTTGAAACTCCCACATTGTTGCCAAAAGTTACAAAAGTAGTTCCCAGTGTAATGTCTATGATTTCATTCATAGCAGCCATGCAAGAGAACACCCACAGCTCAGGAGGGCTGTTTCATGCAAAATCAGGTCTTCAAAGAAAGTACACAGATTGGCAGAGGAGTTGTGTGCTTGGAGAGGTGTGTGCTGGGTTGGGGAAAAGCTGCTCCACCCTAAATGTCAGCTGTGGTGAACATTTTATCCAAATCTGCTTTTGTCAGGGAAAAAAAAAATCAATCAACTAGACTGTTATGCTAGAAAAGGTTCTGCACTTCATATGCAACCAAGGAGCAGTGTACATGTGAAACACTTTTCCAACCAAGGAGCAGTGTACATGTGAAACACTTTTCCAACCAAGGAGCAGTGTGCATGTGAAACACTTTTCCAACCAAGGAGCAGTGTGCATGTGAAACACTTTTCCACTCATCTATAATTGGTAGGGCATGAGGTAGTATAGAATATATATGTATATCTGTGTATATATATGTATTGTATATATGTGTATTTCTTTTTACCACACAGTGCATTAATTAGTAGACTGTGCCATATATTAGAAAAAAATATAGTTTTATCTGGAAAGATGAATGACCTAAATGGGAATTTCTCCAAGCTTGTAAAAGCCCCTAGAGCTTAAATATTAAAAAGGAAACTCTGAATTCACCCTGAGTTGGGTACAGATTGTGGTTTCACTAGTATATAACTATCAATCATGTCATGAAGCATGTTTATGCAGAGAAGGCATGGCTTGTTTGTGTCTCTTCAGTTGCTTTGTCTATTTACTCAGAGTATCACTAATGTTATGACATGAAATATGCTTCAAACAACAGAAATAACATATCAGCAACTTTCTAGCTTCTTTTGAAAAGCTGTTGCATGTTACTTCACTTTTTCACTGAAATGTGCATCAGAAGTGTGTGTCCAGCTTTCCTGAGACTATGCTATTTATCTTAGAGTTTTACAAATGTGCCCAAAAAACTCCATTCTTTACAGCACTCCTCAAAACATGCCTGTTGAAACTTTGATTTAGATTTCAATTTCAAAGTTAGTCTAAAAGCAAACCTAATGCTGGCAGAAAAGTGCAACTGCAAGTTTTCATGACAAACAGGTTTTCCTTAAGAGGCTGCACATGTACACGTGGGAAAGGGTTCAGGACTTTCACAGGCAACAAGAACATAACCAAAGGAGGCAGGACACCCTGAGAGTGTCCTTGAGAGGTGTTTGTGCTCCACCTTTAGTGTCACAGCCCTTTCTGGAGAGGGGCTGTGTGTTTCTTTCAAGGCCTCAGAATCCATCCTTGCAGTGACCATGACTAGAGTCATAGTACCTCCTGGAGTAATATGGCATGTTAGAATAGGATTTATGGAGCAGTTCGGCTTATATTTTATCCTTGCTGCTTCCCAAAATATTCAAACTGTAATTTTTGTTTTCTACAAGCCACATAGAGATTTGTCAGTCATTCACAGGACAATAAATCTTCAGGTTTTTTAAGGCTTGTCCTGCCCTCACCTCCACACTTGTCTCCTCTGAGGCCCCAGTGGGCTCATTGGAGGGAATTATTGCATATACTGCAAGTTGGACTTAGCATAAATTGTAAAACCAGAAGCTATAGAAATACATAGTAGGGGACATATTTCCTAAATAAGCAGACCTTCTGCTTACCTTACACTTTTGCCTTAGACAATAGGACTAATGCAAGCTTACCCACACACTTTAGAGTGAAACATTTTGATGCTTGTCCCAAAGGAGAGTAGGAACAGCATGAAGGAAGCAGAGGTATCATCTGTAATATTTTTATATTATGTGCTCACAGGCAATGTAGAGTGACTGAAACAGAAGGAAAAGAAATATCCAAAAATAGGCTGTGGTAGACATTAGTCATATTCAGCAATTCTATCATACTGTAGTTATTTTGCAGATTGCAGTGGTCACACTCTTGAGGGCTGATGATAAAAGAGGAGCAAGGAGAAAGAAGGGCACTAATATAGCAAACACAGAGATGAAGTGGGCCAAGAAAAGCCAAAGAGATTTTTTTTAGTTATGTACGGGTTATATAACCCTTCTGGTTATATGGAAGAAATTTTTGTTTCAACAGCAACAAGAAAACAGTAAATTATTAAATGATGGACTGAGACTGTGGAGCCTCACTCATCCATTTACTCCTTTGATTAATGGTTTTGAAGTACTTAAAAAATACCTGAAACCCTGTCCCATACCTGTGTACTCTAAAGAGCCTGAATATGCACCAGTATAGCCTGTATATCCTGGCTGCTGATTATCTGAGTCTGTTGCTGAGAGTGAACATTACATCTGATTATAAGGACAACCCTTTTGTTCTAATTTACTAGGAAAATATGTACAATAACAGGAGCAAAAATAGGCAGCAGTGAGGATTGCCAGCAGATTGATGCAGTGGGAGGACTTGCTTAGAAGTTGCTCATGGTGTTTCATAAAGCTTTGTGTGCTATTTGTGCTATATGCTGGGTGTAGTGGTGGTTGTTGGGTTTTGTTTTGTTTTTTTTCTAATTGACTTTACAGAGGCTGTGTTTCTATATGTATTTCTTTGGTGACCATACCTGGTTAAGCAATACTTTCCATCCCTTCACCATGCTTTGCACAACCTCAGAATAAAATGTTTGGAGGGCAGTTTTCTGGAGTGAATTGAGAAGATGATCCAGCTGAAGACAAAACAATTTTTATTCCCAGCTAAATACAGTCTTCATTCCAGTGCAAATTACAGTTCAGTAACCAGCTCTGCTTATATAGCCCTGAGTGACATGCAAAGGAGAAATTTGCTACACAGGCAAAACCAGCTCAAGCTGTCTAAGGTCATAAACACATAGCATAGCCCCAGGAGGGTTTCACCCCTTTTCTCTTGCCCATAGATATTTATTCCTTACTCCTCCAGTGCACAGGAACTGAAGTTAGGCAGACTGGATGACAAGAGGGCTCAGGAAGCTGGAAACCAGCTGAAAAAGTGATGGGCATTCCTGACTTGGCTTCGCTGAGTTGTAAAGTATTTGCCAGCATAGTTTCATTGTAGGACAAACTACCTTTAAGACTTAGTGTTAGACTTTGACATCTAGGGGTTCTTGTGTTCAAAGCTTACACATGCATCACCTCCTCTCTCTCTCTTTCTTGTCTGAATAAGGCTATAAAATATTAATCCCCAAGCTACACGGTTTATGCAGTTTTGAACCTGTCTTAAATCATGCATAATATATCCTGAAAGTCCCCACAGACTAGAAAATTTTCCTTATTGTGTAAATGAAGTAATCTTGGTTTCAGGAAAAAATGAGGGTATTAGAGATGATAGAATTATATTAATATTGTCTGTGGCCTCTCCCCCACAGAAATGCAGAAATACTGAAGAAAAACATCTGATGGGACTGGCACATGTTATTTAGTCAAGAAACCAAGTAATTGCTGTGTGTTATGAGGGTAGAAACAGGTTATTGATGGTGATGAACCAATAATAACCCACCTCATGGACATGGACGATTTTCTTGGTATAAAAAAGAAAAAAAGAAAAAAAAGGCCAGCATGTGTGGTTTCTTTTTCTGAGGAAAATCAATAGCCTGCATTTCCAGTGTTTGTTAGTGTTTAGCTTGTCTCATAACTTAAAGACATTAAATATTGTATTTGTTACAGTAATGTTAAACTATTTTATTCTTTCTGTCCTCAAAAAACCTGTGTGTATTTCAGCAGTTATTATTCTTTCTCCTCTCATAATTGTAGTTCTACATTTCCATGTAGGCCAATCTTTTCAGATCACTTACTCTGCTCTCTTCTAAACATTTGCAATTACTTTCCACAATTAATTTACGTGTTTTATGCAATCTTCCAATTATGTTTTATCTCAAGTCTAACATTCTTTCTGCTTTAAAAAGAATGATTCCTTGACACATCTTTTTCAGACTGTACCTCAGCACATACATACGTGATGTTTTCTTGTAAGAACATGGGTGCTCAGTTTTGGTAGTTGAATCCTAGCTCTCATGCTTTTTTGAATTCATATAAACATGGAGTTTGTTCCCAATATATATTTCATGTGTCTGAGTCTTCTTTCCCAAAGTGCATTTATTGAATTTAAGTTTAAATTTTCTGAGCATGTTGCCAATTTGTGAACAATATTTCAAATTCTGTGTCTGTTCTCTCCAATACTGATATTATTGACTATGTTTAGTTAATGTTCCTGAATTCAGCAAACACTTTCCCTGTTCTACAATCCCTGCAAATAACAAAAACAATATTAATAGTGTCATAAAAAGACAAAATGATGATCTACATTTAATGATTCGCTGCTTAGATAGTGCTATTGCACTTACAGAAAATTATTAATTAGTCTGGAGACTTGTGTTTTCATAAGGACTGATACACAAATGGAAAACATAAGCACATACTTTGCATGTAGTATCTTAATACTGTCTTAGACAAATGCTCTCTGAGGCCTGGTGGGACAACACATTCATCTTCTGGTCCATGGCATGTCCAGTGACCTGTCAGCAGTCATCTCCCACACAGAGTGGGAGTGGATTTAAGCCATGCATTTTATTTGTTTGTTTTGGCAATTAAAATACCATCTGCACATCAAAGAAACTTTATTACTGTTTGAAATCTCCAGACTTTGATGTGTGGGTAGATATTTAGAGCCAAACCGAAAATGCTCCTGCTTCTAAAGACTGCATAATGCAAAATCTATTCCAGTAAATTATTCTTTGGAATAATGTGGTTTTAAGTTGTGTTTGCTTTTGAGAATCTGATCTGCAGGAATGTGGTCTCCTCATATAGCTCATGAGAGTTCAGCTTTGTTCAACACATGATAGGATGTTAATCTCCATCAAAATGTATACCCAGAGCTCTTAATCAGTCAGGGCAGTGACAGAAACCATGTGTCATGGTTTTTCCAGCACAGCAGCAAGTACAAATAAAAGTATTCTCATGGTCACAGGAGACACTTGTCACTGGGGTAAGGATGAATGTAAATTGAAAAGACGGGCAACCCAAACAGAAAAAGTCACGTTCCTGCCTGAGTTAGAGATGGTTCTAAGATGCTCCAGAAATGGGTGCCTGGACATGCCGGGATACTCCATGGCTTCCCCAGAAGATGGGGAATATGATTCTCAGTTGAGGCTCTGCTCTCCCTCTTGTCTCCCATTCTTTATTCCACTGATATTTTCAGAAGGAGCTGAGAACCATGTGTGATTTCCAGTGGGATTTCAAACTGTCATCACTTCCCCATTACAGGGACCTTTCTCCAGCTAAAAGTTCAAGCAATTGCAGGAAGTGGGGCCCTGTCTCACTCTTTCTCAGCCGTATGTACTACAAGATGTGTGTAACAGCTTTTTCCCATCATCGTGCAAGCACACACAGGCCTTACTCGGTTCAGAGTTTGGAAAGTCTGATCTGTATTCTTGCAGATTTTTGGTCACAAGTCTTACTCTCATAAATCCATGAAATTAAATTATTTTAAACATACTGACTTTGTGTTATTAAATAAATGAAAAAAATATACATCTGATCCCCAAACTGATTTTAGGGAAGAAATCTGAAGTGGAAAAAACAAACCTTTATTTTTTTCCAGATTGTTCTCATTTTCCTCTAATACAAATGAAAAAGAATTTCACAAAAAGTCAAATATCACTTTTCTTAGAGAAAGAAACTTGATTGGAAGTGTTCTTTCCTTCTTTGAAATGGGAGGAAAGATTATAGAGGAGTTAATGAAAAAACACAAAAAGTTGCCTTAGTTAGACAACTAACACTAACCATTGTCTGCGGTAATTTTTTAAAAATGGTACCATTAGAAAAGCTTCACTGTCTGTAAAATTCATTACAATGAAACAACTGTGACTCTTAAAACAACATTTCACATGTCTTTTACCTCAACATGGATGCACATTACTGCTATCCATTTCAGCAGTAAAACGTTTTCTCCAGTGCCTTGGTCAAGCAACAGTACTGAAAGACATCATGTGAGGAAAAATTAGGGTAGACACTTTAAAAAAATGTCTCCTGACACTTTTTAAAACTCAAAATTCCCCTTAAAAGAAATACAGGCATAGTTGGTAGTGAACATCTTATAAGAATGAAATTATGTTGATGAAACATAATTCATTGTCTTAAAAAGTTACTGGTTACATTTCTCTTTTTTTCAGTTCTTTCAGTTGAAGCCAATTTTTGTCACATTATTACTTGTCTAAAGTAGAAAGAAAGAAAGGTCTGTTTCACATCTGTAATGGTTTTAAATTTGCTTACTTGTCTGAAAAATCTTTGTGTCTTAAGTAGCTATGTACCCATATTTCTTAAAGAAAAGGAAATCCATTAATTGAAGACACATTTCCCTACTGCATTTAACTTGAAATCTAGCTTTTAAGTGAATGAAGGGAATAATTTTTCCTCTACTATTCAAACCTTACTCTGAAGCACTAGCTGGGATACTTGCTCTCAGTTAGGAGAAAGCATTGTCAGTTCAGCTGCAGCCTGTGACTTCTTAAACTGTGTACTGGTGACTTATGACAAATGTAGAGTAGCAAGCAGGTCACAGCTGAAAGCAAGTAATCTAACCTCATCAGTGGATAGCTACCCACACCTTCTGACAACAAGGATTCAAGCTAAAACTGAAGACAGGAAATCCCCTGTACTTTAGGATTTATCAAGAGGCAGGTGGCTGAAATTGGGAAGTTTTTAAAGCTAGAATTTATTGGTCATTGGCTTTAGGTTCCTAATGCCATCATTCCTTGACAAACCACCCAGGTTACTACTGAACTAAGGTACGCAACTATATCATAGTTTTGATTTAGTTTTGCTGTTTTCACAAGATTGCTTAAAGGAAATGTAGTTGTGAATTTATCCAACGTAGTTGAGCCTTTAATTCAATGGAGAATTAGCTCAATGTCATACCATGGCTCTGGATTTTAATACAGCAGACCTAGAAGAATGGTGCCACCTGAACTGATAAAGTTAACGTTCTTTATTTTAGATGAGCACTGAGCAAGGAGGAAATCTGGCAAGAAAATCTAAATGGACAGCTAACTTTGCCAAGAAGCGTATCAGGAAAAAGGAGACAATTTACAAGAAATGCACTTATGAGTCTTTGAAGTCAGGATATCGTAGCATAAATTGAAGAGTGCAAAAATAGACTCAACAATTAAGCTTTACGAAACTGTTAAAATACAATCCAGAAGGACACCTTACCATAAAAATGATTGCTCAATTCCCCTGACACAATGGTGATAGGCAGTAAAGTAACTCAGAAGCAACCCCCAGATTAGCTGAATATTTGACTCAGTTTTTGAGAGGACGTATAACATTGACTGGGAGGATAACTTTGGAGAGAGGAATGAAAGTGTGACAGGAATGGTAAGTGATGGGAAAAAGGGCTATACTGAAGCCCACCCCATTCATCCCTCTGGGGAATGTCAGCTCCAGGATTTGCAGAGAAGATTCTTATGAAATTTCTGTCTGGCTGCGGGTACATATAGCAGATATAGGGAGAGAGAGCACCATATTAGATTTAAAATCAGTAGTAATGCTTATAAACAGAAAAGGTAAGGAAAAGATCCAGGCAATTGCATTTGCTGTCACCGGTTATTTCTTTCTCAGCAGCATGAAAAGATTTAGGAAACATCTTGAAAGGGAGAGTAATTAAAACATGAATTTTAAAGGGGAGTGTCATGAAGGGCAAGGCACATTTACCAGAGTTGTATGTGCCTGACTAATCTGAGAACTTTCTCTGATTTGAGAGCTTTTTTCTGGGCAAGAAAATGTAATATCTGTGTATCTGTCTGGATATCTTCAACTCATTAGATAGGGTGTTTCTCGAAAAATTACTAGTTGGATGGAAATGATGTGGATAAGCACAGGAATTTTGAGGTAGGTGATGAGCTGGCTGAAGAGAAGATAACCCCATAGCATTTTGAGATTTCAAGACCACTTTCTTATGGCTCACCTTTCTCTATTTCCATTGGCAAACCAATGTTAGAAAACATATGTAGGAGACATATTCCTTGTAAAAGAATTCTTTGGGAGGATATCGAAACTGCAACATCTGGAAAGAAACCATAGCTAAAATGAAAGTTCACATGCACATAAACCAGTAATAAGAATTTCTAATGTGGGAGTTTGAAAGTTTTGAGAGTACAGTAAAAGATTTAAATGTTCAATGATCCATCAGCAACTTCTGACTTAGTCAGCAGTGTTAATGTCATGAGCTGTGAAGCACTAAGAAGGTCACATTTCATGTCCTGTGGTCAGGTCTGGCTAATGTCTTTTAAAGCAAATGAGGTTAAATTACAACAGTTTAGCAACAGCCTGTGGACAGACCAGACAAAATAACTTGGCTTACATAGGAGAATGAAGGCAGGAATGGGACAGAATTGTTTTTCATACAAACTGAGGTGGGGTAGAACTACATGAGTTGAATGAACCATGTCAGTGTAAGTGAGGATGGTCTGGCTATGAATTAAGACAGGCTGGGTAACAGAAGAGCTTTTGCCTACAAAAGGGGGAGGTTCTGTGACACCCTTCTAACACAAATAAAATGGGCCAATAACTGTCTGCTTGCAAGGTGATATTTTACAGCTTCCTGGAAAGTCCTGAGCAACACCACTCCGTGATGCTCCACGAGGCTGAATTCAGCCTCAATATACAGCATTTCCCCATGTCTTCTGACTCTGAAACTTCCTCGGATTTTGGTGCAGATTTACATTAATCTGCAATGTCAAAGTTTAAAAAGCATTTCTGTTAACTGGAGTCATCCACTAATGAGAAAATTCTAAAATCCTTTTCAGCATTTTGCTAAATATTTCCCTGAATAATCGTTTTCATACTTTTTTCCTAAGGCTCTTAAAAAAGCCAGTACTGGAACAGGCCTGATAATAATTAGGGAACTAGCAGCGTGTTGTCTGATGAGCTGCAGGCTTGCACAAAACTATGGAAATATTTATAAGTTGCTGTTGGGTTTTGGAAGATATTTTTTTGAATTTTGAATTTAAAAAGAGCTATGATGAAGACAATGTTTTTAAAAAATACTTAGAAGACAGCTACTGAACAGAAAAGGGGGTTAAAAATAATCACAGTTATTAGAGTGAACTGGATCTGCTTCAATATTTTCTTTATAAAACAGTGTTTGAATAATCTTTGAAGTAACAATATAAGGCATTGATCTATTTTAATTCTTTTTAGGAAAGATAGTACATAATACTGCTTCTGAAATCTCACATTTAACTTACCCAGACAGTCCTGCAAATACTAAATGACAGTTCATGTTCACTTTTAAAATTCAAAACTATGAAATCATAAATTTTTAAAATTTTCCCCCAACATTTGCCCATCCAAGATTTTTCAGATCCAGTGTGGGCATGTACTGAGAAAAATACATCTCTGAACTTTCAGTCTATGATGTTGTGAACATTGTTTACCTCAGTGCTAAAAAAAACCATTATGAAAGTGAAGGAATTAAATTTTACTTTGTCCTGTGGAAAAATGTTTGGTTTTGACATTTCAGCAACATTCATTAAAACAAAACGCTCCATTTTTTTTAAGATCCACAAATTGTATCAAAATTTGTTGAATAAGCATTGGAAATCTCTATTCTGGCAAACAAACACTACAGAGGCATATGGGATACACGTGCTTGTCACACTTTGCTATTATAATGCTTCCTGTAGGGCTTTTGGCTTAGGGCAGCCCAAGACACTCAGGTAATCCAAGACTTGTGGCTTGAGAAACAGCATGGGTTTAGTGACTTTTCCAGTTTGGGGCAGCCTTAACAGTCTGTTCAGTTGTGATTCCATACCACTGGGGTAGTATCAATGCCAGGGATTCCTGATCATGCTCTATTTACTGCTCTGGAATTAGCAATTTAAAATTTTTATTGCTCAGTCAGCTAAAAGGCCTTTACACTTGTAATGGAATAAAGTTCCAACTCCTGTTTTCTGTAAGCAGGCAGAGTATCTTTTCCTCTGAATTCTGAGATAACAAAGAACAAAATAAATTCTTTAAATTAGCACCCAGGTACACAGTTATACTTCCAGACATCTCAGCTGCATAATGTTGTTGCAAGTTAGAGCACGCTCACTAAGTCACTGTAAATGGCACTGTCCTGCTGACTGCAGTGAAAGCATTTCAACCAATACTGTCCCAGGATCTCGACAACTCCAAACATGTCATGCATACACCTTTATAAACTTAACACAGGTAGTGAATATTTAATTCTAAGCCTGAAAAAGTCTCATTTTGTTTCATTTTCTTTTGTTTGGCAGTGAATGAGACATAGATAAAAGTAGTTGACTGATGCAGGATGCATTATGTCACTGCAAAGCTGATGTGATAACTGCTGGTTTAAAATAATATTCACTGAAGGTTAGTCTTCACTAGTTTTACTCAGTTTCTTTCTATGTATACTTTCTTGATTCATTGCAGTGTGAGTACACATGCAGTCTGGGACTAAAATGAATTTTCTCTTTTAGGAGCTTTTGAACTCTAATCAAGACTGAAAAAGCTGAAGTATTCTGTTTTGCTGGAAACTTTGTTCTGAAAGCTCACGCGTGGCATAGGAACCAGCCCACTTAGGGTAAAAGGTACAAACTAGTTACAGTTAACCTTTGTTTATCCTGTTTTTGACACTACAGGAACAATAAGTTATTTAGGTATTTCCTTCTTTTAGGATTGGAATTTTACTGCTTCTTTAAGCAGTATGAAGTAGATCTTGAGATATTTTTAAGAGCAAAAATCTATTTGGGAGCTATGGCAAAAAAATCTCAACTGTTTCCCAGGGTCTCTTTACTAAAATCCCTGTCATCTGGTGTTTTGCCAGTTGCTTCAATGATCCCAGAATCAACTTTTGCCTTACAGTTCACAGAAGGGGGAAGACCAGAAATCCCAGTACAGTGAGCAAGCTGGTGGAAAGCTTAATTTAAACAACAATTTAAATTCCTTTAACATGGGTGAAAAAAGTCAAAGACCTTTATTTTCATTTTTTGCCCATTTTTAGTACTGAATTGGGTAAAAATTTGCTGTGTGCTTTTCAGTCCAATAAGTCCTCAAAGTTGGGTACTGCGTTGCATCCACTTTCTGCTCCTCTCAGGAAATTGTCTCAGATTCTTTGAGGTTTTATGAGGGAGTTTCAGATCAGACTAATGAATGTTTGAAAGAAATGAGCCAAGAGATTCAAGTGATGGAAGAATTGTTGGCAGTCATGATGCTCTCTGTGAGAAGAAAGGGAGTAACTCCATCTAGTTTCAAGATGGCATCTGCTGATGGTAGTTTTGTGAGGGAGCAACATTTTGTATAAAATGAAATATACCAGGGGCTCTGTCCATGGTGTGGTATTGGATTTCAGTTCTTATTGTCTGTATAATCCATGGGCTGGATTAAGAATAATCTGACAAAGAAAACACCAAGGGTTTTGGTTTGTTTTTTTTTACAATGTGTCTCATTTTCCCAGCCTGAGTCACCGAGCAGCTGCAGAGGCCATTGCAGCAATACAGAAGCAGCTGCAGGGCAGACATGGGCGAGGGAGGGGGAGAAGGAGGAGGAACCAGGGAGCAATGAAGCAGGTACTGCTGTTGAGTGGGGTTGTCAGTCAGGCTCTGGCTCCTAGGAAGGGACAGGAATGTCTGCCTGGAAGGGCCTGGCAGAATGCACTCCCAGCTGACCTGGCCTGGAAACCTGTGTTTCCACAATTCGGTCCGTAGTCTCCACTGACTCCATGGAGAGCTTGTGCACCTCTTCAGGGATGGACACCCTCACCAAAACAGCTGCAACGAAGTGAAGAGGAGCCTGAATTTCCTACTTCATGTTTGGAGAGCCACAGTTGGATCTATAACCTGAATCTAAAGGTGAAGCCTGCTTTGACGTGGCCCTTCATTCTTGCCAGCATTAGTGGACTGGAATTAAATACTTTTTAATATGGTATGACAGGAATCAGTAGAACAGTTAGGAGGGCTTGGTGGATATATTATTTTTCTAATCCTGGTCCCAGTTTCTTGATGCGTTGTGTGGGGGCTAGAAAAGTATCCACTGTTTTTACTCTGCTGGAAAAAGGCTCAAAAAAGGAAAATCTTAAAGTCTCTAACAAGAAGGAGACACACATTGATGGGCAGAACCATCTCTATACAGAATATCTCAAAATTGAAAGGACCTGTAAGGATCATTGAGTCCACTATTTCATTTTTTAGCTTCAGGTGTCATCTTTAGAAATTTTTATATTCTCCAGTGAGACTTGGAATATCTTCCAGCAGAAATCCAGTTTCAAGAAAACATGATGCTTTCCCATGTTTCAATCAGCACTCAGTGCAGGAAGTTTGCTCCATATGCAGAGAAAAAGCTGAGAAGCTTAATTTGTGGTTGTGCCAATTACTTCATTTATTATTTTAAGTAAGGGAAATTGGTGACAAATTGCAACACACAAAATTCAGATTGAACATAAAGAAAAATGTTCATTTCAGGAGGGATGTAGAATCTCTATTGTCAGAGATTTTCAAGAATTTATACAAAACCCTGACTGACCTGGCATGGTCTGAACTATAATCCCATTTTAAGGAGATTGGATTGTGCCATGCCTAGACATCTCTTCCAGGCAACATTTCTATGGTTCTGCACTATGTTACTTCACTTCCAATTGCCTGATTTCTCTGACAGTACCTGAACATATTTTTCAGTACCTGTCATAATAATTGGTCTTAATAATTTTGGAGATCTTGATGTTACTGTAGTCCATATGAATAAATATGACATTTGGGAAAACTTCCTGTAAATTCTACTCTATTGAACAGTTACCTAGCAGTTCTTGATCTACACACGAGCTTTTGAAATGCAATTTGTGCATAAAAATTTGTGTCCTGCCTTATTGCTGGCATGTTGTGTATCTGAAATCCATGAGGTCTTCATTATGTTGAAGAATTGGAGTCTGTGAAAATAACTATGAGTGTTTTTTAAAAAATTCTGACTGTAAAACCTTGCACCTTGCACACTTCAATGGTATTTTTCTTTACCCATGAGCTTTTGAAATACTTTTTGAAACAGTATTTGCACATTAAAATATTTCTACTTTGAAATCTACTATGCAAATAGTTCCTTTCATAAAATCAAGGAAATAGAATGTTAAATATGTACAGGAATAGTTGCCAGATGGCCGGAGCAACAGTCTGGAGCTACTAAATGGAAAACACTCTTTATTCGTTCAAGGCAAAAACGTATCTATTAGGCACAGCCCTAAGTCAGGTATTTAGCCATAAAACACCTCCAAGTTCCCCAAGAGACAGTCAGGAAATTATCTTTAATCCTACTGAGCTGAGACATGTCTGTGGTTTGGTTGAGAGAGAGATGTACCTTCCTCTCTTTCCCATTTCTGCAATCTAAAGCACAGCACAGTTCCAGAGGGTGGGGAGGTAATATCTCTGTATATTTAGTCTCAAATTCTCTGGCTTTCTCTTCTAATTTATGGCACCCTTATGAAAGGACAAGTTAGTAATTTTTTTTTTTAATATTAATCATCCTCCTTCTTTTTTCATTATTTTGTCCTAAACTTTCAATTGGCTACCTTGAAGCTGTACCAAGAGAAAGATATGACATAGAAACAATCATGGCATTATTGAATGAATGTAAATTAATTTTAGATAATGTACATTTTATTTACATTAACTTGTTGTTAACCATGCCAAATCCTTATAAAATGTTCAAAACAGATCATGTGCCTTAGTAAATAATGGAATATTCAGATATCTTTTTAAACCTCTTTAGATGAAGAGGATTTAAAATGTTTTTCAAAATCACAGATAATTTTTATGGCACACCAAATATTAACACAGATTTTTTATAGCATGAGTCACTAAAGAAAAAGAATCAAACCTTCCCTGCCCACTTGTGAGCTACTGAGGGCTGTTCATGCACTGTGTGATGCTTTATTGGAGACAATGTCACAAGTAACTGAAGCACAAGTTTAATGATGTAGCTGATTATTTATATATGGTCACTTTTCAGTGAGATAGTAGGATAAAAATATTAGAGCACAAATTAATTTTAAGTTGTAATATTACTTTGAGCAAATCAGCATTGCAGATGATTCAGTTGTCTTCTGAAATCAGCAGTTCATAAACCCCTCCAAAGTGCCTATTTTGAAATTAGAGATTAGACTGCTTTCTCTGAAGGTTCATATTTCTTTCTCCTAAGAAAAACATTACTTTTCCCCCCTCTTTTTTTTTCAGAGCTGCCTCCTAGTCATCAATACCCTGCACTGTTGCCTGACATTATTCTCCTCCAAAGACAGATTCTATTCTGCCTTTGCTACTCTTCAGTAGGATTTATCATCTGTAAAATTAACTCTAGATGTATAACTATTTTTACAATATATGTAAGTGGGTATGTATTTATTAGAGGACTGAAATCAGACCAAATCAATCTGCTCTGAAGGCCATATCTACATAGCAAATGGAAATGTGGTTGCAATTTGTGCTGGTTTTATTCAAATAAACCCTGGAAAAAATGTAACAGTTCAGGTTTCAGCATAGACCAATATCCCAGTGGGCTTGGACTTACTGCAAACATGCTTGGCAGGAGGCTATATTCATGCATGCTTGTAGAAACCTGGGCAGTATGGAGTTAATACATTGCTGTGCCTCAAACACCAATGGCCAATCAATTGGACAACTTAGAACAGGATGTGGCTGGACAGGGGAGCTGTACAGAGGAATGGCAGCACCTTTTTGGGGCCAGATTCTCTCTCCTGGTTCATGGGGACTGCACAAAATAAAGAACAGCGCAAGTGCAGAGGTGGGGTCAAGAAGTGGGGCTGCACTGAACCCCAGAAGTCAATCCAGTGGCAGGGATTGACGCCACTGAAAGACAGTCCACGCACAGAAAGGTCCAGAAGAATGGACTGTTCATGCTCACTCATTTACATGAAGAGCAAGAAACCTAATCCCAAGAGAGGGAAAACTCGCCCTTAGGACCCTGGGCACCCTGTTGACTGAATCAATGACCCAGGACTGGTGATCTTCTTTCCTCTCCTGTCTCACTATCTGATGTCTCTTTCACACTCTGCTTCTTGCCTCTAACTTTTTATTCTTTTATTTCTCCTACTATTAGAAGATAGGCACAAAACATGTACCAATTTCCATGTCAAGTGTGTAGTTTGTTAATAAAACTTAGTGAACTTGGTTTTTAGGGTCCCTTTTGGTTTTTGCTATTCTCTTTTGGCCATTGGTATCTATGCATCTTGGATGATCCCACTCCTACCGTTCCATGTAGGTGTGGGATGCAATATTTTTACTGGTTTCATAGGCAGAATAATTTTCTGATCAGACGTATCATCATTTTCGTGCAGGGACATTCTTAACCTTAGAGTAGTAATGTTTTCATAAACTTAGAGAAATACTGCTTCTGGGTAGATGATATTTGCATATATGTAAAACTTCAAGTCATTTCCATAAAAGCTTCTCACTGTCACAGAATACTGGATGAGGCCACTGATTGAAGCACAAAGAAAAAAGGAAAACTTCCTCAAATCTCTTTATTGCTACATTGCAATGGGCTGCTTTTTGGTGTATGAAAATTTGTTTATCAATTATCATTGATAAGCACTTTACCTGCTGATTGCCATTTTTGAGGGTTACTTTGCTGATTTACCTTCCTTCTTTTGTGCTTCCAGCCATCTGAACCTTCTTCAGGTACCTCAGGTAGAAGTTTCTGCCCCAACACTTAGAGACATAAACAGTTCATTTACAGGCATGGTCTGAGAGAGGGTAGGCAGGAATGGATGCAAATGTAAACCTCCTTCAGGCCTTTCTAAAAAGAGAATTCTCTTCAGCAGGAGAAGGAAATCTCTTTTCCTTTTTCGCAATCCCCTTCCATTCCCCTCTCCAGATGTTTATGTCCCTTGGGCTGAATATTGAATCGACAATTTGTGTGACTGAACTAAGAGTCAGCCACAAACAAAATTCATTTGAGAGAAGAAAAAATAAATATTTGATTGGTCTTACAATGAAAAATAAATAGCCTTCCTCCAAAATTTAGGGATTGAGTATTCTTTCCAGGGGTTGTTTTCCAGAGTTTAGTACTTTTGCATATTACAGTACAAAATCCTGCCAATTTCTAATCCTGGATGAAATTAAGATTTTAGTTATCATTTTAGAAATAAGAGACCTGCATCTTCTGAGGTTGGCTATACTATGGCTGCAGTAGTGAAAAAATAACTTATGCATTTAATATTCAATTAAAACAGTGCTTTACCATTTTTTTTAATAAGGCTGCTAAGTAAAAAGTACCAGGCCTGTTCATTTAGAATACATTTACCTAATTAATGCCATATTCATTAATTTCGCAGTACAAGTTTATTTACTGGGATTACTAATTCACTAGTAAAATAGAAATAGAGCAATAAAAATAAAAATAGACAAATATTCTCACAAAGTTTCAACACAGGCAGCTATCAACATTGACAAGGAGTTTCTGCTGTCTGTTTTTAGATATTCAAACAAGAGGAAAATCTTTTGAGGACAAATAAATGAAATGAGACACACTAGAGCATTGGCATCACAAGATGAAAAAGTCTGGTGTAGGATTTCAATATCACTTCTGTGTAAACTGAGTCCCAGAGCAGAGTGATCTGGTCTGTAATTAAACTCAAAAGGAACAGGAAGTCAGAAGGTGATTTCACAACCCAGCTTAAAGTGCATTCGTTCCCTGAAACTGACTTCATCTTGTAGGACAGGCTGTTGTGGTCCCTGTGGCTTTATTCCAGCCCTTGTTTGTTTTCTCATGTCTTTGATGCTTTTGTCAGCAGCAAGTCTTGAGCTTGAGGATGCACGAAGTGAAGGGGTGTTGAAGAAGAAGAGCAGGAGGAGCAGCAGCTTGTGTGCTACTGGTACGGCTGAGACAGTGGCATAGCTCTCAGCCTTTTAAAGGTGGGCATGGACTTCTGTGGGTCACAATACCCATGGAAGTTCCAGGGCATTTAGAGCAATGGCAGATTCAAATACATTGAAGAAACCTTTTGGCTTATCCAGGCATAAGTTTTTTAGTGTATTTATCTCTTAACTTCTGCTTTTAGGGCATTTGGTTCATAAAATAAAAGAAGAAAATGCATCTGTTTTGGTCTGCCTGTTGTGCTAAAGGAGGACCAGGCAGGTCTTTGCTACCTCCATAGAATGGATTCCATGATCTCTGCAGATAGCCTGCTACAGGGCTTTGCTCCCCTGAGAATTACAAAGTCCTTTCCTAAATCCATCCCGTGGCTCTGACTGCTGGTGGAACTGCTTGGCATCCTTGCAGTACCATTACTGCATCTTTCTTTACTCCCTCCCCTTCCAGCTGGCTCCTACTTTGTCCTTCTCTCCACAAAGAAAGAACCTAGTTCCTTCTCAGTTTTCTCATACTTTATTTGCTTTTTAAAAACCAATTAACCAATAATTTTCCTGAATATCTCATTACTCCATACTTTTTATTGGATCATAAAATCTGCCTATTTTTTTAAATAGGAGAATAATATTTGTTACTCATTTTTAAAAAAAAGTTAGTGATCTTCTGCATCCTAATCTGCAACTCTTCTGCCTAGTCATGTATCTAATTCCTTCAATGTGTTTTCCAGACTCTCAGTTTGGTGTAACCCACAACTTTATAGAAATATTCTATTCTTTTCCTAGTATTTCAGGAAGTTATTAACCAAACCCAGTAAATGTATTTATGGGATCCTAAGAGAAATGTATCAAGCACTTCAGGAAAAATAATGGCTAATGGCTTTGAGAATCACTCTTCAAACATATGTACACCTTGTGATGATTTCCTCTCTTCCACATTTCCTTGGCTTGCATGTGGAAATTTCAGCACAACAGTGTCAAAAGACTTATAGAGACCAAAAGCCAAACAAGACCATGTGTTGCCTTTCCGTTACCATCTGCCATGAGAAAGAAGAGAATTATTTCAGTGGCTGAAAAGCGTAATGGCAAATATGGTAGCCCGATGTAATGATATATATTACACTCTTCATTTTCTGTCATTAGAGGTCTGGGGGTGGATGCTGTCTACATTTCATAGGCGTTTGGTTTTATTTAACTATGGTAAACCAGCACTTTCAACTGGAGGATGTATCTTCCTAATCTGGAGTGGCCTGATGCTATTGCCTAGGCTGCAGGAAAAGCCTTTATCCAGTTAATCCTTGTCACTAATGGGAGTCTGCACATGATACTATGAAACTTTGTCCAACAAATCTTCTACAAATGAAATCACAAAAAGGTTTCCATGCCATGAGTGCAGAACTAGGCAAAAAATTCACCATGCAGATTACAATAAGAAAAAATAGTAAAGACCAAGGGCTGCACAAGAAGATGGGAAGGCAGCATTGTTTCACAGCTGCAGGTCAGAAAAAGTGAGCCTCTGAAGCATTTGAAGCTGCAGTAAATTTTGAAATAAAAGTTAATTTTAAAACCCCTGCCATTATCATAAATAATCTTGTTTTCTCAGTGTCTACATTATTAATATTAATCAGGATTTGCTGAAAGTACATCACACCAAAACTGGGACTTTAGGACAGCAATTTTATTATTTTATATAAAATTTTCACTGAAATAACTGTGCTATGCAAACTTCCGTTGCTGCATTGTTCATGAGCCAAACATTTTCTATTTTCTTATGTGTTTTCCTGCTTCCTCATCTGCCTCCCAAAATGTTACAGCATCTCTACTCTTCTCTTCAAGAAAAATAAAAGGCAAGACAGGTAATAAGCCCAAAGCCAGCAAAAAGGAGGTCATAAACCTTAAAATATTTTAAAATTAAACTAAATAAGATCACACTAATGTGTGAACATCTGCTACTTGTTCCCGAAATACACTCATACACAGTGGTGTATGACAAAGATGAAAAGATGAAAATTTGGAGAAATTATTTAGCCTACAAATCATAGTATCTCCAGAAAATGCTGCTATTTAGTGGCTGTGACTCCAAAGACAATACAAATACAATGCCGGTTGTCATTATCATTATGGAAAGTAACATCATGTTTTACAACTGTTTGGAATGGAGCATGACATGGAAACTAGGCACAGAGCAAGGACCCCAAGCTTTTGATCCTCTTCTACTGCTGCATCCCTTACCTGAGAGTAGGGAGGCAACTCCCCAGGGGTATGTCTTGAACCATTTTTTGAAGGGCAAGCAAGCCAACTCTTCTGAACACACTCCAAATATTGCTAGGATTTTTGGACACTCAAACTTGTTTTATACCATGTTGTGTCATTTTCCAGAGTGCTTTTCAGCCAAGCTCTCTCCACCAGCAGCAGGGTGTCTTGGCACACTCAAAATCCCTGGGCATGCTTGGCTTCGGATCTGAGTGCCTGGGAGATATCTGCATGGCTGTGCCAGGCTGTGGCTGGGTAAACACAACCTGCCTCTGATCAGAGGGGTGCTTCTGCCTGGCAGGCCAGCTGGGCTGTAGTGGAACACTGCCACAGATCTGCTGAATCTGACACTGCCACGCTGAATCTGGCCTGCGCCCAAATACCCACAACTGTGGAACCAACAGGCCAGTTTTTAACCCCACTAGATATAGTTTGAAATACCTCTAAAAATAGGATGTGGAAAGCAAACACAGTGCTGTTACACATAAGACTGATCAAATCATACCACTTGAGTTTGACTCAGTGTCCAAGGCCATGAGCTATTTCATGTTTCTGCTCAGTATAAACTGTCTGCCTGTGGGCTCCACCCACTTGCTATAGTCACAGCGAAATCATTCTTCATTTACTTCTAATAATCCTTTTAGAATATTCTTCTGGAATGTAGTTCCTCAAACATGCATAGCATAAGTCTTCAATAATTCTATCTTTCATAAGGGTTTTTTTCCCTTTTTTTAAATCAGAAATATTTCTGCTATAATACTACAAGGAACGCCTTCTTAAAACTGAATTGAACTTTCCTTAGCCTTCCTTTATTAGATATAAGTTTAACATATAGAGTCCCTCTGATTTCCCACTGGTATGTTGTCCCCAAAGCAATGCACGTCTTCCAACAGAAAACAAATAAATCATAATTTAACCCAAGTACAGCCTGCCATCTGGTTTTGCTTTGCACAACAAATTTTGTGTTTCATTTAATTTTTCTATCCTTTATATATTCTAGTAGTTTATTTGTCTTTAACTGTATCCACATTTAAGACTGATGTTTCATATATATATTTTTGTTATCCACAAAGACACCATTCAATTTCGAGAGCTTCCTTGATTCTTTCTGCATCTGTTTTTGACTTTGGAATCAACTTCTATACAACCCATTAGAAAAGTTCCATATTGTTTCAGTACCCCACTTTTCCTTATATCCTGCACAATTACCAGGTCACTGCTTGTTGCTGTTGTTTTTATTAGATGCAGTTTCATGCAGTCATCTTTCTGCTCCATGAGGCCTATAATATTATGAAAGATAATAATGAAAGAGCAATAGGTCTTTCTCATTCTAAAACCATCTTTATGCAGAGATGGACTTTTTTTGGATGCACTCATACAAGTAATAATTTCAAACCTCTAAATGTCCAGGTACTGTCCAGAAGGGGATAGTCGCTCTATAAACATTCTAAATAATTTTTTATCAGGGTTCTGCTTATCTCCCATTCTGCTGCAGTGTTGCTGCAGTTAAGCAATGGCAGCTGTTTGTGACTTGTAATTATCTAATTTTATTATTCATTAAATATTGTTAAAATTCAGAGATCAAATTGGATGACAAATTTTGGCATACATCTAAGGAAGTGGAATGCATCTCCTGAAAATTTTATCAAAAATCTTATCATCAAAACTTTCATAAATTTGTAACACTAATACCATTCTGGGATGTTGTGGGGTGACCCAACACCTCCTAGAGGCTGGATACCGTTGTGGAAGGAGCAAGGTGACAAAAATTGGCAGGGAAATTGAGAGTGCTTTGCCCTGGCATCTCTGCCTTGCAAAGTTCAATTACAACTTTGGTCATAAAGCTCAGGAAAAGTACCTACCTGCTTTTCAGGGCATGGTATGGGGGGTGGAAGATGACATACCCTCTTTGTCTTAATGTACCTGGAAGAGGTGATGCTTGGCTTCTTGGCTACCTAAGCACTTTAGTGGCAGTGGAACCAGGTAGGCTGCCAAAGAATGGGAAAGCAGAAAGGGCACATTCCTACCACTGAATTCAATACCAGTAGAAGGGAAATCCCTGTGACTGGGTATGAGAAAACCAAAAGGGATTAATGAAATTAGCATGCTATCTGAATTTTGTGTATGAAAGAGACTGGGTCTAATGTACTTAATTTTAGAAATTTGTTATGTGTACAGCTTGCACATATGAATATTCCACTACTAGCTTGGGATTTATGGAGTGGATTCCCAGACCCTTTTCAGTTCATAAATTAACACACTGGACTGAGTCCAGGCAAGTGCTCTGTCTGAGTTGAAGCTCAGTGCCTTTAGAGAGCACTCGTCAGCTTTCTGGCAGGCGCAGCGCTGGCCTCGCACTGCAGTGCTTCCAGGGGTCACCACTGCAGGGCAGATCACACAAATACACCATCCCATCCTTACTTTTCTAAACAGAGGCCTTAATCACACGGGTACAGAAAATTCTGTAATGTGTAATGACTCATGATTTATTCCCCCCTCCTCCTTCTTTTTTGAAAACTTAGTATTTTGCAACAAAGGCTGGAGGAGCTGCTGTACTCAATGAGTTTTGGGAGGAGCTGTGTAGATCAGCATTCAACCGGGAAGGGAAGATTTTCCACAACCACTCCTTTATTTTTTCCAGGTTATGCTGAATACCTGTAAAATAGACCCAGCCTAGTGGGGTGTTACACTCATAGCCTGGACCAAAGTATTTTCTTTGGCCTGCTCTCTTTCCATCACCCTGTGAACTTTAAGATGGTAAGGCTTCAAAAGGACAGGTGCAAATTGTCTCACTCTAGCAGAGAAAGTCTGATAGAAGCTGCTGATATAAACCTCTGCAGACTGAGGTGAAATCCAGGTCTTTCCTCAGTGAGGACAGTTGCTAGGTAAGAGATAGCTGCTACCATCATAGTCCTCTTTGCCTCCTTCTACAGTTTTCAATGAAGAAATGCCACTATTCCACCTTAACTTTTTTTAGCCAAAACACATTCATAATTATCAGACCTAACAGATCATGTATATCAGTCAGCTTAAGCAGATATGGATTTCAAATGAGTGATAGGATAGGTGTCTGAGTCTATAGTTTACTGAGCTCTGAAGTGTTTCTGGGACTACGAACTCAGATACCTATGATCTTCAAAGTAAAAGAACAAATTCTTTTACAGAACCTGCATACTTTTAGCTTTAGGTGATCTGACCATTGAAATGTCTTTTTCTCAATCACAGCTTGGGATTTATGAAACTAAATTCCATTTAAGTGTCATATTAAATGCATAAGCCTCTTCCTGGATTTTAGCCAGCCTCCAGGCTAGGAAGCTATTTGGCCTAGTGGTTTAATGGGTATCTTACTGTGTGAAAGTTATCAGCATGCTGTAAAGCAGAATAAGTAAGCCAAGTTCTCTCAGTTTCACAAAAATTCCCTTAACCTCCTGAGGCCCGGTAACATTTACATTGGTGCAACTTGGAATTTCCCCTGGGAGTTAATTTTCTTTTGCAGGCTAATTTATAGCATCTCTTTGATTAATGGCTAGAGAAGAGCTAATTACTGTGTGCTAAGGATGTATATTCATGCTTAATGAAAATGGTGACAGATCATGGTTTGAGACTGTGAGAAAGTTATAACGGGGAGGGAAGAGGTAGCTTGTTAGCATCCAAAGCCAGCCCCATCATGCTCTGTTTGCACACTCTGCTGAATGTGTATGTCAGTGATGTGCTGGGTACAAACTGTTACCTCTCAGAGTTTGCTTTCAGGGGTGCACTCCAAGGAATGGGAGCCCTGAGCACAGCTGTGTAAAGAAATGGCACGGAACTTATTTGATTTCTGGGAAAGCACGGATCTCGCTTCTCTGCAATGGGCTGTCTAAAGGTTCTTCTGAGTGGAATGTCAGCAGAAAAAGCTTCTGACCTCATTCTTACAGGGAGTTGTGATTAGGACATCTGAAGCTTACTATAGCATAGGTGAAAGAGACCACAGCTGAAGGAGCAGATTCCTAATTGGTGAACTTGTTAGATATGACTGAGGGTGATAAAAGGAAGAAAAGAAACGTAAAAAACTCCTTGTTTCACTAGCTTGCTGCTTTGTTAGACTGCTGAAGATTAGCAGTGCCTTTGTGTGATGGAAATACTGAATTAATGTTTTTATATTCTATAAAGTTGTGCAGCAGTGTGCAGTGGACTGGCAATCCTGGTAAGCTCACACAGGTGTGACACTTCCAGACACCTGAGCTCTCTCCAAATGTATGTTTTTATTTTCTGAACTTGTCAATGTAGGACACCCAGAGTAAACAGGAACAACTTGCATTCACAGTAGGAAATATTCTCTTCTCCAGGCTGAACTGTCCCAACTCTCTCAGTCTTTCTTCAGAGAAAAGATGTTTCAGTCCCTTCATCATCTTCATGGGTCTTTGCTGGACTGTCTCCAGTATATCCATGTCTCTTTTGTACTGAGGAGCCCAGCACTGAACCCTGTTTTTCAGATTTGTCTCTCTTGTTCCAAGGAGAGAAGGTTCACCTCCCCTGACCCGCTGGTGATGCCAATTGTTAAGTAAAAGCTGCAGTATTTTGGAAGGAATTTGCTGTGATGTGTCACACATGACTCAGATGTTTTGGGTATTTTGGGTGTTTAGCATACTGTTTGGGTGTTTAGATACTGTTACTGTATCACAGTAGAGTCAGCTATGGAACAATTACCTTGTCAAGTCTGAGGCATCTTTTGATCAACTCAGAATGTCAGAAGCTGGGGGAATAGTCCATTTGTAAAGCAAAGCATTACTGTGCAGTAATGTCAATACTGACAGTACTTAGCAGGAACTTTAAGTGGAGGTAGGAATGATAAAGGGGCCTAGTTTCTGCTCCAGCACCATTTTCCACCAGTGAACACTTATGAAAAAGATGGTTGTTGAACAGGAGTTCAGTGTTACAGGTAAAGTGTGAGCCAGCAAAGAGATGTCTTAGTTATATTACTAACGTTTCAGAAAAGGCTGGCAGGCAATGCCAGTAATGCAAATATTGTTCATTACACTGTCATTAGTTCATTCTCTTTTGATGGTATTTGGAAAAGGGTAAATGCTATTTTTATCACTCTTTAAATGGAAAAGGAATTTATTTCCTTGCTAGTAGTACATAGGAAATATGATGATATTTGTAAAATACATATATATTTACTACCTTATGAAAGGTTAGAATATTTTTTAAGTTTTTGCCTTTGAGTTTTTTCAATGTAGACATAAATGTTGAATTATAAATCTTGATTTAAAAAACCTTCCGGAAAGTTCAATCATGTGATTTTATGAATCATTAGTTAAATATGTTTTGTAGATAATTTCTAATGAGAAAGGATTGTGTCCTTCAGTGAAATGACAATGAAGTATCATTGTCTTTGCCAACTCTCTCTGAAACCTTTGATGCTGAGCTGAGGTTGGTGTACTTGAAATGTATTTACATAGCTTTGCATCCAGAAATTTGCTCATTCTGTAGGTGAAGTGTCATTCAGACTATGATGGGACCACCAATGAATTCTTGGGTGAGTGACTGAGTGACTATAGAACATAAAACTGTACTTACTGTCATAGGGCAACATAACTTGATTTTTTTCCCCAATAACTATTGGACAAAAAAACATTATAATATAATTTTATAGCATTCAGATTTCTATAAGTTTGTGTAATTGGGTGTATTCTCAAAAGGTATTACGAAAATGCAGTTACAGCTGTCCTAATGAATAATGTCTGGCTAACAATCTATGTTGAAAATTTTTTAAGGAATAAATCAATGTAAAACACATATCTTCTTATTTTCTTTGCCAAATGAAAAAGCAAGTCAAGGTTTATCAAGAGATATATGATAAGAAAACACTTCATTATTTTAGATGCAATTCATTCACGTTTCATCCCATTTCATCAATTTTTTTCTGAAATTTCATTTTAAAACACCAGCTGAAAGATCCAAAAAATGCTGAGATAAATGTTTCTTCCATTTTTAATCAAAATTATTCTGTGAGCTTTACACGGGTTAACATACATGATTAATAAAAATAAAATAACAAATTTTGGTATCATATACATATTTGTTATTCTTCTGAATATATTTTCCCCCTTCCAATAAACATCATTTTACGTTCATTAATTTTGTTCCTTTGAAGTCTTAAGATCAAATCAGTAATGCAAAGATTAGCTATTCTAATTACAAACACATAGAGATAGGAGATCACAATGTTCATGAGGAATCCTGAACAGCAGTAGGACAAATGAGTCATGATTCTTTTTATATGTCAACACACTCTAGTATGGAATAAATGAGAAAGAATTGTTGGTCTGAGAATTACAATAGATCACCTGAGATTTTTTGGAGTTTTTTTTAGAAGGCAACCAATATTTCTGAAAATAGTTTTTGAATCCTTATTGCAGTTTATGCTTTTTTAATAATCACCACAGTTTTAGTTAAGAAAATTTAGCCTGATGGACACCAGAATCCAAACTAGTAGTGAAGAAATTTGGTTTACATACTTATCTCTTTTCTTTCTTTCATTTTCTTCAACAGCCTGATATGGGAGTGTACCATTTAAATTTTATTTTATAAGGTGCACATTGGCTTTTAAGCATTTCCCTCCTCTTCAGCTGACAAATTGTCGAGTAATTTGAAAAGTACTTAGGTACCCAAAACTGAAAAAATTTCAGTGATACTCAGTGCTGCAATACCTGAAAGACTGGTTCCTGTCTCTGGGATGAGAAGTTATGACATTGGACCCTACAGGGGGAGAAGGGACCTGTCTGGACCAGGAGGCCTCGGACTTGTTCTCAGTTTGCCCCATTGAGAGACAGATCATGCAACCTTTCTTTTAAGCTGGACACAGAGGTGCTGGGTGAGCGGGCTTCTCAGTCTGGAAGACATTGCTAATCCTGCCCGAGGTGTTTCTGCAGTTAAATGGGAGAAGGCAGCTCTCTCCTCCCGGGGCAGGAGAGAGGGATCTGCTGAAGTTCACACCTGCTGTTTTACTCAGCAGGTCCTCTGGCTCTGCAAGTGCTGCAGCTGAAACCTCTTCCTTGACTCTGAGAAACTCCAGGCTCTTTGTGTGATTTATGGGATTATGTGAAGCTATAAATCTTCTGCTACAGCTAAATGCAACAATGATACTGTTTGTATAACAATTTGCGTCAGCTTTGCTTGACCACATCTGTGTCAGTGCCGAATTGCTGGAGGACTGAGTAATGGCTGTACAGAGAGCATGACTGAAATAACACCAGGCTCCCTGGCCACCAAAGGGAACTGCTCCAGCTTCCCCTGGTTCTCAGGGAATTACCAGAATTAGTATAAACAAATCCACGAGAGCTTCAGTTAACCTCAAACGAGGTGACATCCTCAGAAAAAAACTAAAATAAACCCCCTGAGGTTTTGCTGGCAGAAATGTCCACCAGCAATGACCAGCTGACCTTTTTGAGTGGAAGAACACTTCTCTTCACAGGATAGAATATACCCATCACCATTAGTGTCTGGATCAGAATGCCAGAGAAACATCAAGTGCCCATTCTCTTTCTACAGTAGCAAACTTAAATTGAAAATTCTTCTTCAGTGCTTTTAAGACTTGAGTTTTACTTCCTCACTTCTGGATTTTGGATTGGCGCCAAAGGAGGAAATACTTGACTGCTGTAAGGTGCTCTATTTAGATTTTCCACAGCTGAGAATAAAACTGCCAGAAAATGTGTAAGAAATATTATACTTTGTGAAATTTACAACCTGTATCTGTAAACTAATAGACATTTGGATAAATACAACTTTTGGAAGAGCTTTAGTTTTAGAATAAATATTTGGCCTTTACAAGGGAAGTGTAATGGGTGCATGCTAAGACCAGCCTTTGACACAATCAGCATATTTTCACATGGTCGACAAGCTGCCCATATAATACCTAATTGCAAAAGAAAAACACTAAGTCTGAGACTGAATCCTTGCAGATTATTTCAGAGGCATAAAAACTTCTCCTACACTGTCCTTGAGGTTTTTCTACACTATACGTGTAACATCAGCAAATTGTTTTAGTAACATTTAGAGAACTTGCAAGAGACTTGTGGAAATGTTTTTTTTTTTTAATGTTTCCCTTTCTTTGTATTCAGTAAGTCTGTTACCTAGAAGAGATCCACACATTTTTAACCTGAGTTCTAATTTACCATTCTCTCAGTTATGGTTTCTCTTTGTTATTTACATGTGCTTCCTCCAGAACCTCTCCAGGATTGCAGTCCTTTTCAAGGATCATACTGAATGCTATGAACCCAATAGGACTGAAAACTCGTGTTTTCCATTTCCTCCCTTTTTAGAAACACTTCAGATGTTCCTGTACTGCCTTTCTCCAACAAATTCTTCAAGGTAATAAGGTAATCTCTTTTTATTCTGAGGTTAGGTCCATTTCTTTTATCTCCTAGAACACTATTCATCAGATCTAACCAATTAAAAACCATTCAATTCTCCAAGTTTTGTTTTGTTTTGTTTTGTTTTTTTCTCTTCATTCTACTCTAGAGAAAGACCTTTGCTCCTTGTCACTGCAGTTAATTTTGTGAGCAACTAGTCTGACTTGCCTGGGGAGCACTATTGCAAGGGATTCCAGAAAGCAGAATGCATCAAGCTGATTGGCGGTTTTCCCTTTCAGTGTTCTGAAATTACTTTCTTACTGCATTTCCTATTTTTCCAAGATCAGGTGTAATATGTAGTTGTGTTAGTCTCTTTATTTCCTTCTATGGTAGCGCCAGATCTTTTAGGTAATTTTTCACATTTTTATGTTTCATTTAACAACACTGTGACTTGTCATTATCCAAATCATGGGAGCAAAGATATGGCTCTGCATTTATTTAACTTAGACCTTCAGATCTTCAAACCTTCAGCTACAGCCTTTATGTTCTATTGTGGTTTTTTAACCGTATTGGGAATTGTCTTTATAAAAGAATAGAAACCCAAGGGGTAAACAAAATTCTTGATAAGAATGTTAAGAGTTAAAATGAAAATCCTAAACAGTGAAAGATTTATTGGCATGAAATAACACATGGCAACAAACAGGGAAAATGCTTTAAAATGCAATTATTGGACAAAACCCCAAAATAACATCTCAGTAAGCAATTTTCATGACTTAGGGAGCCATGAAACCCAAAACAGGCAGAACAAATGCAACAAAGCATTAAATTGCAGTGTTATTATCTATCATAATATATTTGCCCTGTATCTTTAAGCCAGCAAATACACACACACAGAGGAAACCAAAAACTGCTGAAAACTGCCAGATTCGTCTTTTAAAGAAGCTGAAAGATGATGATGAAAGTATGTGAAGTAATGAGAGCTTTTTGAGGACCCAGATGGTGTTTAAAGAGCAGTTGAAGGTACTCATCACATTGCATAGCAGAAGCGTGTAGTCCCGAGAAAGATGTGTGCAGATGTTTTATGTCACTTATCCTAGAAGTTAGAAGTGTAGAGGCAAGGAAAATGTACTGTGAATGTATGACTTATGAATCCTGGTGTCTGTGGCTTTCTCCCATGTTTTTTTTTTTTCTCTGAATAATCATAGAATCATAGAATCATAGAATGGCCTGGGTTTGAAGGGACCTTAAAAGTCATCTAGTTATAGATGAGCTCAGAGCTCCACCCAGCTCCTGATATCTAATCAAAACCTACTCTCTTTGAGAATAATGAAATGTTTGAATTCATATCAGAAGAATTACACTGGTTTAGGCCTGCCTCGAGAAACAAACTGTATGCTTCAATTCAAACACCTTTATTGTTAAAATACTTAAGACATGTTCTATCTCTTTTATCTCCTGTGATAAAGAACTCTTAATGACTGATTTAAGTAAAAGTCCTAAATAAGAAGTAATGAAGGAAAAGTTTGAAGCAGGAAGAATCTTTAGGTCGCTGACAGATTTTTTTCTCTTTCCTGGAACAGCATAACTGAATTTTAGGCACTGAAATGCATGTAAATTCATGTTAATAATTAAAAAAAACAAAGTAAAAAACCCCACCAAAACAAATATACAGCTCATAATGGCTCCATTAATCCCAACTTTTAGGCAGATAAATACTTAACCAGAAATCTTTTAGTCCTGTTATGTTCTGTAACAATGTATAAGTAATTCAAGAGAACACTTCAGTGCAGTTCAATGCAGGGTTTTAGAATGTATAATTCTAAAATGTTAAATTATAATAATTTGAAACCAAGTCATTGCTTTCAAATTCCTTTTGTGGCATGTAAGATCAGAAAACAGGCTTGATATCAATTTCCCAAAAGAGTCTAAAGATGGAAAGGGATTCATTAAACAGAACAGTTCTATCAAAGTGTAAAATTGTGCCACATATGCTGACAACTTAGTTGTCCAAAATGCAGAGCAAAAATTAATTTTCTCATAGAAAGTTTCAATTTCTTTGGGGAGAAAATTATTAATTCTGCACAAGCCCAAAATATGTTGACTTTAAAGCTCTCATGACAGTCTCTCCTGGGAAGTGAGTACAGGTACCTCACATGGCTGTGTTCTTGAGCCAAGGCCAGGAACATAGATTCAACTTCATCATAAACTGATCAACTTCATCATAAAAATCCCACTTAAAAGGCATGATCTGAGAAAAGGGGAAAAATAATCTTTTTTCTATACAAGTATGTTAAGAAAACTTTATTGGATGAGTGTAAACAGAGGTCCTTTTCCCTTTTATGGGGCATATACTCTCTCAGTATGAAGTCCTCACTTATTTTTAATGGTTCATCATTTACTTTAAATAAGAAGGTAAGCAGTGTCTTTTACACTTTTCCTCTTTAATGAGATAGGACATAGCACAAACCAGACATAATTTTTCCTCAATGTTTATATGAAGTAGTTGTATCAGTGACATCTAAGGATATTTTGAGGCTTTGAAAATTTATTACTATTATTATTATTATTATTACTATTATTATTATTATTACACTGAAGGTTATGCTCTTAACCATAAATAGCAGAAGCAGTACTTCTTTTTTTATTATTTACTATTATGTGTATACACTGTATTATATCTTGGCTATATTTCTTCATATAATTGAAAATTATAAGCACTCCCTCAAATGTTTTTATATTTTTACAGCTAGTTAAAAATTGAGACTGCCTAAATGTTTTGACAATGAAGTCTAAATACCAAAGATTAATTCTAACACTGGATACCTTAAAAGACTTTAATTAAGATAGCCAAATACTGTGCATGCTATGCGTCAGGCTTACGTTCATTACAATGACTCTTCCTTTTTTGGGTGAAGAACACTCACACAGGCTGAGTGAAACAAAGCAAATCCCCAATTTAGAAACATGAAATATCCCCCAGATAACTCAAGTGTTTTTGTACTTACTGAAAAGGAGACTGAATTCCTTATTGTGAGCTTCACTCTTGCATGGAATTACACATGGCAGAAAGCCTTATTGCCAGAAGTTAAAGCGCCAGAGACTTTCTTGTGTTCCAGGGTGGCTGTGCATGCAGGCAGAGAACGCCCAGGGTGACTGCACCAGCAGCTGCACTTCCACCAGCTTGTGGAAATAGAACATTTTGGGGAGTGGTTGTGTGAACCCATCTGCAAATCACTCAGAACTGACATTTCAGCCAGTGCCACGATTAGGGCATTTTCAGCTGAGACAGCTTGTGCATTGAGTCTCAACTAACTACTGACAAAAAACATAATGATAAGAGCAACCTAAAAATATTGAGACTGAGATTGAGCTGGATAGAGGGAACATAAATCTTTCCCAAGTGAAAGCTGGGGAAGTAGGTGCAGCTTTAGCAATGGGACTTACATCCCATAATATAACCTGCCGTAAAGGATGGCGTCACAGCCCTAGCTGCTATTTCTTTTGCTTTTGTTGCAGTATCAAAAATCTGCCCTGGGGGAAAAAAAAACCTAAATCAAACCAAACAAAAATCAAAAAGTCAAAAAAGTAAGCCAGGGTAAATATTATGCCAGAGTTTTCTGTTATTATGTTGGAACATTCCCTGTGTGTGAAGATTGTAATGGATGATCTGTTTGGTCTCTGTACTAAGCGTCAGGCTGACTACATTATGGTGTGCCTGGATATCCCAGTAATTGTGAACATCATGTCGTCATATCTTCTGCTGAGGACTAATAGCATTCACCTAACTTTAGATCAGGCTCTGGTTACCTAACTTCAGCTGTGTCTTATCCCTGAGACCCTTCTTTTTCTGATTTTGTGGGTGAAGAAGAATTTTAACTGTGTGGATTCCAGTCTTTGCTCCTAAAGCCTTGTTTCCTTGCTTTCCCACACCAGCTTACCGAATTCAGCACCTCACTGCCCTTGTGCACATGTACTTGGGTGTTCTTCTGTGGGAAAACCTGAGCTGGTGGGATGATGGTTTCTGTAACTGCCACAGATGTGCCCCCAGGTCTGGAAAGCTCTCGTGGGTTCTCCAGTTCAGGCATATGTGTGATGTTCTCCAAAGCAAAGTACTTCTTAATTTTATCAGCAGAAATAAGGTCTAGTATAAGTGAAAAGTGCCAGGACAAACATCTATTGTGTTGAAAGCTGTAATAGAGAGAAATGTTTAAGCAGGCAGGTCTCTACAGGGAGGTCTTTGTTGCCTTGTGTAATTGCTTGAACAGCCTTGTGGCTGCTCTTTTATCAAGGGTGAACACCAGTGTTTTCTGAGCCTGTAGCTTTCTGACTCTGGGGATAGCTGGTAGCCATGCATAAGTGGATGAATCTACTCCAGGGACACCACACCTTCTGAAGACAGTGATTGTATCCAGGCTGTTTGCAGTCAGCTTCCTTTACAGTGGATTGGCTCATCCGCACAAGTGCCTTCTCTCAACCCTGCAATTCTTTGGTCTGTGCCGGTCCAGAGTGTCAGAAGTAATGTGAAGTCTGTGTTGCAGCCTGGCAGAACAATGCACCATGATCTTCCATGGAGAGGTTGCATCCAGTATTTACAAACTGGTAAATTTCCACGTGTGTTATGTAAATATTTTGTGTTCATGTAAACTGGTTTAAAATATCTTTTAAAACTTTGAAATTATTTACTGCCAAACTGCTATAAATATCTGTGACAAAAAGGATGATGGGGTTAGGTAGAAAAATAATTCTATGAGTGACTTAGCTGGGCCTGCTTCAGGGAGCTCTAGAATGCCATTATTCAAAACAGACTCCTTCTTTCTTAGATGCAACATCAGTAAACCAGATTCCCCAGTTAAACTTCTGTTTCAGTCAGTCATTCCCTTGAAAAAAACCCTGAATATAAGTAATTTTCATCAAGCTAACAGCATCTTGGACCATAATCCAGGTGTTCCATTCTGCACGCTGGTATTTGAAGGCCAGTAACATCGGCAGCTTCATCTAGGTGATAGTCATAACTGCACTCTTTCTTTCCCTGGATACTGAAATACTGAGAACCACAATCTGTCCATTTGCTGTAGAGCAGATGACAGGATTAGGTACCTACTTTAGTTTCAGGGTCCAGGAGGAGGGTCATGTTGATTCAAACCACTCATACTTCAGGACCTCTCACTCACAACTCCCTTTGTTGCATTTAGCGAGTGCTGGAAGCAAGACTGTCTCTCATGTACTGGGGCACTAACACCATGTGTTTAAAAGTTTTACTCAGATTCAGAATCACAACTCCTTTTTGCTAGGTAATTTAATAAATTATAAGGGGAGAGACAGTACCAAAAGGAAGGAAAAAGATTATGATATAATCCTACCTCTACTGAAACTGACAAAACTCCTAATATTGTCTGCAGGGGTGATATCTCCTCCCAGACTATATCCACCTACTGTCTCCGATGAAACAGCTGTTAAAATCTGCGTCCCAGTGATATATTCTGCATATCTCAAATTAATCATACAATGTGACCTTTACATCTGGTACTGGATCAATTAATGAATACTTCAATTTCAACCGTGATGAAAAGCTTGTGTAGCTGAAAGATTGTTGCAGTTATAGCCATTGCCCCAAAAAAATCTTCTCTTTTCCTACAGATTGTTGAAATTACAAGGAGAATAAAAATGAATAGTGCTGTCATAGAAGGAAAACCAAACAATTAAATTGCAGAAGTAAAAGTTTACCGCATTAAATAGTAAAGAGAAATTAACATAGAGATATATGTAACTAGGGAAGAGGTTTGTTAACTTGATCATGATGTTCCTGTGTGACCTGAGAGTATTTCTAAAGCCCAGGGCTTGTGCATGACCTGCCATCACCCTGATGTTCAGCTGAGCCTGGGTCATACAAGGATTTCCACCCCACACTGTGGTTTCCCTGAGGGGAAGACATGGTGACCAGAGTGGAGAGTGAAGCCAGACTGGCTTCTAATAGTGCCTCATCACCCATGAAAGAATAAAAGAGAGTCCAGGAATGGACGTACAAGAAGTCTGGTTTTTATCGTCAACATTCATTACTACTTATGTGGTAATTTTTCACTGCAAAAATATTTTTAATAACATTCACACAGAAACCACAAAGAGTTAGATCATAACCTCCAATTTGATTATATGGCAGCGTGGAATTTTGGACAAGGTGAAAACAACTTATCCCAAAGAGCTGTTTAGCAATTGGTCTAGGATCTTAGTGCTGGAAGTGTCAGTGTAGGGCATTTTAATGATTAAAATTATTTAATGTTTTAAACAGAATTTACAGTTGAGCTACCCTTTGAGCAGGACGGTCCATGATTAACGGAATGGTTGGCTACTTTAGCACTGCTAAGCCACAGGCTCATAGGTAGCATCTGACTCTGCTTGCTTATATAAAATCTAGAGGATTTTTTTTTCCCACATGACAGTTCAGCGTGGCTGGTTGCTGTACTAAGCTAATTTAAACCATACTATGTAGCTGGGCTGCAAATTTTGACATTTCCAGTGGAGTACCCAATTTAAAAATACGCAAAAGCATAGACATGGTAAAATAACAGTGACTGTGTACATGGCTTATATGGACAGATGAGACAGGCACATTCTGAAGATTCCCATTGAACAAACTGAAGATGCACAGATAGCTTATTTTCTGTCTATGATTAGCCAGTACAGCTTCTCATTATTTCAGTTATTTGTGCTCTTGCTCACAGGGAATTCTGGCTGTGAAACCATAAGCCTAGGGGCTTTCTGAACTTCGAAACGTGGGGTCTGCATGCCAAGAGCCAAATGAATTGAAATGGTTTTCTGATTCATGGCCACAGCCCTGACATCATGGCTGCCCATGGATGAAGACTTTCAGACCTGTAAGATTTTCAATGATGAAACTGAAAAGAATGCTGAATTTTATAAGCATCTGCTGTGACACTCCTACTGACATAACTTTTCATGATTCATGAGGAGCATCAACAATTACACAAAACAGTTTTTTATTGCATGGTGTTGAAAAAGTAATTTGATTTTGGGACAAGGAGGGAAATACTTAGAGGCATTTCTAGTTCATAAGAAATCATTCACAAATGTGACCAAGTCTCTAAATAATTTTTAGAGCTCTAGTTGGCCTTACAGGAGTAGTGGTTTTGGATCAGATGACCTCCAGAGGTCCCTTCCAACCTTAAAAATGTGGTTCTGTGATTTCATGAACCACACATCCTGAACTTATATGGCATCATATGATGGCAAAAAAGGAAAAAGTCGCAGACCTATGAGACCATCCACAAACTAAGTCAAAGTCAGTAGTTAATTCAAAACCAAAAGAGTTTTTCAATTGTACAGATGTTTCAGGAAAATATGAGAGAGTGGATTATTGTCACATTAACAGGGATGTTCATACTTGGTATGGCTAAAACAGTTGTCATTTCTGCTGAAGGACTACTTGGTGGAGTAAGTCAGCCTTATTTGATGGCAGGTAAGCCAGAAAGGGAAACAAAATATAGGAAAGTGGCTCTGAAGACAGTATGAGAGAATGACTGTGGGAAGGTACCACACATCTGGGTAAAGCATTATGGACTGTAATAGTGGGAAACAATCCAGGCTTGGCAAGTAGATTGATAACATGATCTAATAAGACTTTTCCATCTGTAATGTCTCTGATCTCTAGCTGGAGAAATAAAAAATACACATTTGATATGCAACTGTTTTATTCCAGGCTTGCTTCTGTTTGGATTGTTGCATGACATATCCCTGGCTCATGTTTTTTAGAGCCCTTTCTGAGGACTGGAGGTGAAGGAGAGCACACATTCAGGTATTGTTCCAAAAGAGTTGGGTTTTTTTTTTTTACACACATGAAGATCCATTATCTTGTACAGGAGGTAAGGGTCTTGCACTGGTTACATGCAATATTCCTGGGTTCTTGGCATTATGGGATAAGTTTTTCCAAAGATAACCTCATCCATATCCAATTTCATTAAAAAATTCAAAATAAAACCCCCAAAACAGCAGCAATATGCTTATTTTAAAAAGTTCTCTGCCAGCACTCCTCTTTAAAACTTGTACTTACTGTATTTCCTGTCTCTGTCCAGCTGGGATCCAGAAATGAGTTATCCTTCTTCCCTGGAAAGAACAAACTTTCCCAGTTATGTCTCAGCTGCTTATTTTTTTTTCTAGAGGTGGAACAAGAGGGCTCAGCAGTCTCCTCACCACTCCATCTCTATCTTCAACCACCATAAGTTTAGGATTATGTTTAGGCACTATGTAATCGTGGTCTTCATAGAAGACAGAAACAAGTCCTACTAAGTCCTCCAGACAAATGAACGTAGGTATCTGTAGACAGATGGATCTGTCTACCTGGATTTACTGTGACAGAGGGACAGGCAGGCACCTGAGCTTTGGGGGTTTGCAGGGACACTGACAACCTTAATAGGTAATTTTCTCTGTAGTCAGCAACCTGAAGAGACTGGGGTAAACTTCTGCAAATCATACCCCAAATCACTCCTGTCTAAGCCCCTGAAAACATCCCTGTCTCTTGCCAGTACTTTTTGCAGTGATGGATTTTTCTCATTTAACAAATGTGTTGTTTTAATTCTGTTTAGCATTACAGTCACATCACGTGGCTTCAATGTGCTCTTGACTCAGGCCACATCTTCCATTGGTGAGAAACACAGCAGTTCCATGTGAGAAATAAAGCTGTTGGAAAACCTGTTAAGTATTTCACTAAGAAAAACATTAAAATACAATTGGACTAGCAATTAGAGGTATAAATGCCTGTAATCCAACCCAGACATGATTAAAGCAGCCCTTAAATGTATCAGCAGGAGCTATCCTGAAATGCATTAATATAAAGCAGGCATGCAGAAAGCAGCACTCCTCCTTTCTTAAACATCCAGCAGCATCTTCTATTTCTTAGTGGTATATCCCTCAGCAAGTTTTCAGATGACTGTGCAGAGCAGGTGACACAACAGAAGGATGGGATGCCATCCAGGGCAACCTGGACAAACCTGAGAACTGGGTATGTGAGAACCTCATGAGGTTTAGCAAGCTTAAGTGCAAAGGCTGCACCTGCATCAGGCATGGCACTAGGTGGTGAAAGAAGCTGAGGACGAAGTGATGGTAGTGTGAATGAAGGCTGCATGTGCCACTGGTTCTAAATAGACAACCAAAATCACTAGTTGTGTTTTTACTTAGTAGTATAGATGAAAGATAAAATCAAAAGTGAAGAAATCAGAGCAGAAAGGGGATGCACCAGATCAGAAAGTGAAGCAAGAATGCAACCTGACACATGAGGATTGAAGAACGGTATGATCCGAAGTTTAAGTGCTGATGCCATTCCTCTGACTCGCAATTCTGTCATAGAGGTTACTTTTGTTTAGCAAGGAAAATACCCATAAAAGAAAGTTTGATGTCTGTGGTATTTAAAAGACACTAGTTAAAACAGCAAGGAAGGAAGAATTTTAATCTAGTATGACATTAGGAATAAATTAGTATGGCTGTAAAGGAGACTGAAAAGTCTCCTGAATAGAAACTGCTTCTACATATCAGTCAATAACATGCTGGGCTCCTAATGAGATATTGTCATTCTCATCCTAATTACTTGTAGCACACAGAATTATTCTCCCCATATAGAATCTGTAGCTAATTTCCATCTTTTGTGTCTCTCACTGAATGTTTTAATTAGTCTTGGTTAAAAAATATACATATATATATATATATATATATATATATATACTGAATCTAGGTTTTTTTCCATGCATTAAAAAAATATTAATGATGTAATGTATAAAACAACTCTTGTCAATATTGAGAGGCTTACATTTTCTTGAGATGCTATAAAAACCGTACCTTTGTAGGAAGGGGACACAAAAAGAAGGTGAACCGTTTAAATCTTCACACGTGGGGTTTATGCAGAAGAGAAGTGGAGGCAAATCTTCCTTTAATAATGGAACATGAAGCCCTGTGCCAGTATAAATCTTAGAAAATCCCACATGATCCAATTACACATCTTATGCTATCACTGAAAATTCTGGAGCTCAGTACTTTAAGCAATCAGTTCTTCTCCCATCTGAGTTGTGCTTAGGCTTTGGTATCCCTACTCAGACCCTCCATCTGGGAATGGTGTTTATTGGTTCTGATCTTTAGATAGTAAAAGAATTAAATACAATACAACTGATCTCTAAGGACTACTGTCCCCACCCACTATTTCATTAGAATACTTTGTGAACAAAAGTGGAATTCTTGAATTTAGTTTTGCTATTCTAGGTCTTTTGAGAGACAAATGACATGGAAGGGCATCCTACGTTTACATTGGAGATGGTCACTTGCTAAGCACATTTTCAGTTGTCAAAATGGAAATGGTAAAAAAATCTTTCTTGTAATTTTTTTCCAGATTGCACACCATTGTCTTTATAAAGGAATCAAATTTTCATTTTATTTTAGATCATCTTTCATATTTTGTGATCTTGTAGATTATTTATGTGCACTTTCTGCTGGCAAAACTGAAAGATTTGGGAACATTGACAGTTCAAAATTCTTCTGAATTAGTTTTCATACAGAATATCAAAGGAAGCAGAAGAAATGCTTTGAGAATTCCATCACCAACTCAACTGGACATTCCTGTTTATGAATACCTGAGACACTATAAAGAAACACAAAATAAAGTGGGTGCTCTATTGCTAAAGAGAATTCTTACTTGGCAGTATGCTAACCCCCTGTTTAATCACATTACATTAATTTAAATTGCTCTGAGGTGAGGGGAAATAAATAGGAGGGCAGGAAAAGTTGTAAGTTCTCCAATTTGCTCATTGGTAAAAGACTGTCTGTGTTGACAGAGAAATGGCTAAGCATATAAAAAGCAGATAAAAGAACATGTTTTTCTTTCTACATCAGGTTGTGGAAAGATTCCTGTTCAGATAGCTAGAAAAAGCCACTGCACCAAAAGAAATGTCACTGTTCACTATAGCTGAGCAGACATCTACTGCAGTCTAAGAAGGATTGAGAGGGATGATGTATCAGGCAAACAAGTTTTCATGGAGGAGTGCCCTTTGTATACCACTGTATTTAACTTGTATTGTATTATACATTACTATTATATTATATATTACTTATTATTAATACATTATATTGAAGGGTGAAGTATGAAGTGTATTTTAGTGAATACTGGATGCTTTAAAATGTTATCAAAGCAGAAAACATACTAAAGTTATGGTATTTCACAAATTCCCAAATTCTTTTCCTAATTGAAAAGATAAATTGTCCTACCACAGGATAGGTCTTAATCAATTATTTGCTACCTTTTAGTTTCTTCCTATTTTCTGTCCATTCTTTATCTCTCATTACCATTCCATTTTCTTCTTTATCTCTAATCTTTTTTGAGGAGAGAAGACAGACACATTCTTCCCCTAAAATAACTTCTGTCAATTAAAATCTTACTTGACTGATAGCTCATGATAGCACAGCATTGAAGGAAGAAGTTTAATCCAAATGATTTAATGACAATCAAATGTCCCGGAGAAAGGTGACAGCCTCACCTTTTAGATAATCCTAAGAGCTCTGATGTTGGCCTAAAAGCTATCTAGCCCTTGCCAGGGTTAAAAGCTGCTCTTCCATTAGAGCACTATCGTAGTAAATACTGAGATTACCTTAGTGACATGTCTGATGGCCCAGTAAAGCTGAACAATTTATCAATCTCATTCTCAGATAGCTGTGCTGTTGAAGGAGCAGTGTTTAGGGAATGCCAGTGTGGAATGAGGGAAAGTTTTTCATTATTTAAGGAGAATGGTGCAGTTTAAGTCCATTAGCATGTGCTAAGTAAGAAGGGCAAGCATCAGTTTACTTCTGTGAAAGCATATTTTGCAATTACAAGTCAAAATTAAAATCTTAATGATATTTAGAATTAGCTTTGCTATTAAAAAATATTTACAAATGAAAGCAAACACAGTTCAGCCAAATTCTTTATTGAGTATTTGTTTCAAAACAGAAGTAGAAAAGCATGTTAGACAATGCCTCAGATATTTTGGTCTGCAAAATTAAGGAACTTTGAACAAGTTTTTTCTACTCCTTGAATAATTGTCTTTCACCTTTTGTTGATAAAGGCAGACAACTTCTATGAGTAAAAAATTAGAGTGATAAAATTAACACAATTTACAGAAAACTCCACATTAGTACCAGACATTAGCAAAGCATGTTTTGATACAAAAGCTTTCAGACCTGGCCTAATTTTTTTAAGACCTTTTTCCATGCTGAGTTAACTTCTTGCATGCATTTTATTTATCACTTTTATAATCCACTTTAATAACCAAAAGACACATTTAGGGAAAAATGGGAAAACGCTCAAGAATCTCATTATATGTATTGTTATAGGATTCCTTTAATGGGACTGTGATTTTTTATAAATAAAGAAGTCAACAGGATCTCTAATACATTGCAAGAAGCTCATAATGTTTGCATTTTTTCTTTTTTTGAAGAGCTTCTGTTAGCCAGGTTACTAGAAGGTATTTGGATATGCAATTTAGGACAAAAAAAACCATGATACATTTAATATAAGGCATATTTGTTTGCTTAGAAAAGGTAACATTACTGGTATTACGAATTTAAACATGATGAATTTTGACTTATAAAAGCATACAATACTACTGAACCAAAAGTGCTATGTTAACATCTCATAGTTCCTTAGATTACTATAAAAGTCACCTGAGGTGATAATTTTTCTTTTTTCTAGAAATTATCTAATTTCACTTATATTTCTAATTTAGTGGAAATAATAATAATAAAAAAATACACTCTGTATTGTTCCCTGCTTATTTTTAATCCAATCCTGCAAACACCAGAAGAAAGAATCCTGGTTGTAACAGAAATTTTTGGGTTTCCAGGATCCCACCCTTGATAGTGCTTACTATCAAGAGCAGTAAAAGCACCTCCAATGGATTACTCCTAGTGAGCACTGTGCTGGCAGTGAGTATCTGCAGCTTCACATCTTTTTGTGGATTCATGGTTCAGTTTACATTATGGCATCAATACAATGTCATTTTCTAATGTTCTCATTAAAAAAAAAACAACCCAAACAGTTCCTCTCAAAGACCATGTTCTCGATTGGTAATTCTGTGAATTCTGTCTTGGCAAGCTTTTAGGAATGAGCTAGTCTTGTCCTCCTTCTTGCTCCTCCTCCTGCAAAATATGGTAAAAGAACTTTAATTATTACTTGTAATTATATGCAACATAGTTTGACTATATACTGTATTTACTTGTGAAACGGACATGTGAAAAGGAAAGATGAAGCCTGGAGATGAATATGTCTCTCTTGTGCTGGCAGCTCTGAAATTAAACTGATCTTTCAGCTTCTTCATTAATCAAAATAATATAGATTCTGAGAGTTAAAAATCTTGTGGTGGAGAATCCCAGAGTGCCATTTTCCTATTGCTAATACCCCAAAGTCAGACTTCACTTTGATGGCTTTAATCTCATCTGAAACACTCTTTCAGTAAAACACACAATCTAGATTGTTTTCAGATATCAGAAAAAAATAATTAGCAACTCCAGATTTTGTTAGGATTTTTTTTAAACAGAAATGCAGCTTTTTGTTTTGAAATCATATTTTTAGAGCCTTTTTTTTACCCCTGTCCTGACTCTTAAGATAATGAGATAATATTTGATATGTGTTATAATGTTTAAATGCATGGCTTTTTTTACCTTGTGTCCTCCTGGTTGGTTGTGCTCTCCGTACAGGTGCATCTAGAAAACAGAAGTATTGCAGTCAAAAGTTGTTTGCTGAAGCCTTTGAATTAAAACTCATTAGAAATATTGGAAGCTCACTGCTGACTCTTGAAGTTTGTTCTTTAAGTTTCTCATTAAATTAAGAATTTTGTTCCAGAAGCATGTTGGCTTGATCACCTGAAATATGAATGCTTATAATACAATTCACACATTTCTCTCACGTGCAGTCATCCATTAAATCTTAGTAACATTTTAAAAGTATATTTGCATTTTGAACATATTAATTAATCCGTTATCCACACTGATCTTCTACAGATGGTTACATAATGTAGGCCGGTGCCAGGGCATTTTGCCTCTGCTCTTCACTCATGAAACACCGTGTGACACTGTGTCACTGAAGTACGAGCTCAGGTTAAGGCACAGGACACAGTCTCAGCTTTTGGCAGGAGATGTCCAGGTCTGTTGCATTGACATTACTTCAGGAATTATTCAAGAGCTAAATGCTTGAAACCATTACACAGCATATCCAGCTGTGTTTTGGGCTTGATTTGTAACTGCATTGTGAGTCCACAGTACGATCCCACATTTAGGGTTCAGTTAATTTTCCTCAGGCTTCTGCTTTAAAAGGTGGAGCAGAGCAAAGGCTATTGGATAGGTACCACACCCATTAGATATATCCTTTTTATTTCACTTATTCAGTGAAACTATGGACTTGTTTTCCTTTTTCTCATTGAATCTTGAGACTTTTTTAAACCAGATGTCTCCTCGTTGGGAGGAAGAAGACATCAAAAGCGTGTTACTTTGGTAATTTTTCCTTCTTTACAGTCATGAAGTACTTGTATAGAAGTACTTGTATATTCACCTAACAAGCTGCAGCCAATTCTCTTTTCATCCTGATGTACAGGGTATATAAATGCATAGCCCTGAGATGCAGGCTTGGCCTCATTCCAGCTGAGACTAAACAGCGGGTATCTGCACCACCATGGCAGAAAATTCCAAAGCTCTGCACTGCCCTGACAAGGACAGAATATGGTCCATCCAAAGGAGGCTTTCCATACGTAGGTGATGTCTGTACAATTATGCTTTCAGATAAGCCTTGTGTTTGAAGATCACACCCATCTGTCATTTTCAGGCAATAGGAGACTCCCCAGCACGCCTTGTACTACTCAGCACTGAAGCTGTACAAGCACTCTGTATAATATATTCATTACTTGGCACAGACTTCAAAATTAAGAAGGCAGAAATACATTTATTTAATTTCATTGTCCAAAAGACATATTTTTCTCCTATGTATTTAGCTCAAAGGCTGACAGAAAAACCTATTCTGCGTTATTAGAATTAGAAAAAGACATAAATACCAAAGAAACCCTAAGCAAATTTCTTCTTAACTTTGAATGAAGATCATTAAACAATGGTTGTTAAAGTCAAAGAACAAATTGCTGGTACAAAGGCAGAGTGAATTCTATTTGGCTCCTTTTGGACCTTTATTCCATTCTGGGTTTTGAAATCAAGAGCTTCCCTCATTTAACAGCAGGACAAAGGTAGAGAAATTCCAAGACCCTGTGAGATATTTACTCAACCTCAGAGGTTATATTCCCTGCACCCCACCCTTCCCTGCACCCCATCCTTCACAACGCTGAGAAACCCTGGCAGCAACAGATCACATTTACACTGACAAGAAATAACTCAAGTTAAAAGCAACTCACGTGGTCTTCTTCTGTATGTGCTGCTTAAAGAAAAGTAAATTATTTATGGCTCATGTTCCTTCAAATGTTTTAGCTAAGCTTTGTGGTCAGGCATTTCCTCTTGTCTACTATGCTTGCCAAACCTTTTAGTTACTTTTAGCCACAAGATAAGCCTCAACATTTTTCTTTGTAACATCAGTGAAAGAATTATTTTCCGAAACAATTATAAAACACTTCTTGCTAAAATGCTGGCTTCAGAATGTCTATTTTTATGAATAGATACTGTAAAACCTCACCTGGAATGATCACTTTGGACAAAGCAGGTCTTAGTGATACTGAATTTTTGGCAAACTAACCTTCCAGATGAACTTTCTTGATTTCTCTCTCGATAATCTGTGGCTCTCCCTCAATTACTTTAGTAACCTTGGTGTACTCAGTTCCAGCTATGGTAAGCATCAAAAACAAATGAGTTAAATCTGGCATAGCATTTTTCTGTATGCAAGGAGCCCTCAGTGGAAACAATGTCATTTTTGGGCACAGGTCTTGCAGGCTACCATGCTATTCATGCCATAAGGCATGTTATCTCTAGGGATGAGTCATTCATTGCAATCTTGGTTTAAAGTTCTTCTTCAGCAAAGACTGCTAATTGTTTTAAGCAGTTATGGATATTTTATGAGCAGAATTAAAGCCCATATGAAATCATTCTTTTATTTAGACAGTGATAATACATTTGTTTGTGTCAAAACTCAAATTCAAATGACTAGGAAATTTTCAATAAAAAATAATTTTATGTAGACAAGAGGGCCATAAAGAATTATCACCAACAACCCTAAAGCAGCTTGTGTGTCTGCTTTTATTGGCTAAATGTATAGTAAGGTATTATCATGGCAGCCAAGGGTAACTGATTGGATAAATCATGGAAAAGATAGATAAAAATCAAATTAAAGAAAAAGACAAATCTGCCTACTTGGTCCCTTCTGTAAAGCGGGATGCTTATGCAAACTAACATATAATAGCAAGGAAAATAGCAAGAATTCAAGAGATGATATTGTCTTCTTCAAATTTTCTAGTGAGAAACTATCTCATTTCCATACACCTATACGCTCTAAGATGCATCTCTACAGATTACGCCTATTTAATTTTATACCTCTGTATCTGAAGGTGATTACAAGTACAGTTATAATTGTTAGATTCTGGTATCTGACCAGAATTCTGCAGATAAAATTTGATCCTGATTCTTGTTGACTGGTTTAAAGCAATAGTGCAGTATATACAGGAATTTTCTTGCTGAAATTTTTTAATTTCCATCTTTTCTTTTAAATCGAGAAATAGGCATCTCCAGAGAGCAAATCTTTTCACATAGCTTCGATAGGACAAAATGAAAAACCCTCTGAAAGTTTCTCTTTCTGTCCAATATTATATGTGAATTCTGGCTCAGGTCTGTAAAACTAAGATTCAGAGGTTTGAAAAGACAGAGTTACAGTCAACGGGAGACATAGCCATATCTTGGCTTTTCTCTAAGACTAGCTGTGTTATCAAGTAGCATATTTAAGTCTGTTGGTCAGCTGTTCAGCCAACAGGAAGTTTTTTACTTGACTGAAGTTTAAGTCACATTCACAAAACAGTGCTTTTGTAAGACAATGAGATTTAGTTCAGTGAACTAAATGAGGCTGTAAGTTACTTTACAGGAATACAACTTTGTAACTTACTGAAAAGTGAACATAAAATTAAATTGATTCATTTAGTTTATGTCAAGAGAAACATCAATCCATATTTTTGAGCTTCTGACCCAGGCTTAAACTAACATTTCTAAAAACCATATCACTTAAATTCTTTTTTTATTACCCATTGCTATTATAGATAGTTTGTCTAATCTACATTAAGCAGAGAACATTCCAGATTCATAGATAAAGATTAATTTCATAAGCAGAAGTTCTTTTACTATTTTCTACAGCTACTGGTTATGTACTGCCAAAACTGTTAGATTTAAGAGAGCAAGAAGGAAAGAAAACCATTCCTTGGAATGCTGTATTTGAAGAGAATTAAAGTTAATGTCTGGATATCCATCACCTGTAAGCATTTAAAGAAGATGTTCAACATGCCTTTAATTATTAACTTGAGGACAATGAACATTCATTTCTGAAGAACTGATAAGTAAGATGAATTTGGCCAGTTACAATATGTTCCATTTCACAGTGTTTTTCACCGATTTAAATTTGATAAAAAATATTGGAATAAATCTTCATTGCTCCCCTGGGTTTTAATTCAGAAACCTTTTAAAGACTGAAAAAATCAAAATAATTTTTTTTCTGTGATCAGTGGCATTAAAAAATTGATTACTCAAGCTTTGATTCTTACTGCCATTTCACAGATATCTGGCACTAGAATATAGTGTTCTATTTTTTTCCATTAAAATTCCACTTCTACTACATCAGTCTTTAAAATGTTAAGTTCAACATATCTGAGAGGGGTTTCAGTTATCATAACCTGTTGCAAAAATGTTAGTTATAATTCTCTGAATTACCTCCCTGCAGAAGTCTTTTGATTTCTTCATCTTCCAGTAAATGACCATCACCTTCAATAAATTTGGTCACTTTGGTAACCTCTGATAGGATACAGGTTATGGCAAAAAGTTGATTTACAGAAAACATTTGGCAATCCCACAAGAGCACATATAATCATGTCATAGCATTGTTCTGAATTTTAAAATTCGTGTTATGTTATCAAATTTCACATAAACACTGGAAACACCATATTATAGGACAAACATAGCATGCTATGTATTAGATCCAGGCAGCCTCACCTCTAGAGCTGACTGAAATACGAAGATCAAGGACTCAAAACAGAATTTTACATTTGAAGAGTTCTGAGGTTTAATATCTGGGTAAGTTTTTGCAGTATGAACGTAAATTCTTTAAACATGGAATATCCACTCAGTAATTACTTCAGTTATATATAGATATAGATATATATATATGTTAAAGAAATGAAATAAAACAAGCATACTAACCTTCTTCAAGGATTTTCTTCAACTTCTCTTCATTGTCTGAACCTCCTGCAGTAATTCTGGTATATTTTATTTCAGGACCTGGAAAAAATTTAATAAGATAGTGGTTTCTATCAGATATAACAGGTTTGTCCTTTAAATTATATTTTCCTATTTAATTCCTATGGTGATTCCATAGTTAACATGCTGTAGTCTGCTTATATGGCAAATTTATTTTTTACCATTTCCAAAATTAAACTGAATGAGCATTAAAACAGTAGTTAGAACTAGTCCTGAAAGTAATTAGCCAAATTTGTCATAATTAGAAAAATTACCTGCTTACATTCTTAGAGTAAGACACAATTTTAAACTCTGTTGTATTAGATCATGGATCAGATATTTCTGCAGTCCATTATTAGTCTGAATTGACTGTTCAAATAGACATTTTTGCTTTTATTATTGATATGAATGATTTGAAGACTTAATATTTGAGATTCCTTATCAGTTTCTACAGATCGAAAATGAGATACAGGTCTGAAATTCTGGCATTTTGCATTATAGTTGCCATTTCATATGGGATATCAGTGAAACTTAAATCTGAGAATTGAGAAAATTATATTTTATTCATTTCCCCAACAATTGTTGCCAGAAAATAGTCCCAGTTTTATTCATAAACCACTAATGCCTTTCATTCAGTTATTTTCATTGTAGTAAAAAGTTGTATGGTAATAACTTAAGCATGACTTTTTGTTTCTGTCTTTCTCAAATTAATTCAGTTGAATTTCAATATTTTCTAAATAAATTTTCTATTTATTAGATTTTCTAGAAAACAATATTTTCTAAATAAACTGAATATTAGGACTTGCAGCTAAATCAACAAGTCAACAGTCAACATGTTGTTATAACAGTGTCTTTTCCTTACAAGCTCTCTAGCAGACAGAATTTCAATGGTTGCATTCAAACTGATATTTAAGCAAGGTGATCAGAAAGTGTCAACAGAGAACTCCATATATCACCTACTATGCTTAAATATGCCTCACTCTACTTATCAGTTTCTTGGATGCTAAAAGAAATAGCTCTGTAACAAGTCAAATACAATTGAAATTGGCCAAGGAACTTGGGAGCTTTTGTGTGAGAAAATACAGGGATGCAGATGCATATTGATTTTATCTTACATTTGCTATATCTAACTTGCGGATGTCAGATCAAGTCCCCGCCTTATGGAGAAACAGAGATCTTTTTCTGAAACAGCTGTCAAGAGAGCCTGGCATGACATGCAAAAACAGGCATCTACACAATAAACATCTCTGTTTGGTAAAATGAAACCTTCCTGGAGGTATATATAATCCAGAAGTGTAGGAAAAAAAAATTCCTTCTAAAGCAAAGCAGAGTACAAAACCACTAAAAGCAGTATCACTCTGAAATGGTAGCAAGAAGTTAGCAGAAGTAGACACTTACCAAAATATGAAAATAAAAACAAAAAAAGAAGACAAATTTTCATAATTTTGCATGCTGTTAAAATATCATTGCCATTTATGTATATGTGTGTAGGACACACGGCCAGCCTTACAGAGACAGTGGGAAGTATTAAGGAAAATTCAACTGTCAAGGAAATGCAGTTTAGGCACTAGGATAGAACTTAAGATATGTTACTTTTGTGTGCAAAGGTGGACTTTACTAAGAATGAATATCTCAGCTTAATTTACCTTGAATAATTCTTTCTTCTGTTACTTTTTTCTCTGTCACTTCCACAGGTCGTCCATCAATGATTTTGGTGTATGTTTTAATAATTGGTTCTACAAGGATTTTTAAATTCAAGGCATTAATCAAGTGATGAACTTTCAAGTGTTCTTTTTGAGATGTGGAAACTGACTGAAGCACGGAACGAAATACCATAGAATATTTTATGAAAAATAAAAATATTCAGAGATCAGAAACTAAATCTACTCAAAATTTAGGATGATTGTGTGATTTTTCCTTTAAAACCATCCTACATGTGAACATCTCAATGCCCTTAGCAAAGAGAAGGCAGGGTTTACCTCTCTTTCTGACAAAATTGCCTGTTTATCACAGAATTACATACTACATATTTGATTTCAGGACAGCAATGAGCAAGTAATTCTTGACTGAGATATATGTCAGCATGCAGAGTATTTCTAAACGGTCTCAACTGAAGCTATGGAACACAACTAGGGAAAAAAACCCTCAATTTTTTCAAATGCATGAGAATTAAAAAGTATATGATGCAATAAAATTGCAGCACTTCACAAATGTCTTGTTAAAAATGGAGCAGCTGTCTAACATGAATCACCTAGACAAAGTATAAACTGCTAGGGAATAGTGAATGCTAATGCAAATTGAGTTGCTGAAAGCATACCAACCTCCATGAATCACTTTAGTTATTGTCTCCCCTTCCCTGACTATTTTGAACTCAGGTTCCCCTTCAATTAATTTAGTGAGCTGTGTGATAGATGGGTCTGTGACATAGGAAAAAAAACAACACGTTACAAATAGTCATAAAATACTTGTAGTATTCCATGGGGGTGAGATGAAGCTTGCATTTTCTCCCCCAACTCTAGATAAACCAGATTATTGTAATAGAGGGCTGTTTAAATCTGAGAGGTTATTTGTGGTAACATTTACAGTCTTGTGTTTTCTCACACAAGATCTTAAACAAAGATTCTGTCATACAGTCATGCTTTATTTATTTTGTGCATATGATATTTTTAACATTTGTTGACAAGTTCCAGGCAATAAACCAGATCATCAGCAGCAGAAAGGAAGTCTTTTTCTATATATTTGGTAAGAAGGTTACTCTGCCTCTTTGCAGATATCTTACAGCTATTGTTCCACTAGTGATCAGCATGCAATCTACATAGGGAGAGATTTTTGGTTTTTAGTTGTTTTTATTATTTTTTGCTTTGGAGTTTCTTTTATTTTTTGCTTTGATGTTGTTAATGTGGCTTTTTTTCTTCCTTTGTGTTTAAGACTTGGCCTGTGGTTGCACAGCTTAAAAAAACCAACCAAACAAAAAGCAAACTTTTGAGATCAGCTGGAATGTCTGTAAGGACATTTATCAGCATTACTGGCTATCATTATCATGGGTGAGGTCATTTTGATTACACTGATCCAAATATATCTCTGTCTGACCTGCTAAAGCAGGAGATACTGTATAAATTAGGAACCTACCATCAATTAGCAGTAATAATATGGTTCTTCTCAAATTAGTGCTGTGGGACTCCTTTTACTTAAGAAGCTGCTGTAAAACAAACTTTCTTTATTCCTTATTCAGAGACAGAAACTTAGCACAATCCATCTTTTTTACTTTCTTTAAAAATCCCTTAAATATCTTTGTATGGATTTTTGTAGAAGTTGATTGCGCATTGATTATTTTTTCCATAATTACTGATCAGAATTTAACAACAGCTTTTAAAGATGTGTGCCTTCTGTTAATTGTTGCAAACAGTCAATATAAGCAACCTTCAATAATAAAAACCAAAAATGTTTGGCATTATTTTTTCAGTAGCAAATGATTGCATCAATAGAATTTAGAAATAAATAATTCAGATGAAATGATATGAGAGAATCATAAAGATTCCCTGTTATTATAGACCTCTATTAATATACTCTGAGTTATAAACAGCTGAACAAGCCCTCACTTCTTTTATTTTTAACAGGTCTGAATGAAAAATATTTATAAATTTTTTAAAGTAACTGTCTTACAAGACTCATTCCCTGCTTCTGTTTTAAACCTGGAGGAATTTTTTTGCATGTTGAGAATCTATTAAATAGCAATTTACATTGATAAAAGTGATGAATATAAATGAAATAATGTAAAAGTAATATTGATGAATATTTATAAATGCTTTATTTTTACATTTCTCAATAACTGTATCTTTTCATGTGATTGATACAGCAGATGTGTGGAAACCAAAAGGTGAAGGCATAGCCAGCTGTATTGCCTAGTCTAGGATCAATCCTTTGAATATTTTATCTGTTAAAATTTGGGTTTCTGTCAGATTTAACTCTACATCTGTTTAATCTTTTAGATCCCATACATGCCCAAGTACAAAAAATGGAAGCACAACGCAAGCAGAAAACACTGAGACAGGAAAAGGCACACATCCCCCTCTAAACTTGGTGGGGAGAGATGTAATTATTTTTTAGTGGAAATTGCCCTTGCATCATGATCTAGTAGAACTTCGTGACAAAATTAGCATTTAACTTTGCCAGCTTTTATCTACATACTGCTGTGGATTTATGTGGTTCTGATGGCAGCTGCCACTCACTACTGTTACTGAGAAAGTTCAGAAGTGACAGAATTGGTTTTATTTGGCCTATATCTGAAGCAATTATCAGCAGAAAAGCTGCACTGGCCAGAGATCTTTCCCTGGAGTATGTCCCAAAGGAGAAATACTGTACTGGAAATGGAAAGGAGTAGCCCTTCAATACTCATTAACTTTTTTTTTCCTCTATTTGGTGGCTAAAATTTAGTTCTAAATTTGACTATACAAGTGCTCAGACTTTTAATATTTCATGAAATGTTTCAAAAAAGATTTAATTTTTCATTGCTTCTTTTAAAGACAGGTTTATTTCAGTTAATTTTCAACCTCTAAACATCCTGTAAATCACCTAAACTATATACTCTGTCTCTGGGTTTAACAGAGCAGAAGAGGTACTTTCAAAGAATGATTCACCCTCACCATAGCAAGATTTCTAAAATAGCTTGGATGAATTACCATATGAAATAATCTATCCATTTGTATTGCATTGTGGATCTGATTTAATGATGGAGACTAGGCAACAAACAAAGATCAGCATATGTGTTAAATGGCCCCTAATCCTAAATGGGATGAAGCACAGACAAGCTCCTCAAAAAGTAAGCATTTGTCCTTTCTTCTGGAGGGAAATACTCCCAGAAACACTGATTAAGCAGTCTGGATAAAATTTGTTGCATGACATTTTTAACTGCGTTTCTCAGTTGAGATAAAAATGCTGAAAGGGAATTTTTTTATTTCAATGGTAAACTGAATCTCATCAGCTTTACTTAAGTTATAAATCACAAGTAATCTTAGCAGTCTCATCCCCACATTTTTTCTCTTCAGTCCCATCGTTGATCTTTAAGTCATGCTTCCATATGGAGAAATAAAAAAGGCCAAAAATTGAGTAGATATTTTCAGGCATCCAACAGATATTGGTAGTTAGAACTGATTGAAAATTATATGAAAATGAACCAATTTTTCTCTTCAAAGTATAAGAAACATATCTATTTTAAAATATCTGTTTTGATTTAGAAAAAAAGGAAATGGCCTAATTGAAAACGAAAAAAAGATAAAATAATGGTTTAAAAAAATATTATTTAAGATATTTTTAAATACCCATAGAAAAAGAAGAAAACTCATTTGGGGAGAAAAACCATGCATAATCTTTTAGTAAAAAACATTTCAGTCAGTTCTAATTGCAATATTTGTATCTTTGCTTTTCCAGCAAAGTGCTTAGCATTCTGGAGTTGCTGGGTATAAAATTCATCCTGTTAAAGAAATATATTCAAGATATATTCTGAATATGTATATGAACATATGCAGAAATATATATACCACATGCCTCATTTACCTTCCTTTGTGATGATAGGCTGGACGTTGCTTTCAATTATGTTAATTTCTGAAAATACAGAAAATGGAATATACAGTGCATTCCATTCTTACAATTTCTCTGAGGCAACCATCAGTTAGATTTGGTCTGCTCATAAGGGTATGGGTAAAATCATAGATATTACTGGGGGGAAGAGAAACACAAAAGGATCTAGAGTATGACTCTTGGTTCTGGTTATGAAATAGTGATCCACTCAGGTCATCTGCAGACAGAATCTGCTGATATGGAATTTGCCTTATAAAACCCATGGGTCAAGGTAACCTTGATGATAGAGATAATAGAGAGGGCTTGTACAATTACCCACTCAAAATTTTGCACAATTCCCTGACATGCCTTATGCCTAAATGTTGCCCTTTTCATTCAGGAGTTGATCAGGAACACACAGGAAACATTCAGAATTATAGATAGAACATGACAGAAAATTTGGCCTTGGAAGATCAAGTTGTCCACCCAGGACAGACTCAAGTATTCACTGAACACCTCTGATAGTGATTTTACTCATAGCCATCCACTGGAGAAGCCCATACTGATAGAGTCTTTCCCAGTCTTTCACTCAACTGAAACTACAGCTACAGCTTTCCAGGTGTCCACATTGACCTCTTTAGCTTAATTATTACACACACTGCTTCCTGTGCTACTCTCACTGGCTGTGGGAGGTAGAATCATAGAATATCTCAAGTTGGAAGAGATGCATAGGGATCACCAAGTCCTTTTTCTCCGAGGGGAAGGAAGACTAAACCATATGACCAAGGGTGCTGTCCAGAAGCTCCTTGAACTCTGTCTGGCTTGGTGCTGTGGCCACTTCCCTGAGGATCATGTTCCATTGACTGACCATCCTCTGGGTAAAGAACCCATTCCTAATGTCCCATCTGAATTTTCCCAAAGCAGCTTCATTCCATTTCCTGTCATTGGTCACCATAAAGCAGACCAGCACACCCCCTCCCCTGCCCTTCTTGGGAAAGGCATGGGTTGAGATGGGGTCACTGCTCAGCAATGTGGTCATCCCTCTGCCTTCTCTTATCCAAACTGAACAAGCCAAATGACCTCATCAACTCCTCAAAGTCTTGACCTCAAGACCTTTCACCATCTTGATCACCCTCCTCTGGACACTGGGCCCAAAACTGGCTCCCCAAACTGCCCCAGCACTCGAGGAGAGGCTGCCCCAGTGCAGAGCAGAGTGGGATAATCCCCTCCCTTTCCTGGATGGCGATGCTGAGCCTGATGCATCCCAGGACAGGGTTGGCTACTTCAGCTGCTGGGGCACTGCTGGCTCATATTCAACTTGTCATCAAGGTGAATTACTCCATTTTTTGTTCCAAGGGTTTTTTAACTTTAGTATGTCCATTCCCGATTTTCAAAACTCTGATGGGATGGTTTCACTTTATACTGTGAAATATGGGTAGGACTCCATCGGAATTTAATAATTTGTCTAAATTCATCTTGCCTCACAAGATTACAGAAGGAACTTTGTCTTCTAACAACTTGTTTCAAGACATACCCTATAATAAGAAATTAAACGCACAACCTGAGAAAGGCTGCAAGAGAGCTAAAAGGGGTATTTATTTTCACATGTACTCCCTAAAGAGAAAATATTCTGAACAACTGTCTCCCATTCAAGCCTCATATTTGCACATATGGGAAACAGGTCACAATGTACACTCTGTCCCTCTGGAAATACTTATGGAATACTTATCTCAGTGCACAGACAATCTTGGAGAGTACAGTACAATGCTACATCTTAGAAAGAGATTCAACTCTGTTATGCACCATGCACTGAACCTTGGCTAAAAGCTGAAAAACAATCTTTTCCATATGTATCTTGTCTACCCCAAGAGTTTAAACAGCTTACTTCAGGGTTACTTTCCAGGCACACATCTGGAAAGGGGAAAATACAGTAGCACAGCAGCCAGAAACATTCTATTTTGAGTCTTTCTCTTCCTTTTCTTCATTGGCATATCTTACTTTCCCAGAAAATTCTTTCTTCTTTATTGAAAAGAAATGCACAATTCCAAATTGGAATTGGCACCACTTAAAAAGCAATATTCAACTCATCTGGAAGTATTTAAAATGAACTTACTGTAAAATGTCAGTGGAATCTCTTTGAAGGTACTGTCACGAACAAACTATAAAAACAGAAAAGCAATTTATTTAAAATTTTTAAAAAGTAGCATTTGCCTTACAGTTTCCTAGTGGATGTGGGTATGATTCACTGCTTCATTGACCTAAAAGTTAGGTGATGCTATTTGTCTAGGTTCTCTTACTCATTGTTGAGGGAGGATGCAATCTCCCTCAACAATGAGGGAGGATAGCTGAGGTAGACAAGGATGTCTACTTTTCTTCCCAGGTTATTGATGCTGCTGGCTTTAATGGCATAAGAATTTAGTCACTTGGTCTTTTTTTCAAATAAGTGATTTGTTTTCCAAGAGTGACAAAGTGAACTAAAGAGCAGATTTGGGCCAATTCACACTGATATTATCCAAATGCAAATATTCTACAATTATTTGGCATTGAAAAACATAACTGTTGAGTGCAGGGTATCATTCATGATTATATTTGGTTAACTGGGAGCTATTGAATGTGTTGTCTGCTGAAGAAAGAAAGGACCAGAGAATTACTTATGACTTACAATATGCTCAGTTACATAGATCCTGCCAGAAAGACAGAGGGATAATTACTAAAAGAATACCTTAATTTGAATGTATTTAATCAACTTCTTCAGTATTGTGAGCAGCTGGTCATTTCCAACAGGCAGTTCTGACAAAAGAAGCAGGCTCATAAGAGGAAATATGCAACTGTGTGCATTTTACTTTGATTTACAATGATCAGGAGCTTCAGTCATTCTCAAACACTCGCACAAGCTTGTACTCAATATATATTATTCAATATCAGCAGAAAAGGTAGTTTTGGCTAGTCTTGTTAGTCTTGTCTTTCATATACTTTACTTTCATAACATTTCAAAATTTTGAAACCAAGGTTTCAAGCAAGATTCTTCCACAAAATGAGCATTGAGATAAATATTCTGTTTCAAATTCCACATAGGAATTGTATCTTTAAATTGATTACCTTTTTGAAGTTATTGCAATTACAAAACATGCAAACAGATTTAAAAGAGTGGGTACAAATGTCACTAAATAATACTCACCTGCTGGATATAGGAGTTTGTCAATAACATGAATGACACCATTTGTTGCCATGAGATCAGATTCTCTTGATTTCAGTTCATTAACCAGAAGAGTATCATTCACCTGGTAAAGGATCAAAAAGAACCCAAGTTATCAGGTACATTAGAAAACAACTCCAAACCCTATTATAACATTTGGAGAAATGCATGCCATTCTCTAATGTGGATGGACATGGACTATCAATTCTCTGTTACAAGGCTGTAACAGGGAAACATTTTCTATACTTAACTGTTTTCAAGTAGAGTTTGCCTCCTTGGATGGTTTTAAGAATATTTGTTACACCAGGCTCAAAGCCACTTCCGATGAAAACTCCTTGTGTCAAGTGGTAAAGAAGAATATTCCTGAGAGCATTTTTGTCTCCTATGTAAAAATAAAAAAGTAGGAATAAAATTAAATGGCAGGGGATTGTTCATTGTGGGAATGCTAAGGATTCACATAGACTTGAGCTAGAACAAAACATAATATGTATTAAAATACCACAAACACATGCAATTTGAATTTGTTAGAATGATGACAAAGGGAAAAAGCCCAACTATATGACAAAAAGGTACTCAGAACACAATCACAAAGATCCTATGAGAAATCTACAAAAGAACATAAAAGGGGTCAATGGAACAATTAGAAGTTCTGAGTTTGTCTGTTCTTATAAAGAACAGAAGGACCTTGGAGAAGTCAGGCAAGGGGAAACCACCCTATTTTATGGAAGACTCCCATATTTCAAAGTTTGGCATTCCTATGTGGGATGAAAAGAAAAAAACCCAATATTTTCAAGACTGTCTTAAAAAATAAATTTATTCTCAAGCTCAAGTTAACATCCTGATAGGGCTGTCTGAGGTTGAGAGTCATAGGATGGGCTGCAGAAATACTAATGCATGCCCAGGAGACAGGGTACCAAGCAGACAAACTTTAAAACATGGCTGTTTGCCATTACATGGAATATTGACCACAAATACTAGAATTACATGCTGATACTAGTTTTTATTAGGAATTCCAGCCTTTATGAAACTGCTATAGGAATGTTGACTGGTCATATTCTTTTCCTGATGTCTCTTTCAGTGAAAATTTTCTGATTTTTCCCTGTGTTTTGCTCTGATCACTGACACTATCGCAATTTACTTCACTGCCGAAATGCAATTAATTATCTTCTTCTTCCTAGTAAAATTAGGACTGATGTTTTGTGACTGGACCATTCATAGGCAGCATTAAGTTCCATAAAAAACCAAAAAATAATCCTTGGTTTGTATCTTTCTTGTAGATAAACCAAGTATTTCAAAGTATTTCTTATAGATGAACAAAGTTATATATTTGTTGAAAAGCTAAATAGTTTAAGGTTTAATCTTAATGGAGAAAGCAACATAATAACTTAAAAGAAACCAAGACAAAATTCTAGAAAACAATCTGGCACAAAAAAAAATCTGCTGTAAAAAAAATTATGAGGGCCAAGGAAAGCATTAAGTAACTGAGTGACCATTATAGAAAAAAAAATGTGCATAAAGCCCCTGGAAATGCAGAAGGGCAAATAAGAATGTCTTGTTAACTACAGAATTAGTCCAATATGGCGTTGGACTCGGACAACTTCAAGTTCTGAATTGAAGACCAAGATCATGGAAGAAAGCAACATTGTGGAATAAGATATTGAGGAATAAAATTTAAATTCAAAAATCAGGCTGGAGTTTTTTTCCAAGAAGACATTTTCTCTATATCCAAGAAGGAAATAATTAAGGGGATTCCTGTGACCTGCTCTATACAAGAGGTAAACTGCTTCAGCAGACAGCTTTTGTGGGAAAGGTGCATTAGTGTCCTTTCCAATCAATTTTAATTTGCTCATAATTCCAGGGTTTTTTTGGTTACTTACTTATCAGTATGTCCTTGTCATCGTCAGTCAAGCCTTTAAAGGCATCATTAGTTGGGACAAACAGAGTCCACTGTCCAGGCCGTGACAGAACATCATCCAAATCTGCAGCTTTCACCAGACTGAGGAAAATACTGTTTACAGCAAACAAACCACAAATATATTTTGTTGAAATGTGGTATTACTGGGTCCAGGTACTTAGTTAAAGGTAGTGGAAAAGCAAAATGAAAAGGAAAAAAAAAAAAAAAAGCAGTCCTAAAAGTAGCAGACAGAGGAAAAACTATTTGAAAAAAATATATTGGCAGTCTGGATCAGAGCAGGATTTATGAATTACAATTACAAACCCTTGTCAATCAAACAGATAAAAGGAGAATGCAAAGGATTGTTCTTGCTCTAGGAGTATTGGGATACTTGCAGAAAAGGGGCAGAAATAAGCCCTGGAAAGATATGCAATCCTGCTGCACTCATATGGAATTGTATCACTCATTAATAAAAACTCCAGAGTCCATTGCATTTATAACTCTGGATGTATCACTGAATTGCTTCTGTCCTTTTACTCCTCTCATTCCAGTGTCTTACAACCGTTTTTGCCATAAAAAAGCATTCTAGCATAGAGTGTGGAAGCCTTTTCAGCATGCAGCTGGAGAACATTTCTCTTCCCCCACATTTTTTTTCCTTTTATTTGTGTAGTTAATAAACCCTTCTCTGCCATCCCCCTCTCAAAGCCCCAACAACTCACGGGCTCACAGTCCAAAACTTTTTCTCAGACCAGCTGTGCTGTATATACCCTCTGCAGGAAAATCTCAGTTCTGTCAGTATTGCTACTCACCTAAAACGCTTATCATTTCTCAGCATTTCATGCAAAGTCTTTTCTGCTGGATTGATGATCTGTCTGAAGACATGAATAAAACCATTTCTTCCTTCTTTGCTTCCTCTGACCATGCATGAATTTTCAATACATACAGCCTTATTGAAAGAGAAACCAATGTAGCTGTTTACAAAATGTTAAAAATAACAACTATATGTATTTCCTACAGTCAAATTATGTGTTATTGCCAGAAAATTTGGCATTGCTTGAGTAAGCAGAAATAGCAAAATCTGTAATAAAATAGCGTGGTGCAAATATTTTAAAACTTGATTTTTTGTCTGTGTGTTTTTCCCTTGAGAATGTTCTTGATTAGTTTTAAAAATGAGCTTAAAAAATTTGTAACCACTTTGAAATTCTGTTGCATCTTCCCAAAGAGTTCTTCATGTGAGCAAAGCTCAGATTGAGAAAGATCAGATCCTAATTTTTTGCTATCTTAAAAAGTTGAAGGATTTTTTGCTAGTGATAATGGTAAATGTAGGGGGTTTCATTCAGCTTTGCCTTTTATTAACTTCCATTTTCATAGTTGGATGCATATTTTTAGAAAGACTCATTCACTTACTGTGCGATACACGAAGACTCTAAGTAGTTTTCCTCCAATTGTTTCCAGCTCTTGTCCATTGTACAGTTCATTGAGCCCAACTTTCACTTTTATAATGTGATTCTGCAGGATTGTTTTAAGAAGACGTTGATCCAGCCTTAAGGTGTCATCTACAAAGCAAATTAGATATTAATGTATAGTAATTTATTCAAATTTGAATTTTTATTCAAATATAGTTAAAAGAATCTGGAAATACTGAATCTTTCTTTGAAATGCTGGAGCTAAAGCATGGACAGGTCTGTGTATACAGAAGACAAATTGTTTTGACCATTCCTCAAATTCAGTCAAGAACTTTTGACAGAGCCATGATTAATTACTATAACTATAATCTGATGATTTATAGGTGGGCCTGATCCATCTCCTGAATTACTGCTATGTTTTGTATTAGAACTAGTCCTTTCCACATGTTCACCTAAAATCTATCCAAATTTGCTTCCTTAGTAGTGAGACTACACTCTAATTCTTTGAGAAAAGGCAAGATATCCATGAGGTCACCTCTGTAAATATAAAAACACTTGTTTTGCGGTGTATTTATATCAGGTTCTCTCTGCTTTGATGTACAAAGAAATAATAAATAACTTGTTTTTCCTGTGTTTAACTGGGATAGAGTCAAATTTCCTCCTAGCAGGTCCCACAACGCTGTGCTTTGGGTTTAGTATGAGTATAATGTTGATTACACGCTGGTATTTTGGTTGTTGCTGAGCAATGCTCACCCTAAGCCAAGGACATCTCAGTGTCCCATGCTCTGCCAGTGGCCAGGTGCACAGAGGCTGGGAGGGAGCATGGCCAGGACAGGTGACCCAAACTTGCCAGAGGGATATTCCATACCTTGGAATGTTGTGCTCAGTGTATAAACTGGGGGAACCTGGCTGGGAGGTGTCAGTCAATGGCTGGGCATGGGTCTGGGTAATTGTATCATGCATCACCTGTTTTTTTTAGGTTTTAATAATCCTTTAAAAATTATTACTATTATTATTTTACTATCAGTAATATTAGTGTTAGTAATATTATTATTTTACTTTGTTAAAGTTATCAAATTGTTCTTATCTAAGCCTATGAGGTTTTATTACATTTTTTCCCTGATTCTCCTCCCCATTGCAGAGGGAGGGAAAGAAGGGAGTGATCAAGTGGATGTGTGGTACCTAGCTGTTGGCTGGAATTAAACTACTGCATATGTTTTCTGACAATAAAGAAGTTTTGAATCTAATGGAAGTAATATAAGAGTCAGGAAACTGGCAGTTTATTAGTACCTTTTAATTCTTACAACCTTTCTGTGCCTATTTTGTATCTTATTTTAGTGCTACTATTTCCATTAGCAAATGATATGGGTCAAAACAAGCTGTGCAGCCTGATGGTTAGGTTTGTTTTGTCTTTCTACAAGGTATGTAATTTGAAAGGACAAAGTAATTCCATTTATCCATGATGCTCTTGCAGTGAGACAGAACAAGTACTGGGGGTTAGTTGGAAAACTGTCAGGGTAGCATATATACTTTCTTATTTTGGCAATCTTTTAGGGCTACTAACCTGAGAAAGCACCATTCAGAGGTGCCAGGAGAGTGTATTGGCCTTCTGGCCTTAGAGAAGATGCCAGACCTAGCTGTGCCACCAGGTCCGTAAATGTGGTCTGCTGAGCACCCCCAAGCTCAATGACTTGTTTGGCTGCAAATAAAGAATTAGGAAAAGGTATTTTAGCACACAATATCTTCCTGTTCCTGATTTGGATTCTCCATGCTTATCCAGAACCATATATCTGAGGGAATCTGGGTAAGGTTATTGAAAATATCTTCAGTGCAACAAGTTTTTCATCCACATCACTGACCAGAATCAGGAATTAGCACTTGATCAATGAGGTGGATAACGCCATTGCTCCTCACAATATCTTTGCGTTTCACCATTTTCACTCCATTCACAGTCAGACTTTCACCATCACAACCAACTTCAACAGTGTTTCCTTCCAAGGTTTCATAGACAGCTCCACCTGTGATGGCTTCAGAGCACTGGAGAGTGTTTAATATATGGAACTTCACAAGAGCTGCAGAGAAAAGAGCAGGAATTTAATAGATGTAGGTGTTTGGACACGTTTACATATATGTATAATTTACATATAGGTGTGGAATAAATTATCCCAGCTATTTTTAATTGATTTCACTCACAGATACTTTATTTAAATTTAATGATACAGTAGGCCTCTAAATCACATTTTTTATCAAAACTATTTGGCATTCCTTATATTATTAAAAATATATTTATTATGCTACATTCTGCTGGTCACTGCCTATTGTATGCTCCAAAGGGACCTATGAGTACAAAAGGTATGAGAGAATTTCGTATTCAAATAGCCCTGAATTTCTAGGGACAGGAATGTCTATCAGACTTATGCAGCTGAACTATTAGAAAGTCAATGTGCTTATATTTTCACAGTTCCCTTTAAACTGTTTTGGAGATTAAGTTTTCAATGACTTTCTATCCTTAGGCAAGTGGAAAAATTAGAGACAGAAGAAATAACTCCTCCTACACACATGAAAGTAGAGGTGCTTCTTTCCAGAGCTATGAGAATAATGCATTTTCTGCCTCCTGATCCACTCATACATATTTCTCATTTGCAAAAAAATTTAAATACCTTCAGAGGCCACCTTGTCACTCATGATTCTTTCTAAAACTCCCCTTGGAAGTTTCTCAAAAGCTTCATTAGTAGGAGCAAAGATTGTGTAATGACCAGGTCTTCCAAGAATATCCATGACACCTGATGTAATGGCAGGAGCCTAAAATATAATTTTTTTCTTTTAATGTTGATTATTTGAAATATTATCAAAATACATTACCTGTCTAATTTTACCTCATGCCTGCAGATATTTGGATGCTAGAATGAGATCACAGTGTCTTAAAAAGATAGATCATGAATGTTATAGAAAGATGAAAAAATTAATCAACAGAGGAATTTTTTTGAAAACTTTAAACCAGAAAGTGTTGGTTTTTATATTAAGTTTTTTTAAAGATATTAAATATTATGGTTGCCTGTAACTGTCATGAACTGGATTTCAGAGATTCAGAGGATCTTCTCCATTTTTATGCCTCTGTATTTAAAATACCTTTTTGTATTTATTAAGGAGATGGAAGATGGAAAAGAACAACAGTTATCTGCAA